>NC_085139.1:231165473-231509976 GCF_024139115.2 Armigeres subalbatus | reverse complement strand
ACTGATAAGTTTGGAGTTGGGACCTTGGAAGAGTCGAGCGAATTTAAACAGTGTCAGTCTTAACAAATATCAAACAGTTTTTCTTTTCAAGATAAATTTTTTTGTTTTTGGATTTTTTTTGTTTCTCCTCTCAAACTTTTTTTTAGTTCCATGCGTAATTCAGTTAGTTTTGTTTGATAGCATTAAGCACAATTGCAGGCTCAAGCGTAAATTATAGAACAAATTAATGTGAATAAACACTTGTTTAATTTATTTTGTATCTAATTGTATTATTCTATACGATCGAACCAGTTAAAAGCAGATGCTTGATACTGCATCGGCTAATGTAAAAAATATTACCACAACAATTCCGCCAGTGTCTCTGGGAAATGAAAAACACACCAAGAACAAATTAATTTGAAATGAGGACAACTTATTTTATGGTTTCTCATAATCTTCTCAACCACCCAGAACAAAACCCGTTTCTCCCGGCCGGTGGCCACAGGGATGACAGCCATTATCGTCAGAATGCCACCGTGATGCGGAACCCAGAAGTGTTATACCAATCTCGATCCTGGAGGTCCCCGGCGACTGTAATCCTTCTTCGGAGGCACACGCGCTTATCATTCGGCTTCCCCCGAAGAGGGCAGTCCACCGTTAATTGAGTTCTTACAAACGTCCTTAATCGGTCCGTTCACCTGGACTCTATTCGGAATATTGGAAAATTTAACCCGACGGAACAGAAAACCCACACTATCCGAGTTATGTCAGATAAGTCGCGTCGTCCATTACCATGTTGCGTCTCGCTGGTTCTCGTTCTCGGGAGCAGCAAAATTAAAAAGAGAAATGGCTTTGCCCCAGAAAGCGCCATCCCGATCGATCGGTTACCGCAGCAGATCGGGCCATAATTTGTAATTTCTTCTTCGGCGATTATCGTAAAACAGGAGCACCGCACCGATTTCAGTTCCACGAAATTAAATCGATCCCGCGGAACGCCAAACGTGGAATGGCTTAATTAAAAAAATAATAAGCAGAATCGAACTGCACTGCTTTATGCACTTCCAGTGAATCGTTATGCAAGGACTGTTCTGATATTAAAACCCGGACTGATCCATCTAAATCCATGAAGGTCGTGACGATACAATTTGAATGAAGTAATGAAAATAATCATATCTTTATTACTTTTATAACCTAGGCTGCGACAAAACCTCATCGTGATTGAGGTAAAAAATCTAATTAGAAGATTTTTGAGTAAGTAAATTACTTTCTATCAAACGATTAAAACTGTTTCATATTTCCTGATAGGAGCAAAAGGTTTTGTGAGGGTTTGAAGTGACACGGGATTCGTTCAGATTTGTTCAATCTGAAATCATCTGCACAAAATTGAAATTAAAAGGTTGCATGTTCAAGTAACGCTATCAACTTTGTAATGAACTTATCGCTTTTCAGTCTAGTTTCAGTAGGTTCAAAACATTGCAATTTACTGTCCTGCTTAATTGCTTTATATTCGAACGAAAACATCAATACACACGTTGACTCGTGCTGGTCGCAGTGCCAGTCACCTAAGCAAAGTACGCCGTAAATGCTTGGCAGCAGCGTTACAATTTAACGGAGAGGTCAGTCCCATTGAATGCAAACTGATCGAGGTTATCGTCTTCGTTGTGGCGAAGCGAGGGCCACAATGAATGGTGCAGCAGAAAACAAGGGACAAGGGACAACCATGGCGGTTCCACAGTGGCAATAGCAATCTGAAAGATATTATTACGTTCAACCCTCTGTTTACGTCACTTATTAAGGGGGACGTAAACAGAATATGACGTAAAAATATTGTTTGCATAAATTCTATTTATCCACTTAATTCTTTGAACTTTGGGCAATTTTAAACACGATACATAAAACAAGGTACTCAAAAGATCCAAATTGGATATGTTATTATTACATGTTCTAGGTCTTCCAAGAATTTCCTGAAGTTTGGGCTAAGCATATGCGGTTTTTCGAAAAATTTCATTTCAGGTGGGTCGAAACGAAATTCCGCGGAATTTCGCGGAATTTAAGCATGGCGAAATCTGATTTCTTGATTTCGTTTCGTAAAATGGAAAAAAATTCGCTAGAAAAAACTAGCTTCGAACGAAATTTAACGGAATTCCACGGAATTTCGAAACAAATTTAAACTAATCCATACTCTATATTATAAAAAATTTTGGCTGCGCCGTTGAACAAAATCGTTTTTTCTTTTTGTTTCGGGATGAACCACTGCGTCCATTTCATTGAACTTTTGTAGTAGGTGTCATTTGTTTAGTGCATGTCTTTCTGCTCCATTTCTATTGAAAAGAAATGAAGTAGTCATTTTTTATTCATATATTTCTCAAGCTTAATGTAAGGCCTCTTTAGATTAAGGTACCGCTATTTATACCTAAAATGGCTTATACCAACTCTCAAAGGCGCGCCCCTCAATCAGTTTCGGCTCAACAATAAGCGGGATAATACTGATTTTGACCATGCATCGGTACTGAAGTTCAAACATATTTTTGCTTCTTCTTATGAGTTCCGAATTCGTTTTTGTATAGAGATCTGATTTCATTGCGTTTGGCATTTCCGAATCTCACCTTTACACAGAGCTCTAATTAGTCAGAGGGTTCAGCAGATCCACCAAATTCGTATCCGCTTCTTCCTAATTAATCAGCGCCCTGGAGCTTGGAGATTCATGTCGTCGAGTTTGAAAACCAGCCTAAGGTTGAGTTACGTTTTTACAATTTACTCCATTGACTCCATCCAAAAGGAGCAAAAAATGGGTCATCTAAAAGCAAATTATAGTTGTTCCATACTCTTCCGACCATCATTCATAAGTATTAACAAGAATAGTAGGAACTAGAGCATAGTGTGGTAGATCTTACTCCGTAATGCAACACGAAGAGTGTCTACCCAGCATTACAGGCTCCGTTAAATGCCTGGCTAATTGTTTCACCCCCCAGGCCATTCATCCCCTTAGCACGGGTCGCCTGACACCTTGGGATTCGGGGTTAGGGACGTCATATTGTCAGCTTCAGTGTTGTACCGAGCCTGCGATATGAACGGATTTACACCGTTACGCACTACTTCAGAGTATCCATATACCAGCGTAACGGGACAACAAAATCGTTAAGTTGTTTTCAAAACTTTAGGTTATACACTTTTTTCTATTAACGCTTACTACATAACCTCATTCTTTATCGACAAATACGTAAGTAGTTTTCTTCTATAAAACGTCTTCAGTGTTTCCATGATTAAAATTTTGTGATATTTTTTTTACGATTTGCACAATATGAATGCGGAATTGATCGTTTTGCTGTTGGTCATGGGTGGGACGGCAGCTAGTCCGGGAGAACGCGAAGTGAAAAAAATCTACCTCGCGTGGCAGAAATTTGTTCCACTAGTGTGCAATCGATCGTGTTGATGCTGATCACGCCAACTAGTGTGGGAGAACGCGAAGTGATAAAACTAATGTCTGCATCGAAGAGCACAACATTGTTTAGTGCGGAATCTATCGTGTTGTAGAAGATTATTAAACGAGTCACATTGATTTTGCGTTGGATTGATTTGAAACATAGGTTTCGTCTTCTTGTTTTCAAAATAACTTCGTTTAAAATAAATATTTTGTCGCTTAACAAGGGGCTTCACATGAATTACCTTCTCAACCAACGATTCCTTTTCCGTAGCGCTCACGGAGATGCAGAACATTCCTCGGTCGGATAAAACAATGAGTGTTAAACTAATTTCCCCTCCTAATCCTAAATTGACTATAAGCACGTGACCAGGATCATTATTGATCATGAATTGGAAACTCCGAAGCAAGTATACAATAAGAATAACTTTTTTGTATCCCAAGAATATTATTTAATTGGTGAGCTGTGTATATTTGCTGTTTTTCGGCCAATCAAGATTAGCAACTACGATGTGTACAGTTAATCAAGCTCAGCTCTTCTTCGACCATTTGCACAATATGTAAGGAACATTGAAGATTTGTGGGCATTTCTAGATCTTCGCATGGAATTTGCAAAAAAAAAATTCTGAGCGGGTTGGAATACCATTAAAATTGCTGAGAATTTTTAACTTATGATTGCTTTCAGCACATACTGACCATAGCAGCTGTTCACATATGCCAAGGACACACACAATAGCTCAGTTTGTCGAGCTGATTGTATATAAGACTATGCTGCCGCTAACCGCAAGTCGAGCACATCTGTATATGGACGCCCATATACAGATGTGCTCGACTTGCGGTTAGCGGCAGTATGGGTCTGTGAAATTCAATCTGAATTACATATCTTTGTGCATTTTAGAAAGGTGCACAGGATTCTTCTAGTGAGCAATATATGTAGACGAAGAATAAAAAGAAATAAATTTTGGCAGATACGTCCTTTTCAAATGTTGATCAAGTAATATCAATTCTATAACTGCGTATACGCCTGGCAGATGTGGATACATAATTAAGTATCCCACAAAATAAAAAATAAATCCAGGCATTTTTTTTCAAATTTTGACTAAGTCAATACCGTAAAACCACGCTGACAAGACAACATGAAGTATGCTTCAGCATAATTATATAATATACTATATATACTCTTACTCTTATTCTTAGGTGAACTAAGGTTTTAAACGAAATTTGAATCCGTATATGAAAAATCCCACAATTTCTTTATTTTTATATACCGTCATCTGGGGGGAAGATGATCATTTTTAAGACAAAACATGCAATAACAATTTGTGTTTACACTTCAAATCGAAACAAATATTTTCAAAACATGTACTGTTATACGTTGCAATAATCAACAACTTTAGTTTTCTGAAATGCTTTCGCATTTATGAAAATAAATTAAATTATCACACATTTTGAGTAATCTGGCTTGGGGTGAAGTTGATCAAGACAGCTCTACTAAAATCATTATTTGTATGAAAGCTGAATTTACTACGTAAAGAAGTCTAGGAAGTCAATATTTGAAACGAAAATAGCGTCATTTACCTATGACCAGGATGCATATATTGGGGGGTGTTCTGACTTGTCAATATTTCCAACTCAGCCATCTTGGATTTTTGCATGGAATTTATGCTCGTTTGTTTACGTTTTGCACTGAAAATGTATGTTTCCTCCCCGCACTGGTTATTCCCATCTACTGACGAAGTCATATAACCTGTACATAAAAAAATCTTGATTTATGACTATCTCTCTCTTTCTTCCACGAAATACATTTTCATGATTATAATCGAAAAACTCGGATAATATTGTTGACTACCGTTTCATAAAAAAATTAGGCACTTTTGACTGACACATCAAATGATCATCTTCGCCTCAATGATCATCTTCCCCCCATATGACGGTACTTACTGATATAAAACTGATATAAAATTGATCAGATTCGGGAGCACACGCTCCACGATGAATTCCTTTGAAAGTGGCACAAATGCTGGAGTATTGCCTTATCGCCAATGGTCAGTGCCGTAGCGTGCATTCCCGGCGCCCTTGGCGAAACCTGTTTTGGGCGCCCCTCTCTTACTAAAGAAAGAATGTGCAATATTTTACATTCCAATAACTATTTGAATATCACTTGGCCGGGATTCAGCCAAATCGCACCAAGCGCCAATGAAAAACACTTGCACAAATTGATCACAATTCGTATCGGATATCCTTCTACCCAATAACTGAGGATAGTCAACAACAAATGTACGAAGAAATTGATATGAATTAGTTTACTCGATTTTAATTATACGAACAAAATATCACAAGTCAGTCAAAAAGGCGCTTGGGGCTGTTATGCTGAACCCCGACCACTTAGAAGTAAGGTTAAAAAGTTAAAAAGGCGATTTGCCCTGAAATTTTTTTAAATTTTGTGATATTTTTTACTATTTGCTAGATATGGCAAAAGATGCACGGAATTTTGCAGTGTCATGGGTATTTCTGGATCTTCGTATGGAATCTATAGAAGTGTAGAAGAACGGGCTGGAAGATCATTCCTTTCAGCTCATATTGTACATAATGGTTGTTTCTTGCACCAAATTGAAGGAACTGACGTACTTTGAAAGTACATCATGGAGGAGGGAACTTTGAAAATCGTGATAAATTATTTTAAAAATCCTGATGGTTGAAACAATAAACTCCAACTCTTGAAATGGAAACAGTGTATTTTGAGTCACGGTTTCTGGAACAACAGACTGGTGTTCTGAATGAAACGAGCAAATTTATCCTAAATCTATATCATCCTTACTCTTACTCCTACCCCGTTATATAAGCCTATAAGCCGTTGGAGCCATAAGGAACAGTAACAGTTGCAGTCCAAAAATATATATAAGTCCGATCCGCTGTTTTTCTGAATATGAGATGCTTAGACTTATTACAATCGGTTCCGAAGATCTCAAAGAAGTCAAAATAGCGGCCAAAACTAAAACCAAACCATTTGACATGTTTATTTGATATGAAAGAAATACCTTTTCTTTGTTTTCTTTAGATTACTCAAAATATCTATAGAACTCTGGATTTCGTAGTCGGTTTGTTAATTGGCCCTGTAACTATTAAAATTGTTCTGTTTTTCATACCGTGATTCTTGGTTTTGGCGCCCCCTGAGGACTGGCGCCCTTGGCCGGGGCCAACCCGGCCAACCGCACGCTACGGCACTGCCAATGCACAATGGTTCGAGAGCAGCCAAAACCTCAAAAATCAAAATTTGTGTTTCCGTCAGTATTATATTTTTATAATTTTATAGAATACTTACGTGATTCAAATTCAAAATTTGAAGTAGTTCTGTTGAGTTTTGACTTTGTTACGTCATTTTGAATTGAACATAAATTATGATTTTTGAATAAAAACGCTGTTTGACAAGGCGTTTAGATCAGCATCGTACGGCTTCAATTACATCGCTAACTCCATACACTAACTTACATACATACGCTTACATACGCTTACATACGCTTACATACACTAACTTTTAACGTTTTAGTTTGAAATGTGCATAGTATTTTTTGGTCTGTTCTTAACTGAAACCTTACAAATGCGTATTTTTTTCACAAGAACCTTAAAAATGCCCTTTTTTAAATTATTAGACTGAAGCTGAAACGTTCGATATAATTATAAAATAGGAGAAAAGACGGCTTTGGAAGGTTTTGTTCTATTATTGGCAGGGGGGTTTTTGTCGACCGAATTTTATGAAATTTGGCCACAATATTCTTTGATATGCAAAGAATGTTTGGGCCAAATTTGAGCATAATCAGTCATAAAAAACCCCCCTGCCAATAGCAAAAACCATCAAAATACCATAATACAAACATGAGGGATATTTTTAGGTACATTTTGAGGTTTTGTCCAACCTTTGTTCTGCAGCGAACCACTGTGCAATGGTATATGCGGCGAGAATGTGACGATTTATCAGAGATTGCCTCTTCAGTTATTATAACTCTTTTGGTCGCAAAACAGTTACTCGACTTCGAAAAAGTGGAATCAGAATTGCGTACATAATGTAAAACCAATTCAATAAAAATTCCGCGGAAAAAAAATCAAAATTTTGTTTCGTTTCGAAAAATTTCGAATTAAATGAACATTGATTTTGTATTGCTTCGAAGTCTCGAAAGAAATCTATATTTCGTTTCGTTTCGATCCGAATCAACATAGACATTTTAAATTTCGTTTCGTTTCGTTTCGTTAGGAAAAAGTGTGTTATCGCATACCCTTGGGCTATCAGGCCTCCACACATTAGCTAACATCTATAGGTTTTTTTCTGATATGGTACATGATCACTGTGGTCCAAACAACAACATTCCTAGTGATTATTCAATCAAATTGGACATGCCTTCAACAATGTTGAATCAACATGTGTTCCATTCCAGTCCATCCAAGAATTAAGGTCAATCAGCGTAACGAAAGATATATACATGTATATATGTATTAAATGTATATATGTATTAAATATTTAAAATCAAATACTAAATAATAAATAAATATGTATTAAAAAGGGTTTGATTTCTTGTTCAAGCTTCCTACAGTGCTCAAAAAAACTCACACTCACGGTCGTTGGGTCATATTGACCCTGATTTGACTTAGCAGTATCTCAGGCATTTCTCAGCCAAATTCGCATGTTTATATAGGTATCTGTTCCCATATTAATAACAGCCCGTATATTAATCTCAACCGTCGATAAACCAAATAAAAAATCAATTTGATTACAATTTCTCACATCGTATGTACACAATAATGAATAGACCACCTTCCCCAATGTTTGGAATATTATTTAAAATTCCGTTTGAGTAATGTTTTAGTTCCTAAGACTCAAATTATAAAAACAAAATTATAAAACACATTCATTTTCATTTTGCTACCTCTGAACTGTTGATTTGATGCACTGCTCGATTGCTACTAGCAGATTCATCTTATTTCACGCCGTTGGTTTCCACTCAATTTCAAGCTTAATCGAATGAATCCTTTCAAAATACACTTCACAACACATAGAGCACATCACAATTTCACTATAAATATAATAATATTTGAAAAACATACGCGATTTCCTATAGTTTGATATAGTTTTATTTCGAACAACGTCTAAATTATTCTTATCCGTATTCTAAACTATTTACATGGCTTGCAGCATCGGCAAAGGTTGCCGACCTAGATTTTTATTTAAAAAATGCTTGAATGAACTTTTACTGTGAAATTCGACTCTTATGTTTATAAAACAAGGTATATCGAAGAGATAAGCTATGACAAACATAAAATTAAACTGATAATTTGGAAAACTACAACGAAAACTGGAATTTTGTAATTATATTTCAACTCAAATACAAAACATTGAAGAATTCGGCATCACTGCAATCATACATATCGTGACGTATACACAATGTGCGTATTTTATGTTGGAAACAGTATTATTGATATAGGTACAGGCATAGGATTAATTTTTTTTGAATGTTAATGAAATAGGTGCAAGGCAGGATGATATTTTTTAGCTAAATACTTCTATAATGTGATAACAATTTCATTTTTGAAGTAACCAAATTGTTATCAATTAAAAATGACGTGAGCCGAGCATAATTATTCTCATGTTTCTTGATTATTGGGTGAGAAAAAAATGCATTTCATATGCGCATTGGCTTATTGTTATTGATATAGGAACAGATACCCTACACAAAATAATCGTCAGCTCATTAATTTTTCGAAACTGATCTCAGATTGTTTATCGGCCACATCACATCCGGTAATTGCAGGGCCGGATTTATGGGGGGGGGGCGTGGGAGGCGTGGCCCCGGGCCCCCACAAATCTTATGTACCAAAACCAACCTTTGTTGTACATTTTGGGGCCCCCACATACCGTCGGCCCCGGGGCCCCCTTCCGGCTAAATCCGGCCCTGGGTAATTGTCGAAGTAACGATCGTCAGTTGGCCACTTTTAAATGGACGAAAATTAAACACGAATATTGCGAATGAACAGTTTTATTGCTGTTTTATCTCAGAAATGTATCCAAAACTTTTTCAGTGATGACGAATCATGAATGCAGACAATATTTCTACAGATGCTCTAGGTTCTCCAAGCCATCCTGGATTTAATAACCTTGGTCTTCCAGGTAAATTAAGCTTGGTACAAAACCAATAGCAACTCAACTGTTCTCGACGTTCGATATTCTTGAAGAAAAGTCGTGATTAAATTTTTTAGGACAGCTCAAGCTACAAATGAATTTATTAAAATATAAATTACTATTTCTGAGTTCAGTAGATTGCTTACAATTTAGTGTTCGAACTATGTTTTCGACGAGCACATATATGTAGCTATTATAGTAGTTTTCGTTCTGCGAGTCTAATAGTTTAAGTTTCAATTAGATACTTAACAAATTTACTTACTTAATTTACTTATGAATCCTTACACCTCCGGTGATGCAAATAGCCGACTTTAAAGATCTCCATCCTGAGCATTGTCTAGCTATCGCTTTAACCTGTTGCCAGGTTAGATTTCGGTCGACTTCTCTTATTTTTATTGAGGCTTCGCCGCCATGAGCCTCTGGGTCTGCCTCTGCTGCGATGTCCCGCTGGTTTCCAGTCTAATGCTTGTTTACAAATTTCGTTTCTGCCCCTACGTAGAGTGTGGCCGACCCAGCCCCACTTCCGATTCCGAATTTCTGTTGATATCGTTCTCTGGTGACAGCGACGATAGAGCTCGTTGTTTGAGATCCAGTTTGAGATCCGGGCCCGAATTATATACCGCAGGCATCTGTTGATGAATACCTGCAACCGTTGAGTATTCTCCACTGATACACACCATGTTTCGCTAGCGTATAACAGCACAGATTTCACGTTAGTATTATCTGTCTGTTTTTCCAGATATTTCTTAAACTCGCAAAGGCAGCATTTTTTACAGGGAAGAATGCATTTACACACTAACCCAGCACACGTGCTTTGTAGTTGCCAAGCTACCACACGGAAGTATACTGGAGTGTCGGACTCGACCGTACCGGTAATACCGACTTAACTCTTTGGGCTCCGCCATCGTTTCCCCATGGAACCACCTCCCAGCATTACTTCTGGAGGATGGCAGTACTTAACGTACTTGCTCATTTTCGCTCACACAGGCATCCGTCCCATGCGAGTCTGACCTGGGTGCTCGCTCTATCACACCCTCTAACACGCACCCTACACGCTCTGTCACACCATGTGAGTCTGACTTGTATGCTCATCTCTTTCATTCAGTTCGCGCTGACACATACTACTCTAGTCATTCGACCTTACTCTCGCTCTGGCATCCTCTTTGGGACATTTTACTAAGGGTCCCACTTCTGAAATACCATGTGAGTCTGACTTAGATGCTCACCTCGATCATACCATCTGAGACTGACTTGTGTGCTCAATCCTTTCATACCTTGTGAGACTGGCTTGGATGCTCACCCACACTACTCTGCCACGTCACGGGATATCAGTAGTCATAGGAACCAACATTCCTGCGCTACACCCAGCACCTATCCATTCACACTTCCGCCATGCTCCGAGGTGACGATCTCGGTTGCCACCCGCTGCGCCATTACCTCTGCATGGGCAGACCATTCACACACTCCTCCGCGTTCGGCACTTTTCACTCTAACAAACAAATCACAAGTTAGTACTGCTTGTCGATTGCTGCTCGGCGCGCCAGATTCTCTGCAAGCTGCAGGCAATCTGAGTGGTTGCAGTCGAGACTGCGTTCCACTTCTCTACCGCTTGACACATCCTCTGGATAAGGTTATCCGGAGTTGTGTCCCGGCCGAAAACGTCTAGCATTGCTCTTCTTTCGACGTCGAAGCGAGGGCATACGAACAGTATGTGCTCTGCAGTTTCGTCAACACCTGGGCAGTCAGGGCAGACGGGGACCTCCGCGTGCCCAAACCTGTGGTGGTACTGTCGGAAACAGCCTTGGCCTGACAGGAATTGTGTCAGATGGAAGTTAACTTCCCCATGGGCTCCCCCACCCAGCTTGATATGTTAGGAATCAGCCGGAGGGTCCACCTACCTTTTGAGGAGTTATCCCACTCGCGCTGCCATCTGGCAACCGAAGTCACCCTGGTACGCTCGCGGGCTCCTCTGGTGCACGTAGGTCAAAACACTCCTCGTCTTCCCGGATGACCAGCCCGACTGGCATTATGCTCGCTATCACGCAGGATGCGTCGTGCGATACCGTGCGGTAGGCAGTTATCACTCTGAGACACATCAAGCGGTAGGTGCTCTGAACACTTCGGTTCATTGCTGTTACGACAATGTTTCTGATATGTCGCAAAACACTTTGAGCTCAGCTGAGCAGTATTTTATTTTTGACAGTCCCCTGCATGTTCCGTATAAGGTACAATGAAGTTACAAATGACTTTGTTGTTTATGTAGTGCACTTGTAGCAGAATCTCCAAATAGAATTGTTGGTCTGAGGGTTATAGTGGAAGGTTGCAAATCTCAAGGTCCATGGTTCGATTCCCGGTTGGTTTTTGTTTTTTTATTTTCATTTTAGCCGCAAGATGTTGCAAATAGGCTCCACCTCTTGCGCTTTTTGTGTCACAAAGGAGTTCCAAATACGACGCGTTGTGCATAAGTCAGACCTTTAGTAAGTCACTCCACAGTTGTTGTTACTCACTGAGAAACAAGAGGTGTTGCTTGGGAACTGGTTACCCCCAGTGCTTCTGCCCAGGGCGAGCCGCCGTACCTAAGAATAGATGCGGCAACGCCTGCCAATAGCCTACGTCTACTGGGGCACACCTTGGAGCTGTTGGACATCATCCTCGATAATGCCGCCACAGCAGTCGAAGCCTTCTTGCACGCATATTCGACATGGCTACCGAAGGTAAGCTTGTCGTCTATGATGACCCCAAGAATCTTCAGACTCCGCTTTGAAGTGATCGCGACGTCTCCCACGTGAACAACTGCATGTTGTGCCGACTTACGGTTGCTGACGATAACCCCCTCCGTCTTATGTTGAGCGAGCTCAAGGTCGCACGCACTCATCCAGTCCGCCACAGTGCTGATCGCATGTGCTGCGGTTAGTTCTGCTTCGGGAATTGACTCCCCGTAGACCTCTAGGGTTACATCGTCAGCAAAGCCAACGATCTCAGCACCAGGAGGGAACTTTTGCTGCAGAACCCCGTCATACATCAGGTTCCATAGTACCGGGCCCAGGATTGACCCTTACGGGACTCCTGCGGTAATGGGAACACTTTTCTGACCGGCATCGGTCTCGTATAGCAGCACGCGGTTCTGGAAGTAGCTTTCCAAGATCTGGTACAGTCCCACCGGCAGGCTAAGCCGGCGTAACGAGAGCGCGATGGCATCCCAGCTCACGCTATTGAATGCGTTCTTCACGTCCAGTGTCACCAACGCACAGTATCGAATTACTAGTCTTTTCGTTGGATCGCTACCTCTGCAGCACTGAGTTGATAGCGTCTCACTCTTCTTAGGACTTACTCTTCCAAAAACCAAACTGGTTGCTCGACAGGCCATCCGGGGTGACCCTGTTAAGGATGATCCTCTCGAGCAGTTTACGCGTCGTGTCGATCAGGCAAATTGGTGTGTACGCCGATGGGTCACTCGGAGGCTTCCCGGCCTTCGGCAGCAGTACCAACTTCTGCCTCTTCCATCTCTCAGAGAAACGACACTCATCTGGGCATCTCTGCATAGCTAGCCTGAACATGTTCGGGTTCGCAATGATCGCTGCCTTGAGTGCACTGTTTGGGACTCCATCAGGCCCTGGAGCTTTGTTCATCGCTAGGGAATTAGCCACTGCGAGTAACTCTCGATAATCCTCGCCAACCGGTCCGGTGACCGTTCGGGGGATGAAGAGCCCCCTTTGGTCTTGGTCATAACGATCCTATAGGCGTCACCCCACGGATTCGCGTTGGCACCCTCGCACAGGTTGTCGAAGCACGCTCTCTTGCTGCTCTTAATGGCCTTGTTAAGGGCCAGTCTCGCAGCTCGAAACACTTCACGGTGGACCGCTCTTTCCTCCTCGGTGCGGGCTCGTTGCGTCCTACGTTTAGCTTTGAGGCAGGCTGATCGTAGGACTGCAATTTCGGCACTCCGCCAGTATGCCGGGCGTCTGCCATTTCTTGGCAGGGCTTTCCTAGGCATAGTAGCGTCGCACGCGCGTGATAGAACAGCTACCAGCGCATCCCCGCTTAGACTGTCGGTGTTGGCCTCCAGTCCCAGGGCCGCGGTGAAAACTTTGCTGTCGAAGTGATTGGACTTCCACCCACAGACCTGACAGTGATCACCCGCCCTCGGAATGTGCTACTGGCTCCGTCATTGACAAGCACTGCGTCGAGTTTTGCAAGTGCCTCGAGTAACGCTTGTCCCCTCTGATTGGTGCAGCGGCTGCCCCATTCCACTGCCCAAGCATTAAAATCTCCCGCTATAACGAACGGGCTCCGACCTACTAGGTCGGACGATAGCCTGTCGATCATCTGATTGAATTGTTCTATTGGCCACAGCAGCTACAATAGAACACACCATTGATCTTGGCTATCGTGACACCCTCGGCGGGTACCTTCCCGTTGTGCAGATTGCCACCGACCTAGACCCGTCCGCCTCCCAGTTGCCGTTGTCAGCAGGGACGTTGTATGGGTCGGACAGGAGGGCGACATCGGTTCTCGACTCCGACTCGACTGCCACAGCAGTTGCTGGGCAGATGCACTGTGGTTCAGGTTCAGCTGTGTTGCTTGCACGGATTTTTCTTATTGGTATCTCCGAAGGGACACGCAGGACTCAAGGCACCGGTAACACCTGTCCACTGAAGGTGACTGGAGCACGTTTACTGGGCATACTGACCAGCCGATCTTCAGCTTCCCTTTCTTAGTGACTTTTTTGACATCCGCCACCGGTAGTCTGAGATATGTTACCTGCATACCAAAGAGTCCCCCTCTTAGACGTACAGAGGACCGACGTTTTGCCTTTATGGTAGCGCGTCTGGGTCGCTTAGAGTAATGCCCTCGCTGGCCGTAAGGGCGGAGTCGGTCGCCTCTTTGGCCGTAGTAACACCGCAAGGGGAGGAGAGGGCCTTAGTCTAGATACTTTTGGCTTCCTTCTCTGCTCCTGCTACACGCCTGATGAAAGCGTCCTGTTCTTGTCTTGCGACTCGAACAGCTTCCCGAAGCACTAACAGGCTCTGTTTAAGCTCCTTGTTGGTGTTCTGCTTACCGCTTATGAACTCGATTATGTCATCGAGTTTCTCGGCCACCACCCGTATCCCTGGTAGTGGCTCATCGGGCGTGCAGGCAGTGCTACTCCCTACCACCACTGGAGAGTCTTCGGTACTGCCAGTTGCAGCAACCGTCACTCCGTTCTCCCCCTCCCGAGCAGCACAAGTTAGACAAAAATGGTTGCAGCAACTTGATTGTGACTCAATTCCGGCAAGCAGGGAGGCCATGCGAGGGTTGACAATTGCGTGTTCAGAGCCATATCAGCGAAAGTCAGTAAAGGGCAACTGAGCCTACTCCCACCCAGTAGGCAAAACTGGATGACAGGATTGGGCAGCGTGCTACAAGTCCCGCCACGGTTTTATGGGACGGAAGACAGCCTAGCCATTAGCCCACTCGCCGTTTCGAGTCGGTGTCACCCGGCCCTACTAAGAGAGTAGAATGTCAGACTGCCAGCCCTCGCTTCACAATATTGCAATATACCATACATATAGCCTAGTTCTGACGTGCCTGTCAGAGCCATAATTGAGACCTTACTGGCGTCAGCCTCAATGCGCTACCGCGTTCCCTCGTTCGTAGCTCATTTAGCCGACTGGTCATGTCAACTAGTGTTGACCAACCATCGTTTTCAGTGGGTACCGCGCGGAGGCGAACAACACTGCCCACCAAAACACGTGCTTCTGGGACGGTCCAACTGGCTGGAGAGCCCCGATCACTAGTCCCACTAGTTGGTGCTGGTTAATCGACAAGTATCTTAAGAGTTAACCGGTCTTGCCCAGGGTGATTTTTATCACCACGGCTCACTGTCAAAGAGCTGCACCGGTACACCATCCGCTAACCGCCAAGGACGACCGCATTTTGGAATCCCATCGTTAGTCATCTCGGATATAGGAATCTGGTAGGTAATCTACGGATCAAGCAGATCGTCGTCCGGGCAAGTGCCTCGACGCGTGGTACAGTTTATCGTCCGGTGAATGTTCGCCGCCATCTCATGTGGGGAAGCAAACCAAAGTATCAACTCGACGTTTTGTCAGCCAGCCCCGTTATACATCAGCGTGCACACAACCCGTCAACGTCCGGCCGATCGCCTGAGTCAAGAAAATTATCTCCAGTTAACTAGAACCGGTAACTAACCTGCAAAATATTGCAAAATATTGCCATCGCCCGTTGGCTTTCCATTTCCTGGCATTCCGGTATCCCGCCCGGCCAACGTTTCATTGATCATCTGGCCTTTCGCCCGGCTGACGGCTCATCACTCGTCCGGAATTTAGCCCAGCCGAGGCTCCATCCCTCGTCCGGTATTCCACCCGTCCGGCAACTCATCGCTCGTCCGGCATTCCGCCCTACCGACGCCCCACCGTTCCGGCGACATTTCATCACTTTGCCAGCAGTCACCCGGCCGGTCGTCCTTCGTCCTGCCACCACTCCAATGTTTCGTCACCCTGTACAAAATCGTGAGTAATTAAAGAGTTTATAAAGCTAACCTCCCGAACTCCAGTTACTAGCAAGGTCCGAAAACCTCCCCATAGCCTCTAACGACCCTGGGACTCGATGACCAAAAGAGGCCTTGTGTGCCCACCCCATAGGTGGCCGTTGGCTATAGACCAGCTAACGGGGGTTTTCCGGGTTCAGTTGAGTAGTTCCTCGAGGGCAAGAGGCCGTACCAGAAACGGTATCAATGTGAACAGGGGAAATTAAGCCGGCCGGTCGGAATGACCGTTGTAAATACTGTGGTGACCGATGTCTTCCATGGCGCACGGTGTAAAACAATGGATTATTATCGAAGTTTCATGTACCTCTGATTTTTTTTTCACAGAAAGTTAGGCATGGTTACTATAAATGAGGTACGGGGTATTTAAAAATATTTCATCGGCGATTTTTTGAAAAAAGTGATTTTTATTGTTTTCTTCCTTTATATACCTTCTAAAAAGTCGATTGATAACTCCGCAACGGATAAATTATTGTAATTTAGCCCTAAGAATAAAAAATATACATATTTGTTGCCTCTTTTGTATAGAAAACCTATCTTGAAACGGATCAAAAGTTTTGAAAAAAAAAATTCTGTGAATTAAGCGTTTTTAAAGTATGTTTTCGAATATTTGTTTTATTTTGCTTTATTCACAATCTTATTTATTTTTTTTCGGCAAGTATCATCTATTTCCAGCCTCGGTTATCTGTTGTATTCACAATATTCTCTTCCGGCATTCGAACTAGATGGCCAGCCCTTTATCAGTTTGCCATATTTTAAAGAATTCATAATATTTTCCTCTAGGTACCCGGATAAAAAGTATAATTAAAATATCATAAATTTTGCTGTAACAACACCATCTAAAACAAAGGATTTACCATTAAATATAATGGAATTTTAACAATTAAATCACATAGGAAATAATGGTTTTCCACGATAAAATGAATGGTAAATGGGACTTTTACAATAAAAAAGGGGGGTTGTTATGTATCTTTACAATAAAAAAATCGAAAATTTTCCATACATTTTTCAGAGCAAAACAATTGATTTAACGGTTCTCCAATGGGACGATTTAGAGGGACAAAACAATAGAAAATAATGTATGCTAAATGCTTCCTCTCACTTTTTTTAATTGTTTTACAGAAGAAATATAATTAAATTTAGAATACATTTCACTCTAATATTATAATAAAAATACAATACAACTTTATGTCCTACAATTTATTTTATCTATACGATTTCAATTTTATTGTATTTTAGTATAGGCTTAATGTTCAATCAGTTTGAACTTAATTTTACTTTAATTTCAATTCAATGTGATTCAACAATAATTTTAATTTGAATTTAATTTTGAATTTAATTCCAATTTATTTTAATTATATTTGAATTTCATTTGAATTCAATTTAAATTTTGTTTTAATTCAGTTTTTGTTCGATTTCAAATTAGTTTTCATTCAATCCAAAATTTAATGTGTTAGTATTGTTGTTTGGCGCTTTGCTGTTTCTTAGTCACTGATGCATTGACGTTAAAATCAAATGCGCCGATGATGCACCTCGCTATACTCGCTGAGCACGGTGTAATTTCAGCCACCAGGAAAGAGAGCTTGATATGTCTCCTATAGGACTTATATACGACTTGTTTTTTCTTGAGTGGGTGAATCGAAGATAGTCGTTTTCTCTAACACATCAGGTTATGTATGAACTGAACCTGTAAAAAATGTAAATTATAAAAGCATGTCAGTTTTCTTATAAAAAGTACTTCGAGAAAAAAGGAAAAGTTACCTGTATCAGTTATTATTGTATCTAATTGGTAAGATAGGCCAATAATAGCTGCCGAACGATATTCAGTCTTACGTGGTCTTACCATAAACTTCCTTCTGAAAAGGAACAAGGATACATGTTAACAAAAATGTTCCGAACTGTTTCGGCGGTGGAAATTAAGAACCTCTTCTTAAACGTACTTTAAAAAGTTCTCTCGCATCGAAATCGTCCGGTACTATCATGTTAACATTATAGATACTCACCACGATACAGCTGCTTATGGTCCGCCGCTTGCCCACTCCCAGAATCCGTAATGAAGGGACACTTCCTGTACCACAACATCAATTTCATTTTTTCATTCCACTACACGGTAAAAAATATACACGTCCATGCGAACTGTTCTGCACTTGAATATGCACTACTTTGGAATCAAATCAATATCAATAGCTGAGCTCGTCGCATTCAAAGATCACCACTTCCATTTGACGTGCACAATGTTTTGAATATAAAACATCAAAATAAAAAAAATAGAATTACCTCAGCTCAGATTTGAATAACATACCTTTGCTTGAAAGTCCTTCGTCTTACCATGACTCCATCTCACACTTCGAAATACCTCTTGAATTAAGCAGAACAGATGAAAGAACTGTCATCTATTTTTAGAACAACACCAATATCGCTCCACTCTTAAATCAATAGCCTTGAACCTGTGAATTCAATAGCATAGACATTATTGGTGCTGATCGAAGTGCTAATCATTTCTACATCCAGTGAGTAGCACTTTGATCAACAGTGTTGATGTTATGGAATTGTCTGCATTCAACACACTTGTGAAAGGTGCGACACCACTCCAAAATCAAAGGAATATCATTTTCAATAATAGTGATTTTAAAGTTGATCATTCAATAGATGGAACAGTTAAATTGGGCGTGTTGATTTTTTACCGTGTATATCATAAACAAAACGTACACGCTCAAATAAATCTAGCCAATCTCCGAGTAAAATGATATGCAAAAGTTTTCGTTTCTTTTTATATTTTTAATTCAACCTGGCCATAACATGAATATTTCAAGACCTGAAATAAGAAGTATTTATTTAAAAATCGATAAAACTTTTTTTTTCATTTAATAATTAAACCTTTTGTTACTCTATTGTATTCAATTGTTTTTTCATTAATACAATAAACTCGACAATAAACAAATTAAATGTTTAAAAATTATATATTTTTTTCTTCAAGATGGATTTTTTGATCACTTAGTTAGAATACTTGTATAATATATTTAGTTTTGGGATGAGCAATACAAAACATAAGCGAACAATAAAAACAAGATAGAATGTATTGGCAACAGTTAAATTTATTGTGCATTTAAAGTAAGCACAATAAAAGATTTTTATGACCGCGAAAAAACTACAATAAACGTACAATAGATTATTTTGTTTACCATACAATCTATTGTACTTCAATGGATTATGCCATACGAGGTACTGTAAATTTTTATCCGGGTACAGTGTCTCATCATTACTGTGGCACACGCCATGTACAAGAACCTCACTGAATATTGTTCGCAGCACATTTAACTTGAAACCCCCAAATCTTACTGGCCTGCTTCTTATAGTGTTCACGCTACATGTCCGAAATAGGCTATCGCATGAACTAAGACGAATTTCATTTCCGACTGCATGTTACTGAAGCTAAGCTGTTGCTACAAGCACAACTGTCCCATATTTGAGAGATTCCATTTCTGTGTAAGCCATTCATACTTAAGTCGTAAGTCGTAAAAGACCGTATTCGCAACAGCAATCCACAAGTAGTCTAAGGAAACAATTTCTCCAACACTCCAACCACATTTATATTTCTATCTACAACAATTGAAATGTTTGTAAATACTAACAAAGACGTTTACTGTAAAGTATCTCTGTTACGAATAGAGTTACCTCCGGCGTACATAACAAGTTTAGGCCTAAGTTAGGTCTTGTATAATGCAGACGGAAAAGAAATTCGTTCTTTATAATACCTTAATTCTACCGGTGGGCAATTACGGACATGAAATGTAAAGAGGCAGACTAGTGTGCGATACTGAAAGTGTCCCTGACGTTTAATACGAACTTGTGGTAAAGGTTGTGATGTTGGTGCTAAGTGAGTGCTCTGTTAATGCTACTGGGAGCACTGCAAGTAACACTCAATCCGCTACATGCACACAGAGTTTGACATCTCTTGTCCTTTCACTTGCGGGCATTTGCGTAGCAAGGTTGTATGACAGTGGAGCGGTTCTTCCCGGCAATAAAACAGTTTCGCATAACTAGGAAGCTTTCGAATTTTCCAAGCGGAAGGTGCTGCGTATAATACATAGTGAGAGTGGTGCTTACGCACGAATTACAAGGAATATCATATGTTTAAAAGAGAAAATATTATGAATCTTTTAAAATACGGCGCACTTCAGTGGGCAGGTCATATATTGCAAATGTCGAAAGATAAAATTGCAAAAATAATATTCAAGTTAATATTCATCAGACAACAGTTATAGATGCTGGAGATAGAAAATTATTAAAATCGCAAAAATTAAAAAAAAAAGAAATACTTGTAGAAGAAAAAATGCGTTAACCACAGAAAAACAATATTCTTACAAATTTTAGACCCGTTTTAAGATAGGTTTTCTATACAAAAAAAAGCTAGAAATATGTTTATTTTTCATTCTGCGGGCTAATTACAATAATTTATCCATTACTCAGGTATCAATCTACTTAAGGAAGAAAACAATAAAAATCACTTTTTTCAAAAAATCGCCGGTGTAATATTTTTAAACATTCCGTACCTCATTTCTAGTGTCCTTGCATAACTTTCTGTGAAAAAAAATCAGAGGTACATGAAACTTCGATAATAATCCATTTTTTTACACCGTCTGGCGTGGCAATTGGGCGGACTTGGTGGAACAAACTGGACGACTCAGACTGACGATCCTGATTTTCGCACAGAATGAATTCTTGAATAACGAGTTTGATGAACTAACGGTCTGAACGGACTTAACGGAATGGACGGACAGGTCGGAATGGGCGGAATGGGCGGACTGGCCGGACTGGAAGAACTTGGTGTGTCGGATCCGGACTTCGAACACCAGAACATCAGAGCTTGACGGAATAGACGACCTTGACGGACTAATGACTTTGACGAACTAACGACTTTGATGGAAAGGCCAGAGGGACTTGTTGGACTTTCCTAGTGATTGAAGAACACTTTTTTTTTTGTTTTATGTTCGTCCTCTACAAACTCTCTTTCAGAACAAATTAATTCAATTTATTTCCTGACTCGACTCCTAGGATAATATTGAACTCGTAATTGAACATTAAGTGATTGGTACGTTTTTTTAATGCTAATCTTATTCTCTACAAATACCTAGGTTAAGTAATCTATTAAATGAACGTCGTTGTTAAAGTCTTTGTTTCCGTAAAAACCTGTATTAGTGATAGTTAAGAAAGCTTAAGTGCGTTTCACGTTCGGGTAGTTTCAGTTTGTCCGTATATTGTCTAGTCTATCCGGCTTCCAAAGTTGAATGAGGGTGAAAAGGTTGGGGAATTTCTGCCAGTGATGATAACGAACTTAGGTCGTGTTGAGGGAATTCGGTTATCTGGTGGAATTTGTGAGCTATCGATTGTGTCGATTGTGGGTGTTTCCAGGTCATTCGGATCGGAATTACAATGCTTGCTTGTTCCCGTTTACCTCCGAGAATTTAGTAGCTACCTTTCGGTCAGTATCTAGCCCGGCATCGTAGAAAACGACGAGTAGACCTCTTCGGAGGTGGCGCATAAGCCATTTTGTTTGCAAGGAGTCCGGGAACAAGCTGCGGAATGCAAGCCGCCATTTTGGCCGCTACAACTTTAATTGAGCTTATTATTAAGTTATATTCAGTTTTACGGGTTGGGGACAAAGATCCGAAAGACAAAAGGTCGAAAGGCAAATGGTCGAGAAGTACAAAAGGTCGAAACCCGAGCAGGAGAAATTGGCTGAATAATACTTGATTCTGTTATTGATACCTTACTCTGTTATGAACTAGCCCTGTATAAGAGGTAAAATACCAAAGGAATAATACCAAAAATTAATATGCACAATACTTGAGCCATAACATACTCTGCTATTAAATTATATTTCAATACCAAATGCATAACCAATTATTATTCGTTTGGTATTGAAATACCTAAACATGTATGCCTCAAGTATTCCGCACATAAGTTGTTGGTATGCAATCATACCAATTTCTGTTATCGAGGTCGTCGCTCCTGCTCGAGAACGGATAAAAGGTTGAAGAAACAGAAGGTCGAAAGGACAAAACGTCGAACGTGACAAAACGTCGAAAGAGACACAAATTCGAAAAAAACAAAAGGTCGCAAAAGACAAGAAACTGAAACGGAGCAAGTTGTATTTATTTCTTAAACTAACTATCTTTTTATCTCTAACAGAACTATCTAGATATTCATAATATCGTTTCAGAGTAATTACTCTTTCTTTGAAAATTTTTCATTCTTTAACTTTTATTATTTTATTTATGCAGACTAAGGCCGAAGTGGCCTGTGCAGTATATAAGAATCTTCTCCATTCGGCTCGGTCCATGGCTACACGTCGCCAACCACGCAGTCTACGGAGGGTCCGCAAGTCATCTTCCACCTGATCGATCCACCTTGCCCGCTGCGCACCTCGCCTTCTTGTGCTCGTCGGATCGTTGTCGAGAACCATTTTCACCGGGTTGCTGTCCGACATTCTGGCTACGTGCCCGGCCCACCGCAGTCGTCCTATTTTCGTGGTGTGAACGATGGATGGTTCTCCCAGCAGCTCATGCAACTCGTGGTCCATTCACCTCCTCCACTTACCGTCCGCCATCTGCACCCCACCATAGATGGTACGCAGCACTTTCCTTTCGAAAACTCCAAGTGCGCGTTGGTCCTCCACGAGCATCGTCCAGGTCTTGTGTCCGTAGAGGACTACCGGTCTAATGAGCGTTTTGTAGATTGTCAGTTTGGTACGGCGGGGAACTCTATCCCATCGGAGCGTCTTGCGGAGTCCAAAGTTCGTACGATTTCCAGCCACTATGCGTCTCCGAATTTCTCTGCTGGTATCATTTTCGGCGTGAGAAAGTAAGAAGTGAGAAATTATTAGTGAGAAGTGAGGATCGAAGCGCCTCATTTGTTACTGGGAGTAGTGCAAACTGAGAAGTGAAACGTGTACTCACTTTTCACAGAGAGAAGAGAGAGTGAAAAAGGTTTGGTGAGAAGTTAGACGGCTAATCAATTGACCTATTCGAGCATATTACCAATTTGGGCAAATGACCTATTCGGGCAAATGATTTTCTATGAAAGTGGAACATTTCTGGAAAGTTTCCAAACCGATTGATAAGAAAATCTCTGAAAACCATCGAAAGATAAAAAAAACTTATAGCGTTTGAAATCTTACCGAATTTCGTGACGGTTTCCAATTTGGAAATTTTCTTTTTCCACCCTGTATCCAAGCTTTCCCCTTAGACGTAGCTTACGTCAAAAAGTTTCAATTCTCCGTGTATGATTTCAGTTTTTCCGGAATAATGAAAAAATCATCTTGACAGTCTTCTGAAAACAATCCAAGTTTTCAAGCTTCAAAAATTAAATTTTAAGGGTTATGAACAAAAGGTCGAAAGACAAAACATCGAAATGACGAAAGGTTCAAAGAGAAAAGTTTGAAAGACTAAAGGTCGGAAGAACAAATGGTTGAAAAGTACGAAGGGTTGAAGGAGACAAAACGATGAACGGGTCAAAAAATTGAAAGAACAAAAGGTCGAAACAGACAAAACGTCAAAAAAAAACAAAAGGTCGAAATAGACAAGAAACTGAAACGGAGAAAATCGCTCTCGCACACTACAAGTTTTATTCATTTCTCAAATCAACAATTTTTTTTTCTAACAGAATTTTATAGATATTCATAATCTCGTTTCATGGTGAACATTGCTCATTCTTTAGCTTTGACTGATGATATGAGAGTATTACTTCTGGTTCAAGTTAAATGCGAGTTACAAATTCGTTTGGAATACATCCAACTTGCTATCAACTTGTTCTTGACCGACCTTTTGTCCTTTTCGACTTTTTGTCCATTTCGACCTTTTGTCCTTTCGAAGGGGCAGCAGGGACTATGTCCAAGGGCTTGACGACCCCTCCCCATGGCCACTGCGAGTTAGGGGGCCTGCCTAGGATGTGGTGGGGTTTGACAGTGGGCTCTGTTAAACCTCTACAAAAAGCTGCATGTGTCCATAAGCAGGCCCTATCAAACCCAGTCAACACATGAACGTATATGGTGTCGTGTAGGATGCTGAAGTGCAGGCGATAGAGGTACTTTTCCACACAACATGTATGTATATCGTCTCCAATTTAGCATCTTGTATTGCACCATGTGCGGTTTTGTGTAGACTGGGAAGCGACCGTGTGCCGCTCAAAGCGCACAAGCCCAACACGAGTGCCAACCGGCACATCAGGATTAATACCAGTGAGATCCTGATTACGGTATACTGGTCAGTGACACACATACGCGCGCGAAAGTAATGCAAAATAAACGACATGTAAAATGAACGTAAACTTACATTCTTTCTTAACGTCAAATAGAGATAAAATAAGGGTTTCTGAATAACATTAGCTTTCCGATTACTATCAATTATTTTCAATTTTAATCCCGTTTCTTTTTTACTTTTCTTACGTTAATGAAATGATAACGCGGGCGCCTAATCCAAAATTCAAATGAACAATCGCTCACTTTGAGCGATTGATTGTTTATTCTCGCGAAGAATGAACAATTGAACAAATTAAGGAAATGCTAATACTGCTGTGTAGAAGTTTCATAGGTCACATCACTTTCCATGGTGAATCCTGATCTATGTTACTGATTACCCCACCCAACTAACACTACTTCCTTCCCGTGGTAAATGTGGAGATGCAGAGGTATTCTCGGTCTCTAGTAGCAACAATTACCACACACTCACATTCCCTCCCTTTCCCAACTGACTGTAAGGACTTGGCCGGCGCCGTTATTGATCAACATTTGCGAGCTGCTGAAACGTGCACTTCGAGAATAGTTGGTAAATCCCAACCACTATTCACTTGGAACGTAGTGCAATTTGCACCAGTTCTGATCAATCACGGAGTAGCAACCATTGATATGTACAGTCAGTCTAAGCTAAGCTAAGCTAAGCTAATTTCGACCTTTTGTCCTTTCGACCTTTTGTCATAGATACCATTTTTACAAACTGAAGGAGAGTTTGGTTTTATTGACATCATGTTTGATAAATCTAATATTTCCTAGAATTGAAAGACTCCGCAATTGCATTAACTTCCACTATAAAAGATCATAGTGGAAGTAAATGTAAAAATAAAGTCTTTTAACTCTGTAACAAGTCCCCTAAGATGCTCAATAATAATTAATCATAATGTTTCCTAGTTTTATTGTTATGAGTTCATAGAAAACATGACTTATGCAATTTATGCATAACTTCCTGTTCTAGTTGCTTTCCATTCCGTCATTTCAAATGTGTTACACTCTCTGGAACTAGTGCATAAAGCCTCGGTTAGGCCTACGTGGCCTCTAGCAGCTACCGAATACCGAAACTGATTATAATACAATTAAAGGTTTATTGATTCGATAAATTTTGATCGACGACTAAATGATTTCCCCCCTCGTCTCCACACCTGACCCCTGATGGGAGCAAAAGGAGTGCATTTCCATCAACTTGGCCGGTGCACCGTGCGCGATTGACGAGCGAATTTTTAATTAGCGCCGATTCGGCAGCCTATAAATGCACCGTACCGCGTCGTAAATTATCCAAGTCGCATTCGGAGGTGCAGCAAGAGCGTGCGCGTATTCCCGGGTGTGACGCGAGAAACAGGCAATCAAACGGCGGCAGCTTGCGAAAGTGCGGTATTCGGGCGCTGGTGAGGCCGCCTCTAAGGCTCAGAAGCAGAGGGATATTGGATTCGCGTGTATGTGAAGCTGTGCGACGGAACCGGTGGCGATGGGTGTGGAATTTGTGGCCGAGAGGGGCAGTCTGGTGACGCTGGCCGTACCGGCGATCATTTTTATGACCCTGGTCCTGGTCGCCAGTGCGTTGTTCCATTTTTGGATGACTTCGCGGCGGTACGTTCAGCTGGGGAACAAAATTCCCGGTCCGAAAGCTTATCCGTTTATCGGAAATGCCAACATGCTGCTGGGGATGAGCCACAACGAGATCATGGAGCGGGCGATGGAGTTGAGCTATCTCTATGGGAGTGTGGCCCGGGGTTGGCTCGGGTACCATTTGGTTGTGTTCTTAACCGAGCCGAAGGATATTGAGGTCATCTTGAACAGCTATGTGCACTTGACCAAGTCCAGCGAGTACAGATTCTTCAAACCGTGGCTTGGGGATGGACTGTTGATCAGCAGTGGGGAAAAGTGGCGATCGCATCGGAAACTGATCGCTCCGGCGTTCCACATGAACGTCCTGAAGACGTTCGTGGATGTGTTCAATGACAATAGTTTGGCCGTTGTGAATCGAATGCGGAAGGAAGTGGGCAAAGAATTTGATGTGCATGACTACATGAGTGAAGTGACGGTGGATATTCTGCTAGAGACGGCTATGGGGTCCAAGAGAACTAGTGAGAGTAAGGAAGGCTTCGACTACGCTATGGCTGTGATGAAGTGAGTTTAAGACGGTATTGTTAAATGACTTTATTTTTTAATGATCTCCCTGATTATGAACCAGTTTGACAGAAAATAGTTTTGTCTTTGTTACGAAGAACCGGTTCAAGCATGACAAAGTCCGTAGAAGAATTTTAAGCTACAAGACTAGGCGTATTTGTGCTATTTTCTCGTATCATAATAAGTAATTATTAAATGGCTCCTGGAAGATTCCGAGAATGATTAGCGTTCAAAACGAGCTTTTGTTGGATGATTAATTATATTTTGCCTATTATTAATCAAAATAGTTTCCATTCAATTTATTAATCTTCCAAATTTTACAATTTCAGAATGTGCGACATCCTACACACTCGTCAATTGAATTTCCACCTTCGGTTGGATTCCGTTTTCAACTTTACTAAAATCAAGACGGAACAAGAGCGCTTGCTTGGCATCATCCACGGTCTCACGAGAAAGGTCGTCAAGGAGAAAAAAGAACTCTTTGAGAAGAACTATGCTGAGGGGACTTTGCCTTCACCGTCCTTTTCGGAGATCGTCGCTAAGGAGGAATCCAAAACAGAGGAACCTCTCCCAGTCATATCCCAGGGTTCGCTCCTCAGAGACGATCTGGACTACAACGACGAAAACGACATTGGCGAGAAGCGACGGCTGGCTTTCCTGGACCTGATGATAGAAACCGCCAAAAGTGGAGCAGATCTGACCGATGAGGAAATCAAAGAGGAAGTCGACACAATTATGTTCGAAGGGCACGACACTACGGCTGCCGGATCCAGCTTTGTACTGTGCCTCCTGGGCATCCACCAGGACATTCAAGATCGGGTGTACAAGGAAATTCATCAAATATTTGGCAACTCCAATCGGAAGGCCACTTTCAACGACACCTTGGAGATGAAATACCTGGAGAGGGTGATATTCGAAACGTTGAGAATGTATCCACCTGTTCCCGCGATCGCCCGTAAAGTGACAGAAGACGTCAAATTAGCTTCGAATAACTACTTGGTCCCAGCGGGGACGACTGTCGTCATCGGCACTTACAAAGTGCATCGTCGAGCTGACATCTACCCCAACCCCGATCAGTTCAACCCGGACAACTTCCTACCGGATCGCACCCAGAATCGCCACTACTACAGCTACATTCCATTCAGTGCCGGACCGCGGAGCTGCGTCGGTAAGTGATTCCGGGAAAAATCCATTCCTATCTCCGAGGCTAACCTCATTTTTTACCACACTGAACAGGTAGAAAATATGCAATGCTGAAACTGAAGGTGCTCCTATCGACGATCCTGCGCAACTACAGGATCGTGTCTAATCTGAAGGAGTCGGACTTCAAGCTGCAGGGAGACATTATCCTGAAGCGAACCGATGGCTTCAGAATACAGCTGGAGCCCCGAGTCTAATCAATTATGAATGACCACGAAACAAACCCAGCGACAGAGAATGAGCCCGGAGGCTGACTGATAAGATGTCGCGACACTGCTGATGGACACCGAATGACGTTGGACAGATAACTACTTAGATGATGTTGCATGGCGCTTTATGATGCTGTTAATTGAATTGTTCGGTTCCCGATTGATAGGTCGAACCGCTTGTTTTGAGCCTTTTTCGCTTACGTGCTTTTTTACCCCTTGCCTCGCCCGCTTTTGCCACGAGTTGTTATTTATTTGCTGCTTCGCTTTCGCTTTCCTATTCTTCACACGAGCATAAATGAGAGATAATAAAACCTTCTCCGCATAGTTGCCCGTGTTGTGGATTCTTTCATGGCCTATCTCGAAATGAGGTTCATTCATATCCGAAAAGAACGAGTCAAAACAAAAGGATTATCGCCAGACGGATAACATTGTCGAGCATCGAAAAAAAAGCGGTCACTATATGGTCAATCGAGATCGATGTTTGTTGTCTGAGTCCTGGCAGAGTTGTTAAGATTAGGAGTTCGGTCGATGAAATTGATGCCTTTAATGAGTGGTCTTCAAGATAACGGCTTTACAATGTTTGTCTAGATGGTTTCGCTGGAACAAGCTCTTTAGGATTGTGCAATAGAAATCTTTATGATCCCTTGCTCGTTGTGACGGTGACTTCAAACACCCATTTTTTAGAACCAACTTTTTACAGTTTTGCCAATTCATCAATTGTTTGAAGCAAAATAAGCCCGAAGTTTGTTTTACACGTTTTGTCCATTATTAGTTTTTTTTTTCCTCAACCCACATTTAAGCTTTACGTTCAAATTTGTTAGTATCCTTACACCCAACCGGTGATTGTTAGATTTGCTAACAATTCTGTATAAGATTAAGAACCTACAAAAACTTGTTTAAGAACTGGCCATATGCGAAAATGCTAGATTCTCATGCAAATATTGTATAAGACCTTACAATTTTGCAAAATTTTCTTACAATATTTGTTGGTGAGCTTATAGTTTTTGAATAAGAATCTACAAGTTTCGCATATGCCCAGTTCATATACATGCCTTGGTAGGTTCTTATACAAAATTGTAAGAAAATTTAACAGTCGCTGATTGTGTGAAGGTTCATGAAACTAGACCTAAGCGCCACCGTGTCACGCCGCCGACGATTTTCTCACGTTGCAGCCGCCGTGAAAAATGAATCGCCGCGCCGCCGTATGAAAATTGACCACAACACAATTCGACAATTCGCTTAAAAATTGTAAAAAAAATAAAATGCTGGGTCATTGCCGAAGACCATTGTGCCGAACCGTCTTTAGGTCGAGTGAGAAGTAAGAAGTGAGAAATGAGCAGTGAGTAGTGAAAAGTGAGACGTGAGAAGTGAGAAGAGCGTAATGAAAAGTGAGAAATGAGAAGTGAGAAATGAAAAGTGAAAAGTGAGATGTGAAAAGTGAAAAGTGAGATGTGAGAAGTGATAAGTGAGAAGTGAGAAGTGAGTAGTGAGCAGTGAGTTGTGAGTAGTGAGTAGTGGGTAGTAAGAAGTGAGACATGAGAAGTGAGAAGTGAAAAGTAAGAAATGAGAAGGAAGTACATAGCAAGAAGTGAAAAGTGTGGAGTAAGAAGTGAGCAGTTGAAAATATGATGCTAGAAGTGAGATGTGAGGAGCGAGAAAGTGAGATGTAGGAAGAGAGAATGGAAAAATAAGGAAGGAGGATAGAGATAAAGGAAGAGAATAATGCGTTTTCCGGTATAAGGCGAATGAAAGGGATAATTTTTTTTTGATAATCGCTTCGCCCGGTATTATGGGAAGACCTTCTTAAAATGAACACGTTTGCCCGATATAAGACAAAGAGGGTAGATGGACCCTTCTTCAATTGAACACGTTTGCCTGGAGATAATGCCTTCCTTAAATGATCGCGTCTACGCAGTATAAGCACCATGGAGGGGATATTGCCTTCTTTAAATGAACACGTCGATGAATTCGATAATTTTTTTTCGGTTATTATTTTTTCGGTTTGATATTTATTGCTAGATGTGATCTCATATATTATACCTTTCCGGTCAAACTAGTCTACATCAAAAAAAGAGACTACATTTATCATCAACTTATTAGGGACTGTTCAGTTTATTGAGAGGACACTTTCACATGACGATATAAAACAGACAGATTGGTAAATTTTGATGAAGTTTGCTTTATCGTATATTATAATACACTGTCAATCAACTGTAATTTTTGAAAAGAGGTAAAACAGTTTAAATCCAACAAAATTGCGCCTATTTTCAAAGCTTCTCAAATTTCGCGTAAACAAAAGTTTCCCAACACATTTTTTATAAGCTAAATTGACAGTTGTAATAAAAAAAAATAAAACGGGATGTCAACAAAATCATTAAGAAGATCAGTAAGAAACACACTGTCACTGATTTGATGGTATCCAGAAACATTAGAGCCTGTGGCAGCCCAAAAACGGAATATGAACGGTTTTAGCAGTTGAAAATCCAACAAATTGAGATTGTTATAAATATCCAAACTTCTGAGTTAGAATTGTTTCGTTGATAATTGTATTTCATGTCTAGAAGAACAGATAATATATTCAACGAAACAAAACAGATTTCTAAAAAGATTTATGGTTTAAAAAACATCGACAATACAACGTGTCCTCTTTATAAACTGAACAGTCCTTACAGGCAAACTCCTACTTCTGAAAAGGTATTTTCATTCTACTTTGGGTTATTTCGACCTAACGCCTAACTCTAATGAATAAATCTTATCTACCGTTTCCTTATAACAGATAGATACCAATTTTGAAAAAAAGGAACAACATTCACTTCTTCATTATTCTGGGGAAATACCTACTTTCAAAGTAGAGATCAAATTAATACATTGCGTTATTCTAAGTAGATGCATTATTTTTCAAGAAGGGATCACACTCATCATTGCCTTATTCCGGGAATACGCATTATTATTTTTTAAGGATTTATACCCACGATTACAGTAACTTCTTAAAAAGGGATAGACCTTACATAGGACAGGAGCAAGGGGTGAGCCACTCGGCATAGTTGCAGAATGACTAATTGTGCCCATCTGTGCCTTGACTGTGCCTAAACTGTGCCGAAGCAAAAATAACATTTTTTTCTGGCGGCACTGGCAATTATGTATTATGGCACCACGGAAAAATAATTTGTTTATAAACATATATGTTTACTTAAGAACACGAAACCAATGCAAGTAAAATTTATTTCGGAATTCCTGGGAAAACTTTCGGAGTAACATTTGGAGGAACCTCCAAATGAACACCTGGAAGAACTTCAAGTGGAGCTGTTAGAGGAACTTCCGGAGGAACTTCTGGACGAACTTCCTGAGTAGCTCCTGGACGAACTTCATGAGTAACTCCTGGAGGAACTTCTTGAGAAACCCCTGTACGAACTTCCGGAGGAGTTCCAGGAGAAACTTTCGAAGAATCTTTTGGAAGAACTCCTGTTGGAACTTTTGGAGGAATTCTTTTAGGAACTTCCGTATGAATTCCTGAAGGAACTTCTGGAGAAACTCTTGAAAGAACTTCCGGAGGAATTCCTTGAGGAGCTGCTTTGAGAAACTCCTTGAGGAACTTCCGGAGGCACTTTCGAACGAAATTCCGAAGAAACTCCTGGAAGAACTTTCGGAGGAACTCCTGAAAGGACTTTCGGAGGAACTCCTGAAAGGACTTTCGGAGGAACGCCTGAAAGGACTTTCGGAGGAACTCCTGAAAGGACTTTCGGAGGAACTCCTGAAAGGACTTTCGGAGGAACTCCTGAAAGGACTTTCGGAGGAACTAATGAAAGGACTTTCAGAGGAATTCCTGAAAGGACTTTCGGAGGAACTTCTGAAAGGACTTTCGGAGGAATTCCTGAAAGGACTTCCGGAGGAACTCCTGAAAGGACTTCCGGAGGAACTCCTGAAAGGACTTTCGGAGGAACTCCTGAAAGGACTTTCGGAGGAACTCCTGAAAGGACTTTCGGAGGAACTCCTGAAAGGACTTTCGGAGGAACTCCTGAAAGGACTTTCGGAGGAACTCCTGAAAGGACTTTCGGAGGAACTCCTGAAAGGACTTTCGGAGGAACTCTTGAAAGGACTTTCGGAGGAACTCTGAAAGGACTTTCGGAGGAACTCCTGAAAGGACTTTCGGAGGAACTCCTGAAAGGACTTTCGGAGGAACTCCTGAAAGGACTTTCGGAGGAACTCCTGAAAGGACTTTCGGAGGAACTCCTGAAAGGACTTTCGGAGGAACTCCTGAAAGGACTTTCGGAGGAACTCCTGAAAGGACTTTCGGAGGAACTCCTGAAAGGACTTTCGGAGGAACTCCTGAAAGGACTTTCGGAGGAACTCCTGAAAGGACTTTCGGAGGAACTCCTGAAAGGACTTTCGGAGGAACTCCTGAAAGGACTTTCGGAGGAACTCCTGAAAGGACTTTCGGAGGAACTCCTGAAAGGACTTTCGGAGGAACTCCTGAAAGGACTTTCGGAGGAACTCCTGAAAGGACTTTCGGAGGAACTCCTGAAAGGACTTTCGGAGGAACTCCTGAAAGGACTTTCGGAGGAACTCCTGAAAGGACTTTCGGAGGAACTCCTGAAAGGACTTTCGGAGGAACTCCTGAAAGGACTTTCGGAGGAACTCCTGAAAGGACTTTCGGAGGAACTCCTGAAAGGACTTTCGGAGGAACTCCTGAAAGGACTTTCGGAGGAACTCCTGAAAGGACTTTCGGAGGAACTCCTGAAAGGACTTTCGGAGGAACTCCTGAAAGGACTTTCGGAGGAACTCCTGAAAGGACTTTCGGAGGAACTCCTGAAAGGACTTTCGGAGGAACTCCTGAAAGAACTTTCGGAGGAACTCCTGAAAGGACTTTCGGAGAAACTCCTGAAAGGACTTTCGGAGGAACTCCTGAAAGAACTTTCGGAGGAACTCCTGAAAGGACTTTCGATGGAACTGCTGAAAGGACTTTCGGAGGGACTCCTGAAAGGACTTTCGGAGGAACTCCTGAAAGGACTTTCGGAGGAATTCCCAGAGAAACTTCCAAAAGAATACCTGGAGGAACTTACGTAGAAATTCCTGGTGGAACTTCCGGAAGAATTCCTGGAGGAGCTTTCGGAGGAATTTCTTGAGGAACTTCTGAAGAAATTCCTGGAGAAACTTTCGGAGGAATTTCTGGAGGAACTCCTGGAAGAACGTCCAAGGAACTCCTGGAGAAACTTCCAGTGGAGCTGTTAAAGGAACTACTAGGGAAACTCCTAGAAGAACTTCCGAAGGAACTCCATTAGGAACTTCCAAAGGAGCTCCCAGAAGAATTTCCTGAGTAACTCATGGAGGAACTTCCGAAGGAACTACTGAAAGAACTTCCGGAGAAACTCATGAAAGGACTTGTGGAGGAACTCCTGAAATTACTTCTGGAGGAACTTCTGGAGAATGTTCCGGAGGAATTCCCAGAGGCCGAGGAGAAATACTGCACACTCAAGGCGGCATTGATGAGTTTGCGAGTTCCAACAGTGAACCTTCCGAGTTCCGGTCAGCAATCGCATTTGCAAGTAGCAAGCACCGGCTTGACTCGAAGCTTCTCGAAATTCGCTTAGGTACCGACATTCAGTGGCTCGCTAATGGAATGGGTTACATTCCGGGACACATTTCAAACCTTGACCCATAGCAGGGTTGTTAATCGTTAATTTATCGTTATCGCCGATAAAGTTGATTGTGATCAACGTTATCGGTTGCTACGATAACGATGAATCAACTGAATTATTATCGTAGTTCGATAATTTAACGTAAGTTAACTCGATAAATTTGCGATAATGTGGTTACTAGATTACGCGAATATAGTTGGTGAAAAATTTTGACAGAAGCCGAGAAAGGAACAAATTGTTTGCAGCTGGTTGATCAGAGTTAATTTTGATTGAAGCGGGTCACTCTAAAATTATTGCTTAATGCATGCTGCTCTACGAAACGATGAGAAGTGAGGTGCTCTGTTGGTGGTTTTTTTTAGATGTCATCGACAATATATTGGGATCCAAGTACTAGAAATTAATTTGATGCAGCGATCTGTAGTGCTGCATTCGAGGCAGCACCAGTACCAAGTGAATATTATCTCAACAGATTGGTGGACTAACCTCGTCACCTACCTATGATTTGGTTAGACTAAGGAGTTTAGTCTAAACTGTGAGTCATAAAACTTTCATATAACTGGGTGCTCCGGATCTTCAAAACAGAAGTTTTGTTTATAATGCTAGATTAAACATAAGTATAGTAGACATTAAAAATGCTCTCAGATTCTCTACTATGGAGAACTGCAACTCTGTAAGAACTTTAATGATTGAACGAAATAATGTGTTGATCAATTCAGTGACCTCCTTGAATCCCAATTTCATTCCAGGATTTAAAGGTGTTCTCGAATATTGTACGGCGATACAATATTTTTTTAAATAGATATTGCGAATCCAGTTTGTGAATATTTGCACTTCAAACTGTAGTACATGTTACAGTTAACTCGATAATTATCGATAAATCAACGAATACTCGATAACGATAACGTTAATTCAACGCTCATTTTATCGTCAACGAAGCATTATCGTAAAAGTGTTATCGTTATCGAAGTTGGCGTTAAATTAACGATGATAATTTATCGATTAACAACCCTGATCCATAGCAACGTGCAGCTAACGGACATGAATAAGTTTACGTACCTACGGTCATCGCTGAGCGGGGAAGTTATGCAGGAGATTAATTCCGTTGAATTGTCAGATGCCAATAACGGGGTTGTTTGGGAGCGCCTGGAGAAACGATACGAGAACCGGAAGCTAATCTTTAAGGCGCATCTAGATACACTTTTCGTCGATTTCGATAAGCACCTACTGATGTTGAGCAAGGTGGGAGAAAAAACGGACGACTGGAGCACTATTCTGATGCACATGATGTGCTCTCGGCTGGACATAGCAACGCTGCGGATTTGGGAAACGCACCACAACTCGAACGAGGTGCCTAAATTCGCCGATCTCATCCGCTTCATGAGAAACCATTGTTCGGTATTGCAATCCATTGACTGGGGCCAAACCTAAATTTTCACCGATACCTGACAGACGTTCGAGGTCGTCAGTAAGTAAATCTGCAGTCATCCAGTTGTCGAACCAGTGCCCGTTTTGTGAAAAAGGATTCCACTCTGCATTCCGTTGTGTTCAATTCCTGAAGCAGTCGATTGCTGAGTGGAGGTGTCACCACTGCAACCAGAACCATCACTCCCTGTTGCACTCGGAATATCAATCAAGTCCAGTGCAAAACAAATCCTCTGTCCCACAATCGAGAAATCAAGTCACGCAACTACAATTCCATAAGAAACCAACACAAGCTTAGACTACACAGCAATCCACCAACTCTCAATCCGTAGCACACCCATACTACATTCCACTACTCTCCACCACAAACCTACCATGCACAAGCCAGAACACAGTTGCTCTTCTTACCAACTCACTGAGCGCGCAAGAAATTCTTTTGACCACCGCCATTGTTTATATCTCTCGACTAGCTCGAGCATTGCTGGATTCTTCTTAACAGTTTTTGTTCATGACGACAAGCTTCTCTATCAAGCTGAATCTCCGAGGGTCCCTAGAACACCTGTCAGTCCAAGGAATCGGTGGATCGGTCGTGCGTCGTGGCAAAGAAGCTAGTTTTCCCTCGTTTGCCGGAGATGCCTTCATACCGCAACGAGATAAGCTTCCACGTTCTGCCGCAACTTGCGGCAAACTTGCCAGCGTTGAAAATTGACATCCATCAGTGGGAGCTACCTTACAACATCAACTTCGCAGATATTCAGTTTCATCAGCCAGGGCCAATTGATTTGATCATCGGTGCAGAGCATTACTTCAGTCTACTAGCCGAGGGCCGCGAAACAAGAGGAGACTGTCCCTCAAATTGTAGTCAACCGGTGAATTATACCTCGCACGAAGAACAGCATATCCAGAAGTAAATTTCGAAGATTTAATCTTCTTCGTGTCAGTGATTCGGCACGCTTTTGTACTATCTCGAACCACTCGAGGTCTACGTACCAGTCCAGTGTCCAGTAGTATCGTTCTGTATCCAATAAAATATGTGAATTGTCAGAATGATGTCTTGTCCAGTCCGAACCTTTGTATCTGTCCATGTGTAATCCTTAACACGTCTGTGTCAGCAAACTGTTGCGATTCCATTCCGTCGTCGTAGTAATAGTAGTAGCAAGCCTATCCATCGAGCAGGTCTGTCCATCATCGTTTCATGACTCACGTTGAAGTCCGTCGTCGAGGATGCCATAGGCGCTCGCGGAGACCAGGAGGCCACCACTTCAAGCAAGTTCATTTTTAATTGGGTTAAATTGTTTAAAAAGCACCCTCTTATCTGATAGGGAAAATCCGTCTTTCATGGGAGCCATAGGGCTTCCAACTTTGCCGACAGGACATCGAGGCAACCCGACGCTTCATCAGTCTTATCCAGTCCATTCGTTCCCTAGTTTCAAGAGTAGTTTTGGTCAGCCGCGAAGAGGTCCAAGCAGGTCCAAACCAAACACACATCACACTCGCAATAGTCACTCACTCTCCCAAACCAATCATATATGGGAAGCAATAAATAGAAAACATTAGTATCATACGAACCGCCCGCGCAGAAGGTTATACTGTCCGGTCGTCCACCGGCAAAGCGAAGACAATAAACAGTGTTCGAACAGTAATCAATTTTCGATCACAATAAAAGTGATTCTGTTGAAGTCACGTTTGAATGCCGTCCTATGAAACCGACAATAAAATCCACTCCAGTGAATTAACAAAGGTCGTTCGGCCGAATATGTCATTAGGCTACATAAATCATTTTACGGTCTCACTCCTCACTCCCCAATCATCATTTCTTACTTCTGAGAAATGAGAAGTTAGAAATAATGCGTGAGAGAGAGACGTCTTTCTTCGTACTTCGCTCTTACCACTTTCAACAGTGAGAAGTGAAGTGAGAAATAATAAGTGAGAAGTGAGAAGTGAGAAGTGAGACGCCTCATTTCTTACTTCTCATTGTGAAAAGTGAGTAGTGCACAATGAGAATGTGAGAAGTGAGACTTTTTTCTCACTCCACCCTACTCGTTTCTCACTTTTTACTATGAAAATTCAGAAATCAGAAGTGAATAGTAAGACGTCTCACTTCGCACTACTCACTTTTTACAGTAAGAAATGATTAGCGAGAAAGAAGAAGAGTCAAAAGTAAGAAGTGAGACTTCTCGAATTGGAAACGCCTCTCTTCTCATTCATCATTCCTAACTTCTTCTTTCTCATGACAATGAGAAATTATGATTTAGAAGTTAGAAGTGAGACGTCAAATGACCGATTTGGTCAAATGACATATTCGGTCGAACGAACTATTCGGCCAAATAACCTATTTAGCTAATTTGTCCTATACGGACAAGTTACTTTCGACCAGATCGATGTCGTCCTATTGGTTTGTTTGGCCTAGTGATATTTGGCCAAATAGCTTTCTGCCGAATTGGTTTCGGCCAACCGACTCTGCCCCCTACAAAATGTGAACACATTCACAGATACACACACATGCAGACATCATCTCAATTCATCGAAATGAGTCGATTGGTCTGGGCCTCCTATCCAAGTTTTGTTTTTATTATTTACAGTGTATGGAAAAGGCATAACATTAAAAATTGAAAAAAAATATACCATTTGTCAAACTGGTGGACGTAGACAGGAAACAACTGGTCAGTTTTAACAGGGTTTTGCGAGCCGAGCTGTTAAGTCATCTTATCCCGCGATAAACCATTAAAAATCGTTGGTTCGTTGATCCTAAGGGCATTTCTAACGCTGTGATTAAAAAAAGAACTAACAATCACTTAACTGAACTTTAACTTACTTTTATTGTATTTTTATTCACTTAATTGATTTATGACTATCTGAATTAAACAACCGAACTGACACGGACACTCGATAATATTAAACTACACGCGGGCGCGGTCTGTGGGTTGGTTATATTGGTTCGAATTGCTGAGTTTGCAATTACCGGTGATCGGGGTAGAAGTTGATGACGTCGCGGGTCGTTAACCTGTGGCGTGGTTGCAAGTTGATGACGATGCACGCCACGTTGTAATGGATATGAATGGGTCATATCGTAACTCTATATTGGTTAAATTAGCAATTAATTGATTGAAATTCAGATCTTCCGAAGTCATCCTAAATTTGTAGGGGTGCCGTAGTTCTCATGAGGAGTCTATTACTTTGGTCACCAGCAAATAAAGTGTTCCTTCGTGTTCGGTACGTTACAGACTTCGCTGCTCTCTTTTTGTGTGATCTTTACGCAGACGGGGTATAAATTGTTGATCCTCGAAGCCTATTACATCACACCAAGGGGTGATGGTACCTTTTAACTTTTGCGGTGAATCCGTATGGTTAGCCCTCCAGTGGTCTTACCAGTCCTGGCTGTTGACTCTTTCAGTCCAGGCTTTAACGTCAGCCACAGTTATTGTAGTTGAGAAGTCTTGACCTTATTGGTCTCGTTAGCATAAGTAGGTTAGGCATAATGGACTTTAGCATTTGCATTAGCCTTGAGCAATTCGCACAAATTCAAAAATGAGACAAGCCTGGATTATTGTATGAAAGTAGCAGTTACTTTCCGTTACCACAGATTTGGGACTAAACACTAATCTCTTTAGATGGAAGCAATGTACGCTCCAAAAGTCCAGATCTGTCCTAGCCACGTCCCTGCGAATGCAGAGTAAGGAGAAGGATGGTTAATCTGACACCTACTCAAAAAGATGCAGAGAACTCTACGATCTTTCATAGGTGCGTAAGTTGCGTATATTTTTCAGAGCTCAAAATCTTTAAAATTCCTTCAAACACTCCTAATCGCATCATTTTTTTTCGAATTTTCATAATAGCCAATCAAGAAACAGGAAAGTATATGAATCACATTGCAAGATCTACAGGAGGAAATATGTGTCGAATAAACCCATAACTCGGCAGAACCATGAAAATGTTTCAGCCAATGTTCGATTCACAATCGGTTTAAAATTGATCAGTTTGATATGTTGTTCAAATTATGATGAAAAATGATTCAATGCTCTATGGAGAACAAAACAAAACAAAAATCTTCATTGTACATTTTATTCCAATGAAAGCAAATTCAATGAGAAAATCCGTCAGGATCGGAAAGCCATGATCGAATCCATTTCTTCGCTTGTCTGACCTTGAATGCGGTCGGGCTCTTTTCAACAGCCATCGTCGCATTCCCGAACATTATGCAAACACGAAAGGCTGGTGCTGTTCTTTTATTGTGTCATCACATGGGAACGTAAGCCGGCTTTCGATATGCATGATGCTTCTCTAAAGAAAACTCATTTCTTGGCATGTCGCTGAAGGAGATTGAAAGTTGCGATCGTGAACGATGGAGGAAAATATAAAGGAAACGCATTCACTCGCCTTCAATCAGATAAAGTTCGGAATCCCATTTCGGTTCTGCCAGTATTTGCGCGCATGGAACTGAGATCTTGAACTTGAATTCGATGAAAGCAATCTTCAGAACTTCCCGTGTGTTTTTGGGAATCAAGATGAACGAAATTACTGAAGTAGAGTCTCGTGCATGAGCGCTTTGTTCTTCGCAACCTATCCCAACATACTTCCGTGGTACAGCACCGAGCGAGGGCGGATCTCAGGTTTCCTTCCACGCACTGCAAGACGATGATGATGGTCGTGTACACATTGTATGCGATCATGTGCGGATGACCACGTTCAGTGTTCGAAAACAATTCTTTTTATGAACTTTGGGGAATGAACTGCCGCTTCATGTGCTTGTCTAGACTTATGGGCTGAAAGGCTTGCGATCGATGCGATGGTGCAATGCGAAACGATGCCGTTGTTTCTCAACTTCCTTCCGAAACCAGGCGAATGATCTTGCCGTTTTCCTTTCGTTTTGATTTTGCGTTTCAAATAAACTTGGGGAGCGGGTTCTTTGCGGCGTTTTTCGGGGAAATGAGGTCAAAGTTATGAAACGAAATGCTTCGATTCGTATACTCCCTTGGGCACGTTTCACTTCAAGGTTACCCACAATGCAGAAGACGCATAACTGCAACAAAGTATTTAGTCACAAAGTGCTAATAAGTCCCACACAAAAGTTGGGATTTTAATTGACTGCAGTCGGTTCTGCCGACAGCCAGCAGCCTGCAAGCCGTCTGGAACGTGCCGAAATCAAAGGTGGCAAAGTCGTTTGTGCAGTTTACTAATTTCTAATCTGAATTCTAATGCCACCGATTCCGATGCACAGCCGATGCCGGCGGCAACGATTCCGATGAACCGAATTTGTCACGTGCAGTCGCAGTCACACTCATTCTGATGCAAATTATGCGATTTTATTGGCGGCAGGGCGTGCATATATTGGCTCTGTTTTCTATTGGAACGGAGTGCGTCGCACCGCCTTTTCGCAACTGTGCCATGGTTTGGAATCCGAAACAGGGACCGAAAAAGATCAAATTACCGAAAGCGACTCGTGCCTCAGATGGTTTACGTCGCGATACACCTCCTGGGATGATTCCTTGCTACGAACATTACTGTTGTCCCATACTTTGTTGAAATTCCATCTACATGAGATGGTTTATAAATGATGCTCCGGTGAGACGCTAATTACAGGTTTAGCATAAGGCGTCAAATATGACGGGACTACCTGATTGTGCCCTAAAAGGGGTTTTAGACCTTCATCACTTTACAATTGCGAACAATACGGTAGAAAGTACGATAATCAACTCAATTCGGACTTCTTGAAAACATCATACTTTTCCATTTCACCTCCTTCGCGACTAATTATGTCACAGATTATTACATGTTCCACTGATTTCCATACCACCAAATGGTGTTCATAAACGGTCTTACAATGTAAATAGCACGCAACCTATGGATGCCAGATTTTTTTAAATTTTATATTAGAGAAAATAGGCAAGATGTCGCCGGGAATAACTTCTCACATTTTAGAATTGGGCAAACAAACAAACAAACGCGGAAGTGGGCCCTCCTAAGCCGTGCGATTAGACCCGCGGCTACGAAGCAAGACCATGCTGAGGGGTTCGATTCCCGGTGCCGGTCTAGGTAATTTTCGGGTTGGAAATTGTCTCGACTTCCTTGGGCAAAAATGTATCATCATGTTAGTCTCTTTCTTGAGCAAGGGTAAACGGTCCAATTTGAAAACATTTTGTAACCAAAAATGCAGACAGTTTGACAGTTTTTGAGACTCTTCGCAATCGAGTATAAAGTAGGCGGGGAGTTGATTAATGTCTGCTTATACTGTTTTGAAACAAGATGTGCTACGATGATATTCATTAATTGGGAAATGAGGAAATCTTGGCTGCTGTATGAAGCATATTTGTCCAATGTCGTTTTTGAAACTCACCAGACATACAAGATTATTTTGCGTTAAATGAACAAATATTTTTTTATGATTGAAAGTTTTCATACCGACGAAATCAGTATACACGAATCAATCATCATTGATTAGTGAATACGTTTTGAATTAGTCGCGAGAAACTAAATACATTCAGGTTTTTTACGCGGTTGGAATTCATTAATTTCTCGGTTCACCTGAACTTTCACAGCTTTTTAAATACCTCCTGAATTTTGTGATTTTTTTCGTGGGGTCAAATCATTGTTTCATTGACGATAAAGGTCTTGAACGACTAAAACCAAACCGTTTAAAAAACCCTGGGTGTACGTTGCAAATAAACATGGGATAGATATGCTTACGATGGTAGCAATAGAATATGTGGATGATATGTTGTATGATAAAATGTGCACCAGTTGTTCCGAACATACTCTGCACAAAGATATACATAAATAATTTAAAAAAAAATAAGCTCGATATCTCCACTTTAAGCTTTGTGCGGTGCATGAAATTATCTCCAATCGATTCTACAGCAATTTGCACTTGAGAAAATGTGTTGGTTTTTGAATTCGTTCCACTCCGAGCTGAGATACAGAATTCTTTCGCGTTTCGGGTCCTTTTTTTCCCAATTTGATAAAATTCATTGGTCTGTTTCATCTAAATTGGTGTGAGTGGCTTGAAGTAAGAGTTGCTGAAGGATACCACAAGGCAGTCATGTTTTATACCATGAATCACTTTTGCAATCTATAAGTAAATAACAATATTATATTTTTTTTGTTAAATATCTTGGCTGTGCATATGCACAGCATATGTTTCGAAATGGACAAATTGATATGAAATTTGCGAAAAAGAATCCACGTGTCTTGGAGGGACTCGAACCCTCAACCTCCTACTCTCTAGATAGGCGTGATAACCCCTACACAACAAGACCACTTAAAGGTCACGTTTGCGGAAAAGCCATCAGAATCCGAGTAGGGGAAACTGGGGTAATATGCACCCCCGGGGCAAAACGACCCTTTGTCATTTTTCAGAACATTTTCGGCAGTTTTTCGAGAATATTTACTACAGCGCATGTAGTTCGCATTTCGAACTACCGATCCAGTAGTAAACATTCTTGAAAATATTCCTGGAACACCTCTAAAAATGCCAAAAGGTCGTTTTGCCCCGGGGGTGCATATTACCCCAGTTTACCCTACCAACCTCCACCGCGGTTAGCTCTCTTTTTTGCAAATTGAATATCTGGGCATGGAGTGCGATCCTCTCGTTTAATAAACAATGTGCACTCGCTTGGCTGTGGATATACAACAGTAAAGCACAATCCAAAAATGAAGTTTTGAAAATACTCAAGAAATCACCGGGTGTAAAATCAGTACTGTTGCATCTACTATTCAATTGTACTTTCTCTTTTTAAAATCACTATTTTACTTGTATTTTAGCACAAGTCTTCCGTTCTGGCTTCCCAAAGAACTTTTAGCAATAGGCTAATCCAACCGCTTCAACATATTCAGCATTTGAAAAGAAATCGCACGTAAATACGATGTTACAAGCATGCGTTACAAAACCAAAATGATGTATGAAGTCACCAGTCTGGCATGATCAAGGTCGTGGTATTGGTAGTAGTCTGGCGACCGCGATGCATCACAGACCTTTTTTGTTCGTCCCAAAATATTAAGCATATGCGGTATTTCGAAAAAAATTCGTTTTAGGTGGTTCGAAACGAAATTCCGCGGAATTTCGCGGAATTTGAGCATGACGAAATCTGATTTCTTGATTTCGTTTCGTTTCGTAAAATTACAAAAATTTCGCTAGAAAAAACTAGCTTTCAACGAAATTTAACGGAATTCCGCGGAATTTCGAAAGAAATTTAGACTTAAATTATACTGTCTCGTACGGTCGTGTTATCAAAAATTTTGGCTGCGCCGCTGAACAAAATCATAAAGCTGTTATATACTTTTTCCTATTAACACTTACTACATAAACCCATTCTGAGTCGACAAATACGTATTTAGATTTCTTCTACAAAACGTCTTCAGTGTTTTGTTAGAAATGTCCAACAGAAAACGAAAAATATCTTTAACTATTCTATCCTGTAAACAAATTTGAATCAGATTAGTACAACGTTGTCAAAGAGGCAAAGCCGTGACGTGGATTCCTGAGGCCCTTCTGTAGTATTTTTATACCGCCTCTTTCTTATTGAAGTCCAACTTCTTGACCTCTTATGGCTCAAACCAGGGCTGTCTAACGTGCGGCCCGCGGGTCGGATTCAGCCCTTGGCTCCTTTTTTGGTGGCCCGCGGCGTGTAAGAAAAAAATCTTCATAATCGGCCCGAAATCTTTTCTATCTGGCTCGAGAAGCTGCTTCTTATTGTTAAGAAAATTATGTTGAGGTTTTAGTGGGATATCTTTAGGGGAGGAGGTTCGGTTGTGGGCAGTCTAGACTGGGGAGAAAAAAATGTTGTCGAATTCCACGGGGCACTCCCCAGAATTGTGTCTTTGGGTGAGAAAATCAATCTCTGAAAATTTCAGCTCAATCGCTTGTTGCATAAGCTGGCGCATTTGATTTGAAGTTTGTATGGGGATTTCAGCCAAAATGTATAGAAAAATACACCTCCGTCACTCATTCGATCTGGAAATTGGTTCTGATTGCTCGATTGGCCTCAGAATTGCAAAAAGGGCAGTTGGTATGCTACAGAACAACTTCACAGAACAATGCATGATGATTAAATGAACTTTTATATAGTTTTCGGCTGATTTATTAGGGGCTGATTTGTGTATTTTTGGATTTTTTGATCGAATCGCATCAGCCGAAACCTGTATAAAAGTTCATTTAATCATCATACAATGTTCTGTGAAATTGTTCTGTAGCATATCAACTGCCCGTTTTGCAATTCTGAGGTCAATCGAGCAATCAGAACCAATTTCCAGATCGAATGAGTGACGAAGGTGTATTTTTCTATACATTTTGGCTGAAATCCCCATACAAACTTCAAATCAAATGCGCCAGCTTATGCAACAAGCGATTGAGCTGAAAATTTCAGAGATTGATTTTCTCACCCAAAGACACAATCCTGGGGGGTGCTCCATGAAATTAGGCAACTTTTTGTTTCCTGGGCCAGTCTAGTGGGCACCCTTTTGTGTTTGGTCCATAACTTTGGCCCTGGTTAATCTTATGCCGTCATTTGTATAGCGATGGATAGCTAGTCATATAACCTTACTACTAGCGAAGAAATTAGTATGATTTCATCGATTTGAAAAAAAATATTAACAATTTAGAAAATTTGACATTTTTGGAGATTTCTATTTTGTGGTTCGGCTGTGGGCACCATTGAAAACTTAGCTAAAAATAAAGAAACATGGATAAAAACCACCCAGATTTAAAGACAAGGAATAGTTTATTCATTCTAATAGCCAGGAGACAATAAAAAAAAACTAAAATTGATCCACCTAGCAGTGATGATGCCTCCTCGGTGCATTAGGAAGGATGTTGATCATCATATCACATAAGAAAGGTCTAAATACCCATAGTCCTATCTGACCAATTTTCAATAGGAAACAATAGGATACGATTTCCCGTCGAATGCAACTTGTTGCAAGCAAAACGGTCATCGCTTTGTTTCAAAAAGTGTGTGTATAATAACTAGACTACAACAAAAATATGAAATAAACTCATTATTTCAATCAATTATATCTAAATAATCATAAAAACTGCATAAAAACGTTTTTAAAAATAATTTAAGCGATAACTAAAACGATATTAAATGATTTATCAATAAAATGAGGGTGCCCACTACCGAATTTCGCAGCCGTTTTGGAATGTGAAGAAATAAAAATTAGCGCTAAAATTTTGATAGCAATCATCATTGAGCCTCAAAATAGATTAAATTGACTGTATAAATACGCATTAGAACTCACATTTTGAATTAAATCACTTCAATTTATAACGCTTTGAAAAATCATAAGGGTTGTGTACAAGACACGACCGCCCGACGTAAACTACATAAAACAGTTTGGTGAAATGAAGAATCTAGTGCCAGTGCAAGAATACATGTTTGCAGCAGCTCTCTACAATACGCGCTCGTTATTCTGCTACGAACGGCAACGTACTTCTGCTACGACGTCGTACTTTGAACAAATTCGTCTCGCCTCAATCTTCCTATGTTTAAAATGGTGTCCATGAGAAGAATCGATTAATTCCCAATAATGCATATTTCGAATCACTAACGACCACACGACCCACGCCATAGGCTGGAATAACAAAACCAAATAAGAATCTTGAAAGAAAAAAACTTGACTGCCACTGAAGTCATCCATGCGAATACATATTTGTAGCATCTCCCTCCGACGCGCGCTCGTGATTCTGCTACGGACGCCAGGTAACTTTATGGCGTCTCCAAGCGGTTAATTTGCACTTTGAAAAAGGTTCGCCTCGCCTCTATCTTCCTTTGTATAGAATGGAAGCCCTGAGAAGAACCTATTTTTCCAATATCCCATATGTATTTGGAATAAAATTTGCTCAACAACTCCGCCGATGCTTAGAGATGTCGTAAAATCTCGATTAATCGATTAGTAACTAATCGATTACTCTCGATTCTTGACGATTATTGAATCGATTCATCGTTGAGTAGTAATCGAATCAAAATTAATCGATTATCATAACGATGAATCGATTAATTGAAGTAATCGAAATCTAATAGTTGTCGTAAAACCCCGATTAATCGATTACTCTCGATTCTTGTCGATTATTGAATCGATTAATCGTTGGGAAGTAATCGATTTAAAAATTAATCGATTATCACAACAAATAATCGATTAATCGAACTAATCGATTAATTTGCGACATCTCTACCGATGCTGGGACCGCTCTCCGCGATATTTCAAATGAAATGCCACGCGCGCGGGGGAAAGCAGTTTTCTTATAATCAATAAAGATGGCTCATTAGTCCCGCCTCTTTGTTGTCCGGTATGACTGCAAATATTGTGTACCCGTCACACACTTACTAAAGGGGCGTGACTACAGGTTTAACTTTATTGATTACAAGAAAGCAGCTCTTCCGCGCGCGCGAGCCATTTCGTTCGAGATGTCGCGGAGAGCAGACCGTGGTACCACCTTCGGCATCGGCGAAGCTCCTACCGGAAATTTTATCCTAGTCCCACCAGTCCCAGCCAGATCCTAGTCCCACCATCGGCTTCGGCGGAGCTGCTACCGGAAATTTCATTCTCATCGATGGTGTGGTTCATGCGGTCGTTCGCGCTCAGATTAAATTTTCTTGTCTGAAGTACTAATGATTGGCTACCATCAGAGAAAGTAGCTCTTAAGTCACAACTTGAGGCGAGATGAATTTTGTTCAAAGTAAAACTTAATTGCTTGGTGATGGCAGATTGTTTTCCATCGGTAGCAGAATCACAAGCGCGCGTTGTAAAAAGACGCTGCCGATAATTATTCGCGTGGATAGCAGTAACAGTCAAGTGAAATTTCCCATCAAGATTATAATTCTAGTAGGTAGCCTGCTACTTGCTTAAGGTTTAATTTCCATCCATGCGAATACATATTTGCAGCTTCTCCTTCTGACGCGCGCTCGGACCGGCAGTAATGCTATGACTCCGCTACCGATACCAAACAATTATGCTTTGTTCTATGAAAAAAGTTCGCCTTGGTCCGCTTTCCATGAAATCCAGAATGAAAATGCGCGCACGCGAAACACGGGGCTTTTTATACACAGGAAAAACGAAGCAGTGGATCAAAAGGCCCGTACCTTACTGCAATCTGATGTCCGTGTTGGGGATTTATGAACGGGATTGATTATTTTTTCTTATAATCAATAAAGATGGCTCATTAGTCCCGCCTCTTTGTTGTCCGGTATTACTGGCAATATTGTGTAATCGTCACATACCCCCCAAAGGGGCGTGGCTACAGGTTCAACTTTATTGATTACAAGAAAGCAGCTCTTCCGCGCGCGCGAGTCATTTCGTTCGAGATGTCGCGGAGAGCAGACCGTGGTACCACCTTCGGCATCGGCGAAGCTCCTACCGGAAATTTTATTCCCGGCGATGGTGTGGGTCGCGCGGTCGTCGTCATTAACATTAGCAGCGCTCAGTTTAAATTTTCTTGTATGATGTAGGGGGAATGACGGCTTTAGCAGGTTTTGTTCTATTATTTTCGGTGGGGGGGGGTGGGTTTTTGTCGACCAAATTTTATGAAATTTGGCCACAATATTCTTTGATATGCAAAAAATGTTTAGGCCAAATTTGTGCATAATTAGTTACAGAAAACCCCCTGACAATAATAGAACAAAACCTGCCAAATCCGTTATTTCCCTTACTAACGATTGGCTACCATCAATGAAAGTAGCTCTTAAGTCACAACTTGAGGCGAGATGAATTTTTATCAAAGTAAAATTTAATTGCTTGGTGATAGCAGATTGTTTTCCGTCGGTAGTAGAATCACGAGAGCACTATTCAGAGAAAGACTTATAATTTTGGTAGATAGTCATCCATGCGTCATTGCAGCTTCTCTGTTTTACGCGCGCTCGTGATTCTACATACATACAGAAAACATACGATGATTCAACTCATCCATGAGTTTTTAGGTGCTGAAATGCCACGCGCGCGCGGGAGAGCAGTTTTCTTATAATCAATAAAGATGGCTCATTAGACCAGCCTCTTTGTTGTCCGGTATGACTGCAAATATTGTGTAACCGTCCCACACTCACCAAAGGGGCGTGGCTACAGGTTCAACTTTATTGATTACAAGAAAGCAGCTCTTCCGCGCGCGCGAGCCATTTCGTTCGAGATGTCGCGGAGAGCAGACCGTGGTACCACCTTCGGCATCGGCGGAGCTCCTACCGGAAATTTTATTCCCGGCGATGGTGTGGGTTGCGCGGTTGTCGTCATTAACATTAGCAGCGCTCAGTTTAAATTTTCTTGTATGATGTAGGAGGAATGACAGCTTTGGCAGGTTTTGTTCTATTATTGTCAGGGGGGTTTTTGTTGACCAAATTTTATGAAATTTGGCCACAATATTCTTTGATATGCTATGATATGATATGATATTTGATATGAAGTACTAACGATCGGCTACCATCAGTGAAAGTGGCTCTTAAGGTGACTCGGGGAGGCACTACACACCGTGTTATTTTTCCTATCTTTTGTCTCTTTCTAACATTGTCACCTCGTAATTTTGGAGTGGCGTATTTCGGTTTTCAGTTGTTTGATGTAAGGTACCCCGGGGCAAGTGGGACCTAAAAAAACGCTAGTTCAGCAAAATTGCTAAAGCATACATAGAAAACAGGGTATTTCAGGACATTAACCAAGGATACATAATTATGTGCTTCCGTTTTTGAAGTGTAGGCGTGTTGTAAGCTATTTATTCAGTTACAAAATATTGGTAGTGACTTAAATAAATTTACCTGTGGGACCCACTTACCTCTTCAAACGGGGCAAGTGGGACCTATTCTGCTCTATACTGTCGAACGAAACTAATTTTAAGAATGTAGATATAATGTTCATGTAATTTCTGAGTTGTAGTATTTCAGATCATGGATGGAGGTTTATTGCTTGTCAGACTTTTGTTTTTGCAAAAAGAAAGGGATTACAATGTTAGCCTAATATAAAAACAAGACAACGGCCGGTTTACTGTTTAATTGGCTATTGTCTGGCTTTCCATTAGCTTACTTTCTTGCCAAATGTGTTACATGGAAGAGATGAGCAAATCTTTGTTCACTTTTCGAATGAATGTTTCTCTGTTTAGAATACAAATTATTCCATAAATTAGAACTTCAAAAGGAACGTTTTTAGGTTTTGGCTTTCAGTCTTTTGGGATCAAAAACGGGGTTTTATGTTTTCATCAAACCCCGTTTTTGATCCCAAAAGACTGAAAGCCAAAACCTCAAACGTCGCCATCTTAGTCGAATCAATTAAGAAAGGAACGTTTTTATTCAGACGATGCGCAGTGTTGTAAATTTGTAATAGAACGAAATTGCCAATTTATGTCTTAAGCACTTTATTTATCTAAAAATCTGTTACACTGATGCGATGTTTAAAAATAACAAAACACAAGAAAAAACCTATTGATCTATTGTAGAATAAATAGATTGTTTGCACTGTAAACGGAAAATTTCGCATAATTATAACCATTACTCTTTTCCATGAGGAAGATATTTTCCAGAAAGTAAAATACACTTTCGGTGTACAGTGTACAGTTGCACTACTTCATAAAAACGAAACCAACGATATCTACTGCATTTGATTCAGATCCATATGATATATGAGTGTCGAAGTTATTTTTCACTAGACAACAATCTAAAAACAGGTAAAATGGCTCTGTCAAAAATATTGTTCAAATACGAAACGAAATTGCTGTCCCACTTGCCCCATATATGTTAAAAATCAAGGGAAAGTGAAAATTGCAGATTTTGGCTTTAATCAAAACTTTTGAATCGTTTTCGATGTCACACAATTATTTAATTGCTCAAAATATTCACTACCCACATCAATGATGAATTTAGAAACGACTATTTTGTTAGAAATCCATTGAATTTAAATAAAAGTAATAGATTTTGCCGGTAGTTTAAAGCCATGATTAAACAATACCATTAGTATGGTGCCGGCTGTTATGAGTAGGAGATTCAAAAAGGAGGAATTTGGCGTGGCACTAATTCAAGAGCCATGGTCTAATAAAGGGAAAATAAATGGTATAGACATACAGAACAGTAAGTTGTTTTATGATGAAAAACAAAGTTCGCCAAGAACTGCTATTTTAGTCGATAAAACATTGAATTGTTACCTCATTACAAGCTTTTTAAAACGGGACATTGTTGCGATCATGGTTGAGGTGCCAACCACCAATGGAAAAACTGAGGTTGCTGTAGCTTCGGCCTATTTTCCGGGTGATGATCCTGAGGCCCCTCCTCCTGAGGTCGAATCATTTGTCCAATACTGTAGAGAGAATAACAAGTCATTCATCATTGGCTGTGATGCTAATGCGCATCATACCGTGTGGGGTAGTACGGATATCAACAGTAGAGGTGAATGCTTACTTGAATATCTCTCATACAATAATATTGATATTTGCAATAGGGGAAATGATCCAACATTTTCTAATGCAATTAGACAAGAGGTCTTAGATCTGACACTGTGCAACGGTGCGATTTATGAAAGAATTGCAAACTGGCATGTCTCCAAGGAAACATCATTGTCAGATCATAGACATATTGTGTTTGAATGGAGTTGGGGAAAACGATCATCAACTTCATTTAGAAACGCTAGAAAAACAAACTGGGAACAATATAAGCAACATTTAAATTCAGACCCATTTACAAAGAGTGGAAAAATTGATTTAGTTCAAGACCTGGAATGTTTTTCCCAAAAGGTAAATGATAAGATTTTAAATGCTTTCTACAATAGTTGTCCTACTAAACAGTCGTCCTCTAACAGGGACGTTCCGTGGTGGAACTCAAAATTGGAAAAACTGCGGAAGGCTTCTCGTAAACTTTTTAATAAAGCAAAAAGAACCTCGAATTGGACTCCGTATAGGAGTGCACTTACTGAGTACAATAACGAAATAAGAAAGTCCAAAAGAAGATCGTGGGTTCAAACGTGTGAAAATATTAGCAATACTCCAGAAGTCGCGAGACTTCAGAGGGCACTTGCAAAAGATCATACTAATGAACTAGGGAATCTGAAAAAAAGGATGGATTTTCCACACAAACTTCTGGTGAAACATTAAAGTTGATTATGGAAACCCATTTTCCTGGATCGATTATTTGTGTAGACCCAACAACAAGTGGTTCGGTTGAAAGTCAAAGATGTTCAGCAAGACCAACTAAAATGTCTGATGATTCAAAAAATGTTACACAAGCTTTGGCTGACGATATCTTTACAAGAGCCAGGGTAGAGAATGCAGTGAGATCTTTTGAGCCTTATAAATCTGCAGGACCGGACGGAATAATTCCAGCAATGCTTCAAAACGGCGAAGCAGTGCTGATTCCGCCGTTAATTGAGATTTTTAAGGCAAGTCTAAGACTTAATTATATTCCATCTTCATGGAGGAAAGTAAAAGTTATCTTTGCGTTGCGTTGCGTTGTAACGGAGTATTTCGTAGATTGCATACTGATAGTTGTCATGTATATTCTTTACCTTTCTTTCCCCAATTGCTTATAGATTTCCATTTGGGATTCAATGGAAATCCAATTGGGGGTCCAAAATGATAAAACATGAAAGCTATCATTGCCGGCCACGCCCATCTTCTCCGTTACTAGGAAAGGGAAGGAAATGATGATATGACATCTACTTAACGAGAGGCCAGCGACTCACCGACGCCCTCATAGATGTCAAGGAATTGGATGGTGGGTAGGGTATGTGGTTTAGGAGTATCATTATAAGCAAATGATAGAAAATTTGTGGAAATACGTTGGGAGTGACTTTGCTAAGAAATTTATGTCACTCCATTATCCTTGCTGATGATTTTCCTCGGATGGGGCGAAGGTATTAGCCTTGCCCTGGCTAATAGCCTAGGTTAAGCGCCTTTGCTCGCTCTCTGAAACGAAAAAGAGCAAAAGAAATTAAATTCCTCCCCTGATATGATAATGATTTTGATCAACAAATGAATTCTAAGTGGATGAATAAATTATCAAACGGCTGCAAATAAGCCTCCATTGTCGTAGCAGAAGCAAACCCGCCTCAATACGACAGGCAGAAGCACATGTTTGTGATTCAAAGCTCCCACAATGAATGATCCAGAAATATCTACATTACTCGAGAACTAATCAGAGGATAAATAAATTTTAGGCGAAACGAAGTTCGTCGGGTCTGGTAGTACTACATATAAGTACGCCAAGTTGATGCAATTTACTAAATAATGTAATAATAGCTAAAGGCACTCACCTTGTTCCAAAAGTTCTTACCCTCTTCCCGATATACTTATGGAGCTGGATCATTCTACATCCCATGAATATTTCTCTGACACGGCAGTTGTCATTAGGGAAACAGGAGGCACGCCACCGATCCGTTGGAAGTCATTAACAGCCACCCGCCGCGGAACTGAATGAATAGTTGTAGGGCTGTACGTCCGGCATCTCGTGGATCCAACATGCTTTGGAAATTCATTTCCAAACTTCGGTCATCCGGGTTTGTTTGATTTCTGCACTAATAATTTCGTCCATTACGGTAATCGATAGTTGAAAAAAAAATTTTTGTTTTGACGCGTGGAAAATTTTGAGTCCGGAGGAAAGTAAAAGTTATCTTTATACAAAAAGTAGGAAAGCGAGATAAGACGCATCCTAAATCGTTCAGACCAATTAGTCTTTCATCAGTTCTGTTGAAAACTATGGAAAAGGTGTTGAGTGATTATATCAACTCAAATTACATGATTAAACATCCACTGTCTAAGTTCCAGTTTGCTTACCAGTCCGGTAAGTCAACAATTACGGCACTTCATACAGTGGTATCTAAAGTGGAAAAAGCGCTTTCGGTAAAAGAAATAGCACTTTGTTCTTTCTTGGACATTGAAGGAGCTTTCGATGACGCTTCTTATTCGTCAATGGATCGTGCCATGAAGAAAAGAAACTTCGACATGAACATTATCAAATGGATTCACAGCATGCTTGCAAAAAGAGAAATCTCTTCAGAGCTGGGAAGTTCGTCTCTTACAGTATGGGCAACCAAAGGTTGCCCTCAAGGAGGGGTCCTCTCACCACTAATGTGGTCCTTAGTTGTAGACGATCTTCTAGGAAGCTTGAAAGAGGTTGTAGGCTTTGCTGACGATATTGTCATCATAGTGAGGGGGAAATTCGACAATATCATTTCTGAAAGAATGCAATGGGCTCTAAATTTTACCCAATCGTGGTGTATTCAGGAAGGCCTTAGCATTAATCCGTCAAAAATTGTAATTGTACCATTCACTAGGAAAAGGAAACTTGATCTAAAAGCTCTAAAGCTTGGAGGATTAGAAATTCAGCTTAGTGAACAGGTCAAATACCTGGGAGTCATTCTGGATTCTAAACTGAACTGGAATGCTCATATTGAGTGTGCAATCGGAAAGGCAACTAGTGCCTTCTGGATATGCTCTAAAACATTTGGAAGAAAATGGGGCTTAAGACCAAAAATGATAAAGTGGATCTATACTTCCATTATTCGTCCAAAACTGACATATGCTGCTCTTGTCTGGTGGCCAAAAACAAAAGAGGCTACTGCACAGAAGAAGCTGACAAAACTACAAAGGTTAGTCTCCATTGCTATAACGGGAGCGATGCGCAGCACCCCTTCAAAATCTTTAGATGCAATTCTTAATCTGCTACCATTGTATGAATTCGTGCAGTTAGAAGCGGAAAAGAATATGCAAAAACTTAAACGATTGAAGTTATTCAAGTCAGGCGATTTAGTGGGCCACTTGAGTATCTCACAAAATTTTCAATACGTGCCAGTGATGAATATGATTGGAGACTGGATGAAACCTGTGGAGAACTATGACATTCCTTACAACATATATGAACCATCACTTATGGTATGGGATGTCGGAGGTCCCACTGTTCGGGACGGTTCCATAAAATTCTATACAGATGGCTCAGAAATAGGAACAAAAACGGGAGCAGGAATCTTCGGCCCTGGGATAGCGATTTCAGTAGCAATGGGAAACTATCCAACGGTGCGGAGATTTTTGCTAAAATGAAATGTGCAAAGAGTAAATATAGATATGCAAATATTTGTATTTTCACAGATAGTCAAGCGGCACTCAAAGCGTTGAGTAGCTTTAAATGTACGTCAAAACTTGTCTGGGACTGCATTCTTTCATTGCGAAAGGTGTGCCAAGAGAACTCCGTAAATCTGTACTGGGTTCCAGGGCACTGTGGCATTGGAGGTAATGAAAAGGCAGACGAGCTTGCGAAACGAGGTTCAAATACACAGTTTATTGGCCCAGAACCTTTCTGCGGTATATCATACTGTACCATAAAAATGGAATTAAAATCCTGGGAAGCACAAAGGTTGATGACCAATTGGTTGGTTGCCGAAAAGTGTGCTCAATCAAAGAGATTTATAATTCCCAATGTTAAAGTAACTGAAAAGCTCTTAGAGCTCAGCAAGAGAGCTCTTTGCACCTTCACTGGCCTAATAACCGGACACTGCCCGAGCAGATATCACTTGAAAAATATTGGCCAGATTCAGAATGATATCTGTCGTTTCTGTAACATGGAACGTGAAACCTCGGAACATCTGCTTTGCAGTTGTGATGCATTGTACAAGGGTAGATCTAAATTTCTAAATAGTGGCTTTATGCAACCAGGAGATATTTGGACTGCAAATCCTGGAAAGGTAGTGAGTTTTATTAACTCAATTATACCGGACTGGGAAAATACGCGTCTTAGGTTGTTTACTTGACAAATGGTGATCAACCTAGAAGATGCGAATAGTTAATAGTAATCAGGGGTATACCACAAAAGTTCAACTCAATGGACGCAGTGGTTCTACGCCCCAACAAAAAAAAAAAAAAAAAAAAAAAAATGGTGCCGGAAATGGTTTTGATTCCAATTTTTTTGTGTCAGGCGAATTCGTTGATAATTCTGCTTCATCTCTCTAGAACATTGTTACCATTAAAAACGTTCATCGATTAATCGGCAGCCATAGTACCCACTTACCCCGTATTTTCACTTGCCCCGGGGTACCTTAACTGTAAATGTATCAGCATGTAGATTGCGAGTAAGCACGCGCCGGTGATACTTTTTCAAAATCATATTTGTTGTAGAAAAAAAATTAAGCATTAATGATAATCAATAGTATCAATAGAATTGGCAAATTGCTGAAGGGTTTCCGAATCGATTGATAAGCAAATGTCGAAAATAAGATAAAGACGCTATCAGCGTTTGAAATCTATCCTAATTTTTGTGACAGTCTCGAATTTGGAAATTTCCGTTTTAAACCATGTATCTGAGTCTTCCCCTTAGACGAAGTTTACGTCAAAAAATCTGTAGCAAACATCAATACTGACGCCATAAATTTTTTTTCAGTCATAATGCGAATCAATTGTTTGCATGGTCTCCTTCCGATACTTGCTTGGGTTTCAACTACCGACGTTAGCGTTGCGCTTTGAATAAAGTTCATCTCGGAACCGATTTCTTTTTCAATCAACAGAAAAAAATACAAAATTAGTCTCGCGGGAAAACTTCATGTTGTGCCGACAACATCCAAATCGTTGCAAACGCCACATTAGTGAATAAATTGCTGTAGCAATCTTCCGATGACAGCCTATGCTCGGACCGGCACTAATGCTATGTTTCCGCTACCGATGCCAAACAATTATGCTTTGTTCTATAAAGAAAGTTCGTCTAATATCAGCATTCTCAATCACTAAAATCATATAACTCCGAATTACGCTAGAAAATTTTTACCGAAGAATTTTCCAGTTCCTAACGGTTGCACTTTAGGAAAAATATTTCAACTTAACCTTCCTCCCAAATATAATGATGGTCCTGAAAAGAACCGATTAATTTCCACTTATGTGCCTTCTTAACAGCAGCCACTGGGCTGCGCGACCGACATCTGATGATTCGGCTCATCGTACGCCGTCGATTTCCAGATCGGCCGAAGATGAGACACGGGTGAAAATGATGTGCTGCTGCTTCCACGACCGCCACCACCACTGACCGAAAAAATTTCATCCGCACCACCACACCGCTGAGACAGTCGTTGTCACTGGGACCGCTTCTGGACGCCCTGGTCCGCTCGCCGTGACATCCAGAATGAAAATGATGCGCGCACGCGAAACACGGGGCTTTTTATACACAGGGAAAACGAAGCAGTGGATCAAAAGGCCCGTACCTTACTGCAATCTGATGTCCGTGTTGGGGATTTATGAACGGAATTGAATTTTTCACCCGATTTGGAAAGAAACAACATTTTCAATAGTTTAACGTTGATAATCAATAGTATCAATAGAATTGGCAAATTACTGGAGAGTTTCTGAATCGATTGATAAGCAAATGTCGAAAACCCATCGAAAGATAAAGACGCTATTAGCGTTTGAAATCTATCCTAATTTCGTGACGGTCTCGAATTTGGAAATTTCGGTTTTACACCCTGTATCTGAGTCTTCCCCTTAGACGTAGTTTACGTCAAAAGGCCAAAAAAAACTTTCGTGTTGTTTTTCTTGTTCAAAAAAATGATTTGTTTCTAGTTCAAAGTAGAAATGCCCATCCAAAAAAAAACATCACAAAACATCATGCTACTATAGCAAACAAATGACGGTTGTCAGAATGACAGCATCTCTTATCTGTCAAAAGATACATAGGGGTGCCCATAATCGAACCTCCTCCCCTACTATTACTTTATTATATGGAGCGTAAGAAAATGGACCCCCATAATAAGTGCTTACTTAATTAGTGTACGACCCCAAAAGACGAGTTCGTACAATACAATTTTATTGCACCACTTGATTATATCTTTGACTGATACATATTTCGACCTCAACAGTAAGGTCGTCTTCAATGTCTCGTACTTAACTCGAATTCTTATTATTTATTTTTAAATACACAGGATTTTGTTTTTACACATTTAGTTTACATTTAGTTTAGACTAGCTTTATGTACCCGGCCTTGCTCGGAGTTGCCAGTTTGGTTCGCAGTTTTTTTTCACAATCGGAAAATAATAAAACCAATTGGTTAACAGTGTAATTGTGTTTACTTGTTGATACTTCATCATTTGATTAAAAGAAGGCTTTTGGAAATATTGACTGATTTTGAAGAAGGGATTGTGGGTTTGAATAGCCTTATTCCGGGCAAACGTCTATTTCTAAAGAAGGGAAAACATCCACCGATGTCTTATTCCGGGCAAACGCATATTTTAAAAGAAGGGATCACACCCACCATTGCCTTATTCCGGGAAAAGGCCTACTTCCCATCTACCATCCAGAAGGAAACACATTATTCATTGCTTTTCACTGGGCAAACTATGATTCCGATGAAGGGTAACAATTATCATTGATTTATACCCAGCAAATGCATGCTTCCTATGAAAGATTTTTCTGATGCTGTTCAGTATTATCCCAAATTCACTTCATGTTGAATGACCTTAGGCCAAATAGTGTTATGTTAATGGCCTGCTTCATTCAGGGATATGTCATTTTCAGGGAAATGTTATTGTCGAGGATTTGCTATTTTTGAGGAGTTGTTTTCGGATCATTGTACAATGTCAAGAAACCTCGGATGAACTAAATAAGAGGGATTTCAAATTAAATCGTTTCCTAAACAATACCCAACCCCAACATCCTCCCGCATTGTAAAAACTCCTCCCAGCCTCTCTAAAATAGTTTCCTTTGGGTTAACAATACATGTTTAAATATTTGGTTTGAATTCATCCATGCGATAAAAAGGTATACTAAACTGTTCGTTTAATAAATATACCCTCTCTCGTTAAGCTATGACAGTCCTAGACAGAGAATATGGGTTCTGAATTTGGTAGACATCGGTAAATGGGTTCAGAAGTTATGCTGAATTGATCGCTAATTAAACAATACCCCTCTCTCTTAACCTCCCCATTTTAAAAAGACCTACCAATATCCACTAAAATCGTTTCCTTACGACAGACAGTTCAAATCGGTCATGGAGCTCAAGACTTACATTGAGTTGATCGATTGCTGAACAATACCCCTCCCCACATACCATCTCTTATTTCCAAAGAGCATGCTTAACCTCCCTATCGTCGTCTCCTTAAGATAAAGAATGTTTGTTCCAAATTTGGTTGAGATCGGCCAAGGGGTTCAGAAGGTACACTGAGTTGATCGACGACTAAGCAATACCCCTCCCTCCACACCCTCCCCCTTTTCCGAACAGCATCCATAACACCCGTATCGTCGTCTCCTTAAGATAAAGAATGTGTGTTCCAAATTTGGTTGATATCGGCCAAGGAATTCAGAAGGTACACTGAGTTGATCGATGACTAAACAATACCCCCCCACACCCTCCCCCTTTCCCAAACAGCATCCGTAACCCCCCTATCGTCGTCTCCTTAAGATAAAGAATGTGTGTCCCAAATTTGGTTGAGATCGGCCAAGGGGTTCAGAAAGTATACTGAGTTGAAGGATGACTAAGCAATACCCCTCCCTCCATACCCTCCCTCTTTTCCAAACAGCATGCATAGCCCCCCTATCGTCGTCTCCTTAAGATAAAGAATGCGTGTCCCAAATTTGGTTGAGATCGGCCAAGGGGTTCAGAAGGTATACAGAGTTGATCGACGACTAAGCAATACCCCTCCCTCCACACCCTCCCCCTTTTCCGAACAGCATCCATAACACCCGTATCTTCTTCATTGGCATTACATCCCCACACTGGGACATTGCCGCCTCGCAGCTTAGTGTTCATTAAGCACTTCCACAGTTATTAACTGCGAGGTTTCTAAGCCATGATACCATTTCTGCATTCGTATATCATGAGGCTAACACGATGATACTTGTATGCCCAGGGTAGTCGAGACAATTTCCAATCCGAAAATTGCCTAGACCGGGCACTGGGAATCGAACCCAGCCACCCTCAGCATGGTCTTGCTTTGTAGCCGCGCATCTTACCGCACGGCTAAGGAGGGCCCCAACACCCGTATCGTCGTCTCCTTAAGATAAAGAATGTGTGCCCCAAATTTGGTTGAGATCGGCCAAGGGGTTCAGAAGGTACACTGAGTTGATCGATGACTAAGTAATACCCCTCCCCCCACACCCTCCCCCTTTTCCAAACAGCATGCATAGCCCCCCTATCGTCGTCTCCTTAAGATAAAGAATGTATGTTCCAAATTTGGTTAAAATCGGTCAATGCGTTCAGAAGTTATGCTGGAACATACATACAAACATACATACAAACATACAAACATTGAGTTTTATATATATAGATTTACATTTTCTCAGATTTGTGCCCATCTAAAAGGTTTACCGTATATAATTGGCATCTGAATTTTCTTTGAATTGTTCGAGATTTTTATGAACATGTTGGATAGATTTTTGAGGTAAATTAAAGCCACACGATCAAAAATACGATTGGAAAAAATCGTGTAAAAACAGAATCCTGTATACTGTAGATTATTACTGATTAAAAAATAAAATCTGGGCAGGCACGGAGTCGAATAATGCAACACGGGCAGTTTTGCTGTTAATAAGATTTTTGCAGTACGGATGGAACCTTTCTGGGACGGAGAACTTGTCAGGGAATGCATATCAGCTCTTGGTAATATCGTGTGCTCTAAAAAAATGCCTTTTTCAGTTTCTAGTAAAGTACGATGAAGAGTTAAATTTTTCACAGATTATTTGAAAAGTACGTTACATGGAAAAGCCACCTGCTTCAGATTCTATCTACTAGCAATCGATGAAAATACTTAATTTAAAAAAAGAAAGCACATGTAGCTGGTTTTATTATGGGAATTTATGACCATCCTCAAATATCAGAGGAAATAGCAGCTTTGATCCCAATGAAGGAAACGTCTACCACCGGTATCGACCTGGGGAAAGCTGTTAAGACCTGTATGAAGGAGCTTGAACTCTTCTTTGAAAACCTAATTGTCGGGTTTTCTTTTATTTAAAATGAAGACACAATCATAATTATAGTTTACTTCAATATTGTGTATATTTTTTCAAATTATGTTTCTTTTTTTTCACACACGAAACCCACGAAACCGATCACTATGACTTCTGTCACAAAACTGACTTTCCTCTTCCCAAGCGTCGTCCAACATCGAACCCAATCGCAGTTTTTCGCTCTTCTTTCCTCTCCGCTGAATCAATTATTCGCTCCTGCACTCTAATACATTACATAACAAATTTGGGTTATATTTTATTTATTTTCTTTTTAATATTATTTTACTTTAATGCATTATTATACTGTCAACATTATTGTCTTATTCCCTACACTAATAACTAACAACAGATGGAGCACCGACAATGACTGGAAAGAACGCTGGCGTTGTGACACTTGGAAATTAAAGCAATTTATTTATTTGTTAATGAATTGTTTATCAGCCGCAAAAGTTAATTTGTAATATTTCTCTGCACATTGTATTTTTCACCAAAAAAGATCTATGTGCAAAAACGATTAATATTCGTGATGTAGCGTCGCTCGTTATCAAGTAAATCAATTTCACCTACGCGAGGAAACTCATCACCAATAATTTCAAATTATGTTGACAAAAATGGAAGCAGAATACGGAGATTTGTTGTGTTAATTCGTTGGCTAACCCATGGTAGCTTGGTTGAGAGCGAGAGAAAATCACACTATTTTTACAAGATAAAGCAAAACCAATGCCTAAGCTAAATTGGTGAGTAGCTGGCGTTTATAGTACATGTCGCCATACATCTTAATGACTTGAACATTAAGCTGCTAGTCAGAGATCAACACGTCGAACTTTCATTATCCAACATGCAAACCATTGAAACAAAATTGAAACAATTTGGCACAATTGATTTTTTTAAACTGATACATTTCTCTAATCCGGTAGAAAACAGTTCCTGCCAATCTGTTGAATATGCTGGTAAAATCGAAGCTTCGACAGTATTTTTTAAGTCTCTTCGCTAATTTTTGAGAACACAGTTCTTCAGCATCGTTTACTGATGTAAATAATGCACATGGAATGTTCCAAATGGAGTTAATTGACCTCAAATGCAACAACAAACTCAAATCTAATTTTCATAAAAACACATCTCTTGAGAGATATCCTAAGTAACCAAAAGTTCCTTTAAGAGTACGTTTTTCGCTTAATCAGCTTCACAGAGCTGCTTAAGCAAAAATCGTACCCTTAAAGGAACTTTTGGTTACTTGGGATATTCTCTCTTCAGAAGTCCATATCTGTTTGCACAACTCTTATCAAGAATAAAAGCAGTGAAAAGTAATTGTTGATCTTCCTTATCTGCTTGCGAAATCACCGATTGTGAAATCAATATGCGTCGTGTATTGGAAAGAAGAAGACTTTGGTTATTTTGAAAATGTATAAAAAATATGTACCGAGTATTTCTTGGCCCGCCAACAAGTGGTCAATTAGAAAATTAACCCGTGGCTTGAAAAGGTTGGGCAGGCCCGCCTCAAACCATGTTTAAGCGCATGACTAAGCATCGCTTTAGAGTTGAGAAGGCCCTAAGAAAAACATTATTATTAAACGAAGCACATTATTTTGCGATGAATTGATTTGAAACACGATTTTCGTTTACAAGTTTTCAAAATAACTTCGTTTACAATAAATATTTAAACACTTACCAAGGTGGCTTCGCATGAATTACGTTTTGACGTAGGACTTACGTCTCTCTTTACTATACCGGGTGTCATTTCAAAATATTCAAATCGACCGCGTTACGCTGTGTTGAAAGATTTTAAACGTTAATAGCGTTCGTCTCAGTGAACGAATTTCTGCGGTAAGCCCCTCAATCGACAGATTTCAAGTATGCCTTCCATGTCCATGCTTGATAAGACCCGAAAAACTTGTTTCAATAGGCATAAAACTGTTTTCAATGAAAAACATTGAGATCAAGGGAACCTATAAATATGGGTACCGCATAATTCTTGCATCATTCCATTAACACGTTCTGATTGGTGCAGACACCAGCGAATGAGCAGTCGCTGGGTCTGCCGAGAAGCCACAAAATAGCGCAACGCGATTTTTTCCTTTCATTCTGACCGTGACAAGCGAAGCAACCGCATCATCGATTGAACAGCACTCACACCTTTTAGCAGGGAATGAAGTCTGCACCGACCGCTTTTTCGGCTCGACACCATCGAAGCGACCATCATCAGCCGAAACCTAGCCAGTACATCAGCAGTCCACCCTACAGACCCGACAAAGCAGCAATTCTGAGCAGATACCGGCAGCAGCAGCAGAGTCGAGCCGAGACCGGCCGGCATCGGTGCTGAGCCGAGACAGGCTGAAGAAAAGCCACATGATGCAGCATGTATGTCCAAAAAACAAACGGTTCTTCAGAGAGCCAATAATAGAGATCAATATCAATGCTTTCAATACCCTTCGGGATAGAAATTGTACTTGGGTGCCAAATCCAATATTCTAGAGATAAAATTTTATGCGTGATTTTCATAAATAGCGTCAAAACTAGGTAACAGTGGATAATTTTTCTGATTTAACCGCGAAGTGGACGAAGGACTTCGCTTGACCATGCCTTTAAAGATTCATAAGATGTCCAAATCTCTCACATAATCTTATTTGGATAAAAAAACACAGATAACAGCTCAAACATTAAAAAACTATCAATCGATTTTTCATCAAATGTTGGATTTTTTGGCATTGATAAAAAAAAATGTAGATAAACATTGTTTGATACTGACCGCACACAAAGCGAACGTGACTGAATGATCGTCCCATGTTACCAATTCTAAATCTTATCACCCGAAATCCCAGGTCCGGGTGTTTCCTTCCTTCTACTACTAACAATGTTGTCTCAGAAAAGAACACTCTACTTCCCACCTGAACTGCAATTCTAAGCTCGCTTGCCCGGCTTATTGGCCTGTATCTAGCGAAAAGTCCCGTTAGGAAATAGACGCCAGCAGCGAGCAACAAGCGTAAAAAAGAAGAAGCCCTTCTCGAACGCGTTGATGATGATGACGCTTTGGCTGACAAAGAAGCGGGATACAAGACACTAGCTGATTAGCTCACCAATTGGTAAGCAAAGAAGATTCAAAATAATAAGCATATGCGGTATTTCGAAAAATTTCGTTTCAGGTGGTTCGAAACGAAATTCCGCGGAGTTTCGCGGAATTTAAGCATGGCGAAATCTGATTTCTTGATTTCGTTTCGTTTCGTAAAATTACAAAAATTTCGCTAGAAAAAACTAGCTTCAAACGAAATTTAACGGAATTCCGTGGAATATCGAAACAAATTTAAACTTAAACCATACTTTATATTATCAAAAATTTTGGCTGCGCCGCTGAACATAATGGTAAAGTTGTTTTCAAAACTTTAGGTTATACAATATTCCTATTAACGCTTACTACATAACCTCATTCTTAGTCGACACATTCGTATGTAGTTCGTATGTAGTTGACTATAAGCACGTGACCAGCGTCATTATTGGTCATTAATTGGAAACACTGAAGCAAGTATACAATAAGAATAACTTTTTTTGTATCCCAAGAATATTATTTAATTGGTGAGCTGTGCATATTGGCTGTTTCTCGGCCAATCATTATTCGCAACTACGATGTGTACAGTTAATCAAGCTAATAAGCTCTTCTTTGACTATTTGCACAATATGTAAGCAGAGCCTGTTCCTGAAGTTCATTTGAATTGCAAAATGTCCATCTAAGATTTGTTTCCATTTGGTGGTACTTTTTTTTTATTATTTCACAAGTTATTTAAGCGACCTTCTAGAGCCGTGCTGGAAGTTCATTTAAAATGTTTTTTTCAGAGCCTACGGGTCTAGTTGGGTCAATAAAATCCAGCTCTGGAATGCGTAGGTCGATTATCGGAATCGTTATCGGACCTATTCGCGTCAAGGAAAATCCAATTCTGGAGTGGGTCTGACGGTGTTTTGAAACCACTTCTGGTTAATAGTTAATAAAATTTCACTCTGGGGTGAGATGGTTGAAGGTCAGAGTTTTTACCGGATCTAGTCGAATAAGTGGGTTTGGAGTGGGTTTGGAGTGGGTTTGGAGTGGGTTTGTTGGTGGCCGGGAGTTGCCATTGAAACTATTTGGATCAAGTAAAATGTAGCTTCGGACCACTGAACCCAGTTAGGACAAATTAAATCAAAAATAACTGTATGGTGTGTAGATTGGTTGGTGGTCAAATTCGCCAACGGATCTGTTTGGATTAACTTTACATCCCTTTTCATCCCAAATCCTTGATTACGGCGCCCCCTAAAGACTGGCGCCCTTAGCGGAGGCCAACCTGGCCAACGCAACTGGCACGCTACGGAGCTGTATGTAAGGAACATTGCAGATTTGTGAGCATTTCTAGATCTTCGCACGGAATTTGCAAAAATAAAATTCAGAACGGGTTGAAAGATCATTAAAATTACTTAAGATTGCTTTCAGCTTATACTGACCATAACAGCTGTTCTCATATGTCAAGAACACACAGACAATAGCTCAGTTTGTCGAGCTGATTGTATATAGGACTATGGGTCTGTTAAATTCAATCTGAAATACATATCTTCGTACATTTTAGAAAGGTGCACAGGATTCTTCTGGTGAGCAAATGTATGCTATATATGTAGACAAAGAATAAGAAGGAATACATTTTGGCTGATACGCTCTTTCAAATGTTGGTCTAGTAATATCAATTCTCTATCTGCGTATACGCCTGGCAGATGTGGATACATAATTGAGTATCCCACCAAATAAAAAATAAATCTAAGCATTAATTTTCTAATTTTTACTAAGTCAGTACTTAGTCCACGCTGACAAGACAATATGAAGTATGATTTAGCATAATTACTAATTTATGATTTAGCATAATGAACTAAGGTTTTAAACGAAATTTGAATCAGCCTATGAAAAATCCCACAATTTCTTTATTTTTATATATTTACTGCTAAAAAACTGAAATAAAATTGATCAGATTCGGTAACACACGCTCCACGATGAATTTCTTTGAAAGCGGCACAAATGCAGGGGTATTGTCTTATCGCCAATGGTATATGCGGCGAAAATGTGGCGATTTATCACAGATTGCCTTTACTGTTATTGTAACTCTTTTGGTCGCAAAACAGTTATTCGACTTCGAGAAAGTGAAATCAGAATTGCGTACATAATGTGAAACTGAAAACAATTTAAAAAAAACTCCGCGGAAAAAAAAATTAAAATTTCGTTTCGTTTCGAAAAATTTCGAATTTAATGAACCTTGATTTCGTATCGTTTCGAAACATCGAAAGAAATCTTTATTTCGTTTCGTTTCGATCCGAATCAACATAGACATTTTAAATTTCGTTTCGTTTCGTTTCGTTAGGAAAAAGTGTGTTATCGCATACCCTTACAAAATAAGGTAGAAAAGAAAAGTGCATTTGCTCGCAGAGCATTCAGTCTTTTTTATACCATCACTAGAAATTCGCGGTTATTTGAAAAGATCGTTTTCTTACTTTTTGCACTTAGCCGAAGCAAACAGCCTTTTTCAAGGCTCTAAGAGTTAAAAATAATGTTCTCCTTCAGTCACTATCGCACGGATTAGAAGGCTCTTCAGTGGAAGGGCTGAGATACAGTCTACATCCCCTGCTGAGCCAACTTGTGGTTTATTTCAGGCAGTCCTTCAGTGGGAAGGTTGCCACTGTCGAGGCTAATATTTCGTGACCGGACAGATACTTCCTGAATTTTTTTGGTGATTCTTGTTCGAGGTAGATTTGATTTCTGTGTCGGTTTGATGAGAAATTTGGACATATTATGTATCTTAAAGGCATGATCAAGTCAAGTCCTACGTCCTTTTAGCGGTTATGTCACAGACATTACCCATTGTTCGTTTTTCAACAAACCAAAGATTTCATTCCCGTGGCGCTTACTTAGATGCAGAGTATTCCTCGGACTCTTATAATAATGAGTGTCAAACTAATTTTCCCTCCTAATACCGAATTGACTGTAAGGGCGTGATCGGCTCATACTGTCCATAGCAGCTGTTTCGTGCACTGAATTGAAGTCGGTTAACCCTTAAGGTCACTCCTGACGGAATCCAAGTTTAAAAGTGCTCGCGTTTTCGGGGGCACACCACTCGATTCAGAGGCGGCACACAACTGTAATTTTTGTTGATTTAGCTTTGCTGCGTGAAAAAATAAAAATGACAGTTGTGCGTTGCTTCCGTATCGAGTGGTGTGCCCCCGAAAACGCGAGCACTTTTAAACTTGGATTCCGTCAGGAGTGACCTTAAAGGCGCAAGGCGATTTTTTAGAAATCGTAGGAAATATTTTTAACATAATAATCATGGAAATCATCAACAATAAACATATTTTCGGTTTGTTGTTTTAAAATAACATTGCGCATTCAAGGGTTAAGGATGAAAATTTGACAACGATATTTGCATGCCTCATATGCACAAACACATATACTAGTACAAACAGACAATAGCTTGGTTCGTCGAATTGATTGTATATTATACACGGATAAAAATTAATGATCTAAATTGATCAAATTTTAATCTAAAACCATATTCAGTCTATCCACTCACTCTAATGATTATTTTTATGATAAGCTTTCCAATGCTTAAACAGCATTTAATCCTTTCAAATCAAGGATGTTATCGATCATTTAGTAATGTGCCTTCGATCATTTAGTAGTTTATCAATAACTCATTCCAGAGGCTAAATTTCATAATGTGTTGTATGGTGGACTTCTAGTGCAAAGGTTTATCTACAACGCTGCCTAACAGTTCGTTGTTTGAATTTCACTAATAACGGGGCTATATCGCTAGCAGCAGTAACTTAGACTAAATGATTGCATATTTTGTTATCATTTAGTATGAGTACAGCAACTAGCACTGTAACTCCTTTAATAGTGGAATTCGAACATCGACCTGTTAAGAAGAGTTGTAGAAAAACCTTCGCACTAAAAGTCCACCATACAATACATTTTGAAATTAGGCCTCTGGAATGAGTTATTGACAAACTACTAAATGATCGAACGCAGATTACTAAATGATCGATAACATCCTTGTTTCAAATGCTTATTCCCATTTTGATATTCGTGAGTCTTGGTTTGTTGTCAGGTTTGTTTTTCCAAGTAAACAAAAGCAAAAAAATCAAATCGGATTAAAAAAAACAAAGTTAACTATTCGGAGTATATTAAACATTTATTGCATAAATATATCATTGAAAACTACGATTTAGGTTCCGTTGGATGATATTTCACTAAAGTGGCGCTGGCAGAACACCGCAACACCGGTCCCTTCTTGTCAATGCAGGATAGCAAGCAGGAGTGGCATCTTCAAATTACCGCTATTTGACCAATGCACTGCGCTAATCACTTTCATTGCGGCCCGCTTTTTCATTTTATTATTTTTTCTCCAACTTCCACAACTCCCGGTTTTTTGTGGATCTTGCATCTTCTGGAAATATTGCCCGGTCGGTATCGGACGAGGTATCGGCCATGCAGCAAATGTACTTTATAAGCTGTAGAAGTATTGAATTGTTAAATAATTCTATTTTAATTTAAACAAATCTGTTAATTAAACTATCTCTTCGCGCCGGGAATTTTCATCATTTTTTTTTTAAACGAACGCTTGCTCTACTTATTACGACCGAAAAATATGCAAGTCCAAATTTGACGTTAAGGGGTAAGACAATAAATGACTATTTTATTAGTAATTTTAGCTAGCCTATAAACTAATATCGCAGTGCTTATTATTTAATCTACGTTATACATATAAAAGAAATAAGCAAGTATAGTATTGAAATATAATCAATATAGGTAATTCAAAGTTCTCCGTATTTCTTCATACCTGGCAAACTGCTGCCGTAAAAACTTTGCGATAATATTTCTGAAATACAATCTGAAATAGGGGAAAAGATGGCTTTGGCATGTTTTGTTCTATTATTGGCAGGGGGTTTTTTATGACTGATTATGCTCAAATTTGGCCTAAACATTCTTTGCATATCAAAGAATATTGTGGCTAAATTTCATAAAATTTGGTCGACAAAGTGTAGAAGTGCAGCTTAAATCGTATAAATTTGAGCATTTTACATCGAGAAACATCCGAAACAAAAAGTAGGGATCATGTGTGTCCAGTTTCCCCTATTGAGTGGTGTACCCTTGAAAACGCGAGTACTTTCAAACTTGGATTCCGTGCGGATTGTCCTTAAATTCAAGGAAAACCAATTAGAAAACAATCATAACGCGCAAATCTTATGATAACTCATTAGGTCAAATGTGTTTATACCGTTTTGGCTTCGGGTATTGATTGACCTAAAATTCTGTTTATAAACTACGTCAATTTCTTCAAAATGGCGGTATTCATCTACCTATATTTCAAAATTTGGACGTGTTAGAGCAGGCCTGTCTAACCTTTTCAAGTCACGGGCCAAAAATAACTAGCTTTATATTTTGCAGTTTTATTTCCGAGTTTTTTTGTTACATTAAACCTTTTCAGCGAATGCGTCGCTTTTTTTGTTAGAATTCCATATACGTTTGTTCGGTTAAAAAATGCGCTTAAATGGTGCTAGTTGTCGATAGTCACAGGACGTTACTGATTTTTGTTGAATTTATCTCGATTTTGCTATCGGTTTTTTATGTTTTTAGTTGTCGTACTTTCTTCTCGATACGTGTTTCTGCGTAACATGTTACGCAGAAACACGTAGGTGTCGAGAAGAAAGTGTAGGCGATACAACAAAACATAAAAATACCGATAGCAAAAATCGAGATAAAATTACAGTTCAGTGGCGATCACAGTGACCCCAAAATTATCGACACAGCAGCAACGGGGTGGGCGCCATTTTGTTTAATCAGACGAACGTATATGGAACATGTCCATGTTTTAACAAAAAAGCGAGCCTCTATTCCTTGAAAAAGGTTTAATATAAAACCGAAACCGGCGGATGTAAAGGCAAACTCGTTTTTGCTGCTTTTACAGACTGCCAAGGCTGAAAGAAAAACCATAAAGCTAGATATCATACAGTCGTTAAGCAAGTACAGTTTAAAAATATCCAAAGTAAAATATGCACATTTTTTGCAGAATGGCATTTAGTTTTACAGAATGGCTAAAATTGTTTTGAAGAAAAACTGAACACGATTTAATTGCGTCTCTGCTTATAAAAGAGAAAATAAGCACGTAAGAGGACTATTGGCTTCTTTCAAATCACCCAACCAGCGGATGGCAGATTTTAATACAGTTCTGCATAAGAACCTTACAGAAACTGTATAATAATTGGGCATATACAATTTTTGGAAGATTTTAATACAATCGTTGTATTGAAATTATACAGATTTGTATTATTTAAATACAATTTCTGTATAAAAATCTTACAGATTTGTATATGCCACGTTTTTATACAATAATTGTAAGATCTGTTTTTTGGGTGTACCTACTCGACGCATATTGATTTCACCATCAGTGATCAAATTTCGGCAGTAGATAATTAAGATAAACAATTACTGTTTACTGTTTTTATTCTTGATAAGAGTTTTTCACATAGGTGTTTACTTCTGGAGAGAGAAAATATCTTTCGAAAGATGTGTCTTTTTGGATTTTATATTTGAGCTCGTTGATTTATTAGAGCTCAATTGTCTCCATTTGAAACATCCCAGAAACATCATTCACACCAGTAAACGGTGTTGAGGAACTGTGATCTCAAAAATTAGCGAATAGGTTGGAAAAACACGTCAATAATTGACTAATTATTAGTTCTGATGACCCGCAAAAGGTAAAATTTTGTTCCCCGGTGTGATTGGTTTATGAGCGTGATGAGCCAACATTTTATTCTATGCCAATATAACTTCCGGTAACCCTACGATGTAGTTTTTCTATAGGATTTGTAAGTATTTCTGGAAACTGTCGAAAGTTTAGAGTTGGATGCCCGTGGCTTTAACTATTTTTATATTCCTGTTGAAATGTCGTCTTATTATGAAATGTTTCTTTAACTCTACTAGCTTTACTCATTACACCCAATATGTGCATTTTTAATCCAATTCCATTCCTGACATTCATCCAGAAATGTTGAAATTTTCATCCAAAACAGTTGGTATGCTTTGTTGCCAGGACACTGCAAACATCACCAACACAAAACCCTTGTCAACACCTACATCCTGTGCGGAAATGAGCCCCAACCCTTTATGCACTGAACCGAACGGAAAAAAAGTGCACTCCGTAGTTCCGAATCATAATTTTTATTGAACCGGTTTCACGTGGCTGCACAACACCCTTCCTCGAAAGTCCTTCAGCAGGACATGTCCAGTCGTTGCTCTCAAACCGGTGATGAATTGGTAAATTGTTCCGCGCACTCACGTCGTACGATGTTGGAATGAAAATGTAGTTCTGATGGCAAAATGATTGTCAACTTCCGACCGTTTCACGCAGTGGACAGCAAGCTTCGGTTGAATCGCTTTTGCGCTCAATCGAGCATGGTCCTTGCTGGTTGGAGAATTCGTTCGTAGAAATCCGTAATTGAACGATTGTTCAAGCTCCCGCTGATCGAAGGTTGGGAGTTTCACCATGATGGTGGTAATAAAATTTATGATTTAATAATAAACCCCAGAGTGGGATGCGACGGCCAACGAAAATGAGACAGTCCCACATCAAAACAATCGGGACTCGAGACGACAAGGATCCATAGAGCTGGAAAAAGGACCTAAAGGAGTATAAAGCTATCAAGATCGATATCACTGCAGCGGCTTGGGCATGGGGACCGTAAGGATTGGGATGCGTACATAGATCCGATCGGATCGATAGTGGTTGCTGATCGCCCGGAGCGAGGCGGGGTCATGTCGTACAAATTTATGGTCACGCTGCATTCCAGCGATCGCTTCGAGGTCCTTTCTTGTTTTCCGCGATCACACCCAACCGATAAGAATGTCAACGGAATATGACGGTTTCATGATTGATTTGTTTGGCTGTATTTATTGTAACACCCAACCAGCGACGGTTAGATTTTCTAACAATTATGTATAAGAACCTACCTGCATATCCTTAAACATAAAATGTAAGCTCACAAACAAATATTGTAAGAAAAGTTTGCAAAATTGTAAGGTCTCATAAAATATTTGTGTAAGAATCTAGCATTTTCGCATATGCCCAGTTCTTATACAGGTTTTGGTAGGTTCTGATACAAAATTGTTAGACATCGGTTTTGTGTACTTGTAAAGAGATTCTTAGTCGAAACGACTATTAAAATGATCATTTTATAAAAATTGATCTATTTAAAATAAACAAATGCTCAGACATCCACTTGAACAACAGCAAGCCAACTTCCGTCGGTTCGGTCGCTTGCCGGCCAGTTGCCGTGCATTACTTCTGGTTGATCGCGCTCGTGCGAGCGGAACTTGCCGATTTTTTTGCTTCATTGAATTCCATCAGGAAAGCAAACAAAAACATCGCATCGTCTACTCGTACGCAAAGCATTCGAGCGTTTTTTGGCTCAACACGGAACAACACTGCCGAAGGGACAGGCGGAGGACGGCACATTATCGTCTCGAATTACAGCGACTTCAGTGTACCGTCTCGTCCCGTTCATGGTCGAGCTCTCCGGTAGTCAGTGTGCTAACGGCGGAGAGTGTCACGTTTTCTTGTTGTTCGTTTGTGCATTTTCCTTCCGACGCTCGAATGTAAGGAATGGGATGTCCTCCTTTAGTCCCTTTGTCCTGCGCCGAACCGCGCAAACCCTAGAAGCCAAAGGAAGTCGCAACAGGATCCTTCCTCACTACGCAAAGTTTTTGTTATTTGTTTACATACGTGCGGCGGCAATACGATGGATGGTTCGGCTCAATCCGTCTCTCTCCAAGGACTGCGGTGTGCGTATTAAAACCACTTAAGGGAGTGGATCCACGAGACAAAGCCAGTTCCTCGAATTTCGCATCACCGTGCGACGGACGTCTTTGGCCAGGGCGGGACCCTACAGCGACCGCATTTCGGATTGTTGTTCTTGTTAATTGTCCCGGACGTGAACACTTTATGCGCGCTTTGTGAGGGTGTTTTACCGAGAAGGCGTCGACGGTGCCGTGTAGTGTCCCCAGGGCGCCTTATTAGCGATTGTGATAAATGACCAAGCGCCACATGTGCGCCATTCGAGGACAGAACAGGCCATGTGTTGGGCTATTTGTCCACGGAGAGGCGCCACTTCTGGGAAGATTTGAACAATTTTGAACATTCATGTTTTGCCAGCAAATTGACACTCATCGTTGGAAAATAACTGAGCACGAGCTGATTTTTTCAAGTAGCAGTTGATTTATGATTCCGAATAAGACAAAACCTTGCAGCGAAACATTACTTCAGGGCATCGTTTGTTGCGATTACTACGCTGTACAAGTCCGTCAATTTGTGACAATACTTTTCAATACCGTCTAAATTACTGGTAAATCAACAGAAGAAAATCATTTTCAAGAATTGATAATGAGAAAATATACAGTTTCAATAAGTTGACTTTATTGAACAAACTAAACCTATTTAATTAAAGTTTAAAATTCGATAACCAAAATAGAATTTTTGTTATTTAATGTCAACAATGTCTAAAATGTGTTTGTGCCACTAATGGGTTCACAGTTCCTTTAGTATTACATAGACTGCTCAATGGGGCATCCCGTTTGTAATCCAAAGGAACTATTCAATTAAGTGTATCCTATCGATCGCTGGGTGAATTAAACGCAATGGGGTGCGTATTTCAAAGACAACAGTTTCGGCACATTTTGATTCAGGGCTGCCATTTGATGCCAGATTGATCTGTATTTTACAAATTTCAGCCGTGATTTTTTATGCTTACTATTCATTTGAATCGGTCATGCGTTTTGAGTTTTTCAGTTTTTCCCAACACTGAGTCGTCTCACTTCTTACTTCTCACTCCTCATTTCTCTCTTCTTACTGCGAAAACGGAGAAGTGAGAAATAATGAGTGAGCAGTGAGACGTTCAACTACTCACTTCGCACTTCTCACTTTTTACAGTGAGAAGTACCAAATGAAGAGTGAGATATGAGAAGTGAGACGTCTCACTTCTTATTTCTCATTTATCACTGCGAAAAGTGAGAAATGAGAAGTTAGAAATGATGAGTGAGAAGTAAGGCGAATCACATCGCACTATTCACTTTTCGCAGTGAGAAGTGAGATATGAGAAGTGAGAAGAAAGAAGTGTGATGTCTCTTTTTTTACTTCTCACTCCTAATTTTTCATTCCTCATTTCTCACTTCTTATTTCTCATTTCTCACTTCTTATTTCTCACTTCTCATTATGAACTTCTCACTTTTCGCAGTAATGTTTGATATTTGATGAGTGATAAGAGGGCAGTGAGACGCTTCACTTCTCGCTGCTCACTCTTCATTTTCCACTTCGCACTCCTCGTTTTTCACAGTGAGAAGTGAAAAATGAGGAGTAAGAAATTCTTACTTTTCACTGTTTGTTTCTCTCGCCTTCTTTCTCACTTCTCATGTACTTCTCAAATTTTTTTTTCTGACGCTGAGAAATGATAAATAATGAGTGAGAAGTGAGCCGTTTCATTTCTCACTAGTCATTTCTCTCTGTGAAAAGTGAGAAGTGAGATGTCGAATGACCTATTCGGCCAAATGACGTATTCGACCGGTTCAACCACAAACACCCAAATAATATAAACCCGAATTACATTTGCCCGAATGACAAACACCCGCATTCTATTCGTCCGAATAGACCAGATGTCCGAAAATACCGAAAACCCGAAAAGACCATTTTCCCGAATGGACCATTGACCCGAATGTATCAAATGCCCGAACCAATCGTTTAGTTTAGGTCAGTTTATAGCGAGCGTCAAGTTTGGTCAGATGACCAGCAAAATCCGAGGCCAGTCTCGGTGTATGGAAGCAGTTGAGCAACATGGAACGAGAGGAAGCATCAGCATTGCATCTAAGAGAAGGACGGCACATCACAGAAAACAGGGCATCGGAGCGCTATAAGGCTTGAGAACATTACGTGGTTGCGAGAACATTGTTTTTATTTTTATTTTTTTACTTTTCATAAAATTTTGTTTATTTGCGCGTTAAAATCTAATTACATTATAATTAATCAAACGAGCTGTAATTCAAAATCTAAACAATCTATATCAATGACATTATTACATAGCATAATAAAGCAGACATATTGAATGAACAACTTCAAAATTCTTATTCTCTTCCATTTCGCTATACCTAACAGCTGAGGTCGTAGGAGTTCTCCATTCAGCAGTGGCGAGATTTTTTGCTGCAGTAACATCCAGACTGCTTGTACACGCGCGCAATGGGAAAGCTTGTGCTCCAACGTTTCAACAACACCATCATTACAGTGCAGGCAGTTTTCCCCATCAGCTCTGTTCATTCGGTGCATCAATCTTCGGTGCTCGGTTTTTGCGTTCACTAATAAGTACAGAGCACTACGCTGACTTGAAGATAAACGCTTCATTCCAATATTGGCCCAAATTTGTTTCCAGTTGTCTGCTGGATGCTCGCGGCATACTTTTGGCTCTTCAGTGAGCTTAGTGTACACTTTATGTATACTATCGGCGGAAGGATTTTCTTGGACTATTGGAGGGAGTAGGGGAAAGTTTGTAAGGATTAGTTTTAGGCAAGGACAGTCTGCAGGTGGGTTGGGATTAACTTGAGTGAGAAAGGAATTATAGAATGGCAGGGAATTGATTTCAGTGAGATGCCTATTAAGAAGTAGGGCTTTGCATTTAAATGCAGGCAAATGCAGTTTCATACCCCCCGCATCCTTCTCACGTGCGAGTTGTTGCATAGGGATCCTTGCTGGTATTCCGCGCCACAGAAAATTCCCCATCGACGCCGTAAGCTTTGCCACATGAGCGGCACTCGGCACGAGAACGGAGGCCATGTACCAAATTTTGGAAGCAATGAATGTGTTGAGTAGAGTCACTTTTTGGTGTAGGGTGAGAGTACGGTTCGAGTGTAGGTAAACCAGGCGAGCGAAACTACCGACGAGCTCATCCCAGTTAATTTTGTTCATACAACGCACCGAATTTGTGAACGTAACTCCTAAAATACGAACAGTGTTTCCAATCGGCAACCATGGAACCGTGAGTGGCATATTATCGTTGTAACCCACCGCTATCGATGACGATTTTGCTAAGCTTAGCTTGGCTCCAGATACGCGCTCAAAGAGATAGAACACCTCTCTCATACGGCTCAGTCGTTCACTACATGTAGAGATCACCGACACGTCATCAGCGTATGCCACGACGAGATCAGGACCAGCTATCTCCTCTAGCCGTTTGATTAATGGTTGTAGGTAGAGTACAAAAAGATGCATAGAGAGTGGGTCCCCTTGACGAACGGATCTCTCTATTGGAAAAGCTTCGGAAAGATGCCCGTTAACAAGCAGGCGCGACGATGACAGGTCTCCTATTTTGGAGAGCAACCGGATGAGATTCGGGTTAAAGCCGAGCGAGCACATGTTGCGCGCGAGGTATGATCTATCCACGAGATCGAAAGCGTGGCGCAGGTCGAACGATGCCAACAGTCCTCGTTGTTTATGTTTTTTCAATCTTGCTATACGGTCCTTAAGAGCAAGAGTGGCCTGAAATATATTACGGCCGAAGTTGGAGCACTTTTGGCTGTTGCTCACTACATGATGGGTCCGCATCACGTTTTCGAGTCGCTGTTTGAGTATTCGGGAGAAGATCTTGTAGTCACAGTTGAGAAGAGATATCGGCCGGTACGCATGAGCCGTTTGGTCGTTTCCTTTTTTCTTAACAAGCACGATTACCCCATCAACGAAGTTAGACGGGAAATCTCCTGCTAGCGCCTCATTCATAATGAGCGTAATTTCTCTCCAGATGACATCGAACAATTTGAGATAAAACTCACGCGGGATTGAGTCCCCACCTGGCGATTTATTGGGGCTACTCGTTTTGATAGCGGTGTAGATGTCTTCTGGTGTTATTTCATCCATGCAACTCTCGTTCACTGGATCGTTTTCGGGGATCACGCGCTCGCATAAAAACCTATCTTCTGCTATTTGTTGTTCCCTTTCGTCAGCAGCGTAGAGTGCACGGTAGAAATCCAGCATGTGCCTTTCGACAGCTTCAGAGCTATCGACGATGTCGTTGTTGTCATCTCGAAGCTGTGTGATAACAGTTCTCTTCCTGCGCCTTTCACCTAGTTGGAACGTCGAAATCGGTTCACCTGCGACGAATGTTTCATTGATGCGCACGAATGTTTGAGAAAATATGCGCTGCAAGGTCAACATTTGCGTCTTCACTTGTTTGATCATTAAAAATATCGCCGGATAATTTTATAGTTGTCGAATGTTTGAAGTAGATACACATATAGTCGTTGGTGCTCACGGTGAAAATCGTTAAAAAAAAACATTTTTAAATTTCCATCGAAAGAAGGATTTTATTTTTGGTTTGGCACACGACAACCACCATTGCATCCAAGACGGAAAGTTTCGCCGCTGACGAGTCCAGTATTGCCAGCGAGTTTGAAATTCTCGTACATTTTCTGCAGTCAACAAATGAGGACGGAGGGACCAGAATCCACGACCTGGTTCCTGGCCGAGATGCGGAAGCAAAATTCGCGCTGTCACAGCCTTGTGGTCAGAAAACGAGCAAACATGTGTGTAAGCTGATTGTACGTTGCTTCTCAGGCTCTGGCTAACGTACATTCGATCTAGACGAGATGATGAGTTGTGCGTGACGTACAGTCACTCTCAAAATTGAGCGTACAGCATGGATTAGATGAATATATTCGAAAATTCCTAAGGAAATTTGATTGTTGGCTCGGTTGTTTTAAATGCATTTCAATATTCATCCCTTCCTTCAATGTATGCGTACATAAAATGGTTGAAATTTTTTCTCTAAAGTTCATTTATTTGAAAATAATCTCAAAATACGCCTGTTAGATGTGACAAAATTGAGCGTACACCTAATTTTTTTCTATCAAATTTCTTATTATAAACACGATTAATGTATTTTAATACTGTTTTTTCATGATTATATTTATAATAATAAACATCCGCTACTTAAACATTCAATATTTTGAAAAAAAAACATGTTTTGGTCAAAATGGCGAACAAGTAAGATGTATAAACAATGCTATTTAACAATTCAATGCTGCTGGGCAAAATAGATGCTTTAAGATATGGATTTCACCGGCATCGTGTCTTATATATGATAGATAATCGAAATTGAGCGAGACATACGATAAATTTGGGAAAATTCAGTCGGTAAATGATGAAAACAGATGTAAACATACAGAGAAAACGACAAATGTTGGGAATGGCATATTTCAAATTAAGTATAACTTTTTTTAAAAGTCGATGTATAGGTAGCTTATAAGCTCAGGACACTCATGAATAATAATATTAATAAAAGAGCAGCACACGGATACATTATAAGATGTCATTTTATATTTGAAGACTCAGTCACCGTAGGAGGAAATTTGGTTGAATCATTTCAATTCACCAAGATATCATTAAATAAGCTGCCGAACTCTTAAAAAAGTTTATTTTTACTTTCCACATGAAAATCATCCAATTGTATCCCTTATGGTAACAGATCGTGGAGTTTAATCCAAATTTAATTATGAAATTACGATTTTAGGCTATCTTTTCAATATTCAATTAGAAGTGCTCTACGGGGTTGAAAAGCTGTTTTTATGTTCGGTACCTTAACATGCACCTTGTACTTTTAGAATTTGACTGTAAATGATCGGATTCAATAATATTACTCTTAATGATAGACCTGAGACAATAATCGAGCTTTAAAACAAATTTTAGTTAAAGACATACTAAATTTGAAATATGTCATTCCTAACATTTGTCGTTTTCTCTGTATGTTTACATCTGTTTTCATCATTTACCGACTGAATTTTCCCAAATTAGTCGTATGTCTCACTCGATTTCGATTATCTATCATATATAAGATACGATGCCGGTGAAACATACAAATTAAAGCATCTATTTTTCCCAGCAGCATTGAATTGTTAAATAGTAATGTTCTTACCTCTCACTTGTTCGCCATTTTGACCAAAACATGGTTTAATTTCAAAATATTGAATGTTTAAGTAGCGGATGTTTATTATTATAAATATAATCATGAAAAAACAATATTAAAATACATTAATCGTGTTTATAATAAGAAATTTGATAAAAAATCAGAAGGGTTATATACAAGATACGACCGCCTGACGTAAACTACGTAAAGCAGATCATAAGATAATAATTAATTTGCTTAGAGCTTAGAGTGATTGAAATTTTGACTTTTTCGCTCCCCTATGCTTGAAAGATAACATTTGCTGTTTTGATGAACCTCCTAAATTTTCAACTGAATTGGTTGTAATTTAATTGAGTACGAGCAGTTTGAAGTTTGTATGGAAATCGCCCCGTATGTGAAAGATCGTTTCGTGCGGCGGCTCATTAACTATTTAGGGGGAGATCCCCCAGCACAGGACACCTCCCAATACCGGACACTTCTTAAAACGATACTTACAGAGCTCCCTCCTTCAACTTATTAAGTACAAAAGGAAGATTTGTTAGATGTTCTATGTAATTGAGGTGTTCGGACATTTAAATTTTTCATAGCAATTTTTTACACCTGTTTTGTACACTTACTTCAATTCAATTGTTTCTTCTTGTTGAGAAAGCCACAGAAACAAAAATTGAAGAGGACATTCAAAAAGGTGAGAATTTGGATTAAGATTTAAAAAATTTAGCTGAAGAGTCAAATAAGCTCTACAAACAATTTTTAATATTTACAGCTTGAAGCACGTGAAAAATATGATTATTTTGAATGATGTCTTTACTCATGTAACAACGACTTAGTCACATTTGAACAATTGAATATTTGATGCAATAGTGTCCGGTACTAGGAGCCATTTTTCTGAACCTTGAATTTTTTCTCCAAAATTCATCGTCGCAAAACGTGTTCAAATGATCAAATATAGCTTGTATGAATCATCAATGGCCATATTTTATGTATAAGGTATAAAAGGAAACATAATCCGGATAGTTAGTTTTTTTTGTCAAATGGCTTATGTGTCCGGCACTGGAGGATCTCCCCCTAAATATAATCAACCCGAAGACTTCGAAGAATATTTCCTAATCTGTAAGACGGTTGTTGTGAACCGATCGATTTCGTAAGCAAAGTTATAATGAAAACAAAAATGTTCATTATTGATAATTTATTCTTTTACGTGCTCAATTGAATTTCCCACGATTTAGTATTTCCTTAATAATTTTTCTTGCAAGCAGCAAATTGTTTCGCAACAAAAAATATTTATTCGCTCGTTTAATTTCCTATGGTGCCAACGTACTCATATATTTTTATATATTAATGAGCAACATTGCATAACGGTTTTCAAAAAAAGTTCTATAAAGACAACTGATGCCACCGTTTAAGTATAGGGGAGCGACAAAGTCAAAATTTGAACCACTCTTATGACTGCCACGGTTGTTACTCTGTTTCTGCCAGGCCAGATGTAATTACAAAGAGAACCAACAGATGATATCTGAGAATAATATAACCTTCAATGTGTACAAACGGGTGACCCAAATTTAAGTAATACCGGCGCCGGCCGTGTCCGAATGCGGGCCCAATTAATGAATGGTTAGGAATATGTTGACGTGATACTCTTATTAATAGAGGCCGACGAGTCATCTGCACTTCCACGAGTAACCATTGGGATGTTGGATATATGGGGTCGGGAGGTAGCAAGTTCGTTTTGGTAAACGTTCTGCCGCGTGTAATGTGTAGTTTTTTCGCAAATCATGTTCGATCTCACACCAATTCATTTGTGATTCGAACAAAATTAGCGTAACTCAATATATGAAAATGGTTGGATATGACAATTTAAAATTTTCATTTAAAACCCCCAAATTTATTATTCCGCAGTGGTGCCTTTACTTTCTCAGACTGATGTGTGACTTTTGAAGTGTTATTTTAAAGGGGTGCTGCCTAAATATTAAGATAATATTGTTCATAGTTGATAATCAATTTGAATGATCACCTCTTGCTTACATCAACATGTCCAGCATCTGTAGCACTTTTTCATAAACACTACTTTTTTGCTCCGAACCCGGTCATTGCCGTGGTTCTATTGTTGTAACTTTTTGTACGAATCACCGCACAAAAGTAGAGCGCAAGAACCAACGGCACCAGACGGCGGTCGTAACGAAATTTTACTGGGTTGGTAAAGAATTAGAATTTTCAATGTTTTTACATTAATAATCAATAGCTCCAATTAGCTTGAAAAATTGCTGGAGAGTTTCCGATTCCATGGATAATAAAATCTCGAAAATCCATTGAAAAATAAAGGAGCTATTAACGTTTGAAATCTTACATGATTTCGTGACGGTCTCGAATTTGGAAATTTTCATTTGTCACCCTGTATCCGAGTCTTCCCCTTAGACGTAGTTTACGTCAAAAAATTAGGTGTACGCTCAATTTTGTCACATCTAACAGGCGTATTTTGAGATTATTTTCAAATAAATGAACTTTAGAGAAAAAATTTCAACCATTTTATGTACGCATACATTGAAGGAAGGGATGAATATTGAAATGCATTAAAAACAACCGAGCCAACCATTTAATTTCCTTTGAAATTTTCGAATGTAGTCAACTAATCCATACTGTACGCTCAATTTTGAGACTGACTGTAAGTATAGCCAGGCATGTTCGGACATACTTTTTCCCAAACGTCTAGGAGCTGCAGTTGTTGTACGATTGCCAGAAGCGCGGGACTTGGGTTGCATCCCGTCGCATCGCGCTGCCGCAAAACACAGTTGAAATCGCCCGCTAGCAACGTGTGTTCTGTGGGATGACGTAAGTAGTAGGCTAGGGTGTTGTTGTAAAACCGCTCTCTCTCGGCTCGGAGCGCCGTGCCTGACGGTGCGTAGACATTGCATATTGTTGTGTGCTGTACTCTGAGTGCGATTAGGCGTCCATCGAGACTCTTCTCCACGTTTGAGAACTGTATGTGCTCTTTCAGCGCTATAGCCGTTCCTCTTCTAGCATGATCCACGTTGCAGACGACATTGTAGCCAGGTAGGACGAGCTGCTCATTGTCTACTTCTTGCAGAAGGGCAATATCAATCTCCAACATACGAAGGAAAGTTCGAAGCGCATTTAGTTTGGTCGGGTTCGTGATCGTGTTGATATTTATTGAGGCGATGTTGTAACTGTTGAGAGCCATTACAGTAGAGCATCCACCTCCTCGCTCGTGTCGTCTCCGTAATTTTGTCGTAGCTTCTTGCCCGGCGGACGACCACCTCGGCGTTTGCTGCTTGTCGAAGCCGATGAGTTGTCGGTTTCGTTACCATCGCTAGCTTGACGTGTAATCATTCGGCTCATCGTAGTCTGCGTAGAAGACGGTGGAAGCATGAGGCTGTTGCTCTGTTCGGCCAGGTTCGATTTCGCTAGCTTGTGCACATTTGACGCTGTGTCAGTGACGCTCGGACCGAGAGGCTTCGAGGTGGCAGACACCGAATCAATTGGGCTTGCTTTCGTTGTACATGGTGTTGGTGACTGTTTACTTGTTTCCTTCGGTTTCGTAGCGAATAGCTTCGCGAACGAAGGTTTATGTTTGGTTGCCGAACCGGGTTTTGGTGCAGGAGTATTTGTTACGGTTTCCTTTGCCACATTGGCGTAGGATTTCTGCACCAGCAGCTTCTTGTTTTGTACACATGTGATGCCATTGTGTACAAACTCGCTACAGTACTTACATGTGTGTAACTGTCCGAAGTACAGCACATTCGTGGTCTGACCATCGATAGTGATGTAGCTTTCGATATTCCGTTTTACCACCATACGCACAATCCGAGCACCAGTCGGAAGGCCAGCGAAGCGGTATTTGCTGTCCCATACCTGCTCGGTAATAGAGAGTACTTCTCCGTACGCGCTCAGAAAGTCAGATATTTGCTCGTTCGTGACATCTTCGGACAAATCCGTCAGCTTCACCTCTACAGCTCCGTCTTCAAGCGTGATCCGCAACTTGAAAACTTTCCCTTCTATCTCTGTCTCGTGCTTGTTGTCGTGCTCAGCTACGATTTTCTGCGCTAGCTCCCGGTCGACGACCTTTACGAAAGCGCACCCAAGTGCCCTACTTGGTTGAAGACGAACAACTTGTTCGCGCTGCAGACCCAATGTTGAGCCGATAAAGTCGTGAAGCTCTTCGAAAGACGGCTTCTTCGGCACGTTCGCATAATCGATGCGAAACGTGTTTTCGCGTCGAACACTCATCGCGATACTTCTCGCGACGACGAAACAAACGCGAAACGATAATAAGAAAAAGGAATATGAAAATAAATAGCCTGCGTGCGGCTTCCAGCAAAGCACAACTGAACTGCTTGGAAGTTGAGCGCTAACTGTTTTTATCAGCGTTCACTGACTGTTGGACGGGAAGTATGCAAACCTTGCCGATTGTACGGTTAAATACTCCATCCTTAGTTTTCACCGACACTACGCGGACATTCCCATCGTCACCGTGGAAAAGTCGGATCACACGACCAAGGCATCACCGAAGGGGTGGCAGTCTTTCTTCTTTGACAAGCACCAGGGTTCCCCATTCAGGTTATTGCATGGGCTGGTCCATTTGGTGCGCGGATGTAGGCCGGATAGATAATCTGTACTCCATCGTTTCCGTATTCGACGTAAGAATTCTTGAGTTTGTTGGAACCGGTTAAGGCGATTTTGGGGTAAGCCTTCGTAGGATGGTTCGGCAGCAACTATTAGTGTCCGATGGACCAGAAAATGTTCCGGAGTAAGAGCCTCAAGATCTTCGGGATCAGTTGAAATCTGGGTAAGCGGCCTAGAGTTAAGGCAGCTCTCGATCTGGACGAGCAAGGTCTTAAGGTCGTCCTTGTAAAGAACAACAGTTCCTATGGTAGACTTGAGGTGTTTTTTAAATGATTTTACGGCGGCCTCCCATAGGCCACCGAAGTTAGGCTAGCGAGGAGGTATAAACTTGAAATCAATTCCTTCTTCCACACAAAATGAGGCGACGGAGTGCTGATGTTGTTGCGATCTGAATTGCGCCAGCAGTTCGGCTAACGCACGTGATGCTCCGCGAAAGTTCTTTGCATTGTCGATTGTCGCACTTTAGGACCGCTGGTTTGGAGCGTGTGGCAATAAACCTTAGGGCAGCGATGAATGCATGGGTTGATAGGTCTGCTACCAATCCTATGTGTACCGCTCTTGTGGCGAGACACACAAATTTTGCGACGTAACATTTCACAGGAGGTGCCTTGCGACCAGAATGACGGTAGAACTACGGTCCGCATAGGTCAACGCCAGTTTTTAGAAACGGGTATGATGGAATCACCCGTTCGACAGGGAGGTCTCCCATAAGCTGTTCTTGAACAGTCGGTTTGCAACGGTAGCAGTTTACGCAATATTGAGCTACTTTACGCGCCAGCTTGCCAGCTTAATGGCCAAAATTGCTTTTGTAAGCTGGTAACCAGCAACTGTGGACCAGCATGCAGCAGCTTCTGAAGGTAGTAGGTAAGTACCATTTTGATGAAATGGTGGTTTGGAGGAAGAATCATTGGGTGTTCACGAGACTCTGGAACAGGTGCGTTACGAAGACGACCTCCAACTTTCAGAATTCCGTCGTTTAAGGTCGGCGCTAGGGTTTTCAATCTAGAGTTGGGCTTTACTTCTCCGTAAGTAGCTACGGCTTGAGTGTCGTCTTTCAACGACTCCCTTTGGGTTAGGCGAACCAAGACCTTCAGTGCTGCTTCGCGTTCACAGGTATGGAGAGAACCGGTTCTTCTTTCGATGGGATTTCTTTGCCTACAGTTGTGACTAAATCTTAGAAGATACGCCACTAGTGATACGAGACCAGCATAGGACGAGCGAAGACTGAAGATAGCATTTGGAGTTTGAATTTGAATTGGAAGAGATACGGCTCGGTCTTCCAGCTCTTCGGCGAGAAAAGCTTTAGGTGTTGGCCTAACGAGCGGTGGCCAGAATCTGTTCGGTTGGCTGAGCCACGGTGGTCCATTCCACCAGACGGTACAATCCTTGAGTTCCGTTGCCAGCATACCACAAGATATTATATCTGCTGGATTTTCGTTCCCAGGCACGTGGACCCAAAGTCCACCATCTGTTTGGTGCTGTATTTCAGACACCCTATTCGCCACGAACGTCTTCCAGCGAGAAGATGGGGCCGATATCCAATAAATAACAATCATTGAATCAGACCAAAAGAAGCACTTCATTTGGAGTTTCAAGGCATCCTGGACTCTTTGAAACAAATCAATCAAAAGCAATGCCGAGCAAAGCTCTAGTCGCGCTAGACAAACCTTTTTCTGTTTCTTGCTGTTCCCCAGAGGCGCAAGTTTGATTTGGAGGTTAGTAGTCGGACGGATGTTTCACCGATGGTAGAGACGGCAAGGAGGTAGATACATGCCCCATACGCCTTCTCGTAGGCGTCACAAAATCCGTGGAATTCGATATTAGACCGGTTGATGATGGGAACAGCCCAGCAAGGAACGACGATTCTTTCGATTGTTCAGATCGGAACTGCAACCAGTGTTGTTAAAGCTCGTCTTCGAGTGGCTCGTGCCATGATGTTTGTTTCTCCAGAGTTCCTGTATGAACAGTTTGGCAACTACTACTACGGGTCCAATAAACCCCAACGGATCGAACAGGCTGGAAGTATCAGATACTTCCTGTGGTTTGGATATACTAATATCGCTGGTTCCCACTTCAACCCGAGAAGCTCCTTGAGAAACTTCCGGATCCAGGCCTAGCATGGTGCGTTTATCTCGAAGTGACTCCGGAATGTGACCAAGTATGGCTGGAGAATTGGATGAACGCTTGAGGAGTGGAAACCCAATAGAAATCAACTGCTGAAGGAGCTGAATGCAAAGGTTCGTTCCATTTTCGATGGATTTGCTACCGGATATGAGATCATCCATGTAGAAGTCTCTTCTGCAGCTAGCGGGTATTCACGACGACCCAGCTTGGAGAACTCCTGCAGGCACCGTATCGCCAAATACGGCGCAGCTGAAGTTCCGTAAGTCACCGTCGTGAGCTCGAAGGCACGAATCGGCTCCGACGTAACTTCCTTCACCCAAAAGTTCGTATTCCTCGATGAAGGCCGAGTAGGCAACCTTGAGCAGGGGATGAGCTTGTAATCGACGCTCAACTGCGAGAAAGCGGCTCCTGGCTATTTCGTACGAATTTCCCATCAGAGATAGGACGGATGGCTTCTTTGGCTGCTGCAGCACGAACCGGCCACCTTTATTTCTTCTTGTGGTGGAGGCGAAGTGAGATTCACATGCCGATTCTTCTACCGACATTGTACTAGAAGACTGACATGATTCCAGCTCCCAAAATCTGGACAGTTGTTCATCCAGATCTTGTGTACTACAAACGCTAACTATGCTAATAATTTCTGGATTTGAACGGCCATCTCCAACTCGTCCGGAAACGACCCAACCCAGTAGGGTATTCTGCAAAACAGGTCTTCCGGGACCAAGACGGATGATTCCATCGAGAAGAAGATCGTAATAGGCGTCCAATCCTACAATCATGTCCACTGGTGCTGGTTGGTTAAACTGTGGATCTGCTAAGACTACGTCAGAGGACCAGCTCCATTCGGCCACATCGATACTTTTCGATGGAAGCTCCCGTGTGACGGATTTTAACACGTGGAACTTTAGTTGAGTACGGAAGCTGCAGCAATGCGACTGAACGTATACTAAGAGGGAGGGTGGAAGCGACCGACGATTGTCCGATCCCGCCGACGGTGTAATTTTCCTTGATTCTTTGGATATGTAAGCGTTCAACGAAACCTTTGGACATGATATTCAGCTGCGAAGCTGGATCGAGTAATGCTCTTGCCCACAGGATATTCTTAGATGATTCGACTACCCTCACAAGCGCCGTTTGCAATAGAACGGTTGACGGAATACGGCGAACGTTGTCCACAGAAGATGTAGAACAATGACTTAGCGAACCGGTAGTGGGGCAGGATTGGTTGACGAGAGGTGTTGGCGAGGAAGTCTCACTTGCGTTTGACGACATGGCTGGTGCTATTGAAGTTTGAGAATGAGTTTGGATTGTGGTGCGTTGGCTTGCGGTTGGTTTGGATGGTTGTGGTTGGGTAGGATTGCGAATTGGTGGAGCATAGTATGGTGCTTTTGACCACAAACACGACATGAACCCGACGAACAGCTTCTTACTTGGTGATCCGCGGATAGGCAATTGATGCAGAGAGACCTTTTCTTCACCAAATCGTAGCGTTCAGAAACGGGCAGCTTGCGGAACGCATCACATTTGAACGGCGGATGAATTGCAGAAAAAGCATGCTGGTCTTGAATATCTGTACTCGACCGGGTTCAGATCGAGAGAGTTCAGGAACATTCGGCTTCCGGGCGCGATTAATTAGAGAACGGTGCAATGGGAACGCAAGAACTCGATCAGCTCTTGGTACTGGGGTACGTCTGTGGATTTGTGATGATATTCCCATTGTTTTAGTCAGGGCTGACAATAGTCATTCTCGTCGTATGAAGAAAGCGAAAAAAGTTTAGTCTTCGTCATAACATTGCACGACGCAACACCTATTCGTTTTCTTCGCGCCGCATGCGTACCACGACGATAGTCGCGCAGCCAAAAGTTATGACGATTTTCGTCGTCACTTCTTCACACAATTGATTGCACGTCATTATAGACGGACTGGTTAAAAACATAATAGCGTCTTAAATAAACAAATAGTAGGAAATTTGGTAACATAAATGTATCGATAACATTTATAACGCTTTCATACGTTGCTTCAAATTCATTATTACAAAGAATTAGTAAAAATCTTCGCATGGCAGCTGCAGCTTGAAGAATAACGGTACGAAGTCTTCGTTCTTCGATGTCGTCAGGACGATTTGGTTACACGACGAAAGCTAACGTCGTGCGCGTCATTGACGATGTGTAGAGTAGGAGTGAAGACAATGCAACTCGTCGCAACTGTGGCATTTCGTGCTATGACGATGACGATTGTCAGCCCTGGTTTTAGTGTCGACGTATCACAGAAGGACACTCCACCCCTTTGTATCGATATTCATCTTCTCGATCATCTGCAGATTACGTTCAAAGTCATAAGTACTAGAACGCTAGTGGCGATGTAGTCATTTAAATTATTTTGCCAAATTATGCTTCAACAAGCATCAATTGGCCATAATTTATGCATCATGTTGTAGTGCATGTTTAATAGGGTGGCTCAAAAAAACACTTTTTCAAATTCTTTGATGGGCCGCCCTCTTATTCGGTTCTATTTGATGCCCTGATGCTCTGGACAAAATTTCAGCCAAACCGGTCAACGTTTAGGCGGTGCTAAACTCGTTGGAAGTTTATATGGAAAAATGTATGCAAAAACATAAAAAAAAAAACAGTGATTTGCAGTTGAACCGCACAATTTACGATTAAGAATCATGATACTCATTCAGTTCTTGTAGAATTAAATACAGAATGTTATGCTGAAAACCGCGAGAAGATTAGAGTTTATTGGACAAAGATATTAGAATTTTACTGAAGTGTTGTAGGGGTGAATTTATTTCTTTTCAAAGGTAAAAGAAACGAAATTTGCTCAAACCCCACTTCAGAGAAATGCTAATATTTTGGCCGTGCAAACTCTAATCTTCTCGCGGTTTTCTGCATAACATTCTGTATTAAATTCTTCAAGATCTGAATGAGTATCATAGTTCTTCATTGTATATTGTGCCGTCCAACTGCAATTCACTGTTTTTGGATGTTTCTGCATACATTATTGCATATAAACTTCCAACGAGTTTAGCACAGCCCAAACGTAGACCGATTAGGCTGAAATTTTGTCCAGAGCATCAGGGCATCAAATAGAGTCGAATAAGAGGGCGGCCCATCAAAAAAATTGAAAAAAGCTTTTCCCATACTAATTTTAGCCACCTTAATGTTTAATCCCATCAACAACATCGGTTTGACACTTGTAGTACCGGTACTTTGGCTGAAAGGTCAAAGTAACCTAGATGTTAGTCACGCGAACAGGAACGACTTGCGTCTTTTGTCAGTGATGCGATAAGATAAGAAAACTTATCCACATCCGATAGATTCGGATTAGATGAGACTCTTGAATGTGTCCCGAAAAGTCAGCTACACTGTGACTGAACCATCAAAAGAAGGAAGTTCTACTTCAGGAAGTTTTATTCTAGCTGTTTGACAAGTCTTAGAACTTGAATAAGCAGGATCCAACACACCACTGGTAAGTACAAGGTTAGCTTTTCGCTCAGCATTAACGAGGAATCCCTTCACCTGCACGTAAGTCTTTTCAAATTTATCACGTGAAGCACGACTAGCCTTTTCGTCTTCGTCTGCGGTAGCTGAATCTTCATCTTACAGCAAGTTTACTTCAAGACGAATCTTCAGAAACTTTTCAAAAATTCCCTCCAAGCGATCTATACATCCAACAATCTGACCCTTATCCAGCGCTTCATCATAGCCGCCAATAAATTTAGCCACACTATTCAACGTGTCGAAGCAAAAACGCTCCTGCTTGCTCAATGCCCTCAGATCAGGAGCCATTGCCCACTTTCATAAGCAACGAAAATGTCTCAAAATTGGTGCAAAATGTGATCCACCACTATTCGGCCAAATGACCTGTTCAGCCAAATAACGTATTCGGCCCAATGTCGTATTCGGCCAAATGATCTGTTCGGCCAAATTACCTGTTCGGCCAAATGACGTTCAGCCAAACGACGAATTCGGCCAAATGTTGTATCCGGTTAAATGACTTGTTCGGCCAAATGACCTGTTTGGCCAAATAACATATTCGGCCAAATGACCCATGGGGTCGTACACTTATTACGTAAGCATTTTATTCTGGATTTTCGAATCCCCCTCCCCTGACTGCTTACGTAAATTGTATATGGCCCTATTCGGCCAATAGACTTTCAGCCAGAGGGCGCCCTCCTTAGCCGTGCGGTAAGACGCGCGGCTACAAAGCAAGACCATGCTGAGGGTGGCTGGGTTCGATTCCCGGTGCCGGTCTAAACAGTTTTCGGATTGGAAATTGTCTCGACTTCCCTGGGCATAAAAGTATTATCATGTTAGCCTCATGATATACGTATGCAAAAATGGTAACCTGGCTTAGAAACCTCGCAGTTAATAACTGTGGAAGTGCTTAATAAACACTATTTGAAGAAGAACTTTCAGCCTGATTGGTTTTCTGTCTAATTTTTTTCGGCTTAGTGGCATTCCGCAAAACGGCCCTTCCCCGAATTGGACCGCTTTCCTGAAGTAAAGTCTGACCAACACAAGACTATTAGTATTCGAATCTACCCATTTTTTACGTTATTTTGCAGAGCTTTTATGTAGCGGCCTTTCATTCACCCAAGCAGCACAACTTGTTTCACTAATGAATATTCCACAGAGTTGCACTAATCGGAAAAAAACAATCTTTGCGTATGTGCCATCAAATATAACTCTTTTGTAATCTAGAATGCGCAAGGGGTGGAGCCTACGGAAACATCCTTCGATTGCAGTAAAATTATAACAATGTTGCAAAATACTACAGCGGAAAAAAATAAAATAAAAATATAAAACTGGATTCGATGTATGAATCTTGTAATGGATAGTCCTTCACTCTACCAGAGTACCATTCAACACTTCGAAGGGACTGCATGTTCACTAATTATAAAAACCATACGATTATGAAGTTTTGTACTCAGCTTTCCTGTTACTTGATCACCGGAATAAATTGTGAGTTGTCAAAACGTTGAACGATGCTAAATCAAACATAAAGATACACTCAACTGTAACTTAAATTAAACAAACAATTCAATTTTGAAAGACGCATTGAAGTTACATGGTAGAAAAAGTGCAAATTAATGATTTTTTTTTCGGAGACGAGCCAGCCTCGGGCTGAAAGTCTCTTTAATAAAGACACAAAAAAAAAAAAAAAATGATTTTTTTTTCGTGTATGCAACATGCAGTGCAGTATTCTTTGGTTGTTAGTTTCCAAATGCCAAACGCGTACTGCGTTGCAATGGTAATAAAACATTGATCACAATTAGAACGTTTTTGACATCCTAATGTAACTTTTTTGAGCTTTGATGTTTTCCAATTCCTCAATGGAAACTGAAAAGAAACAAGGTGCTTTTTGGAAGATGTTGCATGTGCTACTTGGGCTAGAAACAGTTACATACTTGTATCAGAGAACTAGACGAGAATTTAAACAAAACGTTCAATTTTTAAATTTTATTTCAAAGTAGATTATCCGAAACAATAGTCTTTTTCCTAAACATAAATTATCTCTTGTTAAGTACACATGATTTTCCTTTTGCTAAATGTTTTGTTCTTCCATCGAAAATTAGGAACAATCAAGCATCGATGCCGGTGGCTTACGCGCTTTCTGCTCGTGTCACACTTGACTAATTAAGCCGACACTAATCCGATTGTTATGTAATTTCACGGATGAGCAGAGGAGTGTGTGCGTTCTTTGCATGCTGAAATGCTTCTGAATCCGTTCTGCCGATCTCAAGCCCGGGCCGAGACCCCTAACCGCGCACAACTCAACGCTCCGCTCCAGTAACGATCGAAACCGATTTCACTCATTCTGCTGGAACAATGCCCGGCTAATGATCGGTAATCGGCTCGGTTCATCTCCTCTTTGCGATCCGATGCGATGGTGGGTTAGATTCGTCAGGTGGTGGGCGGATCAGGTCGCTTCTGTTAGTTTTCCAATGAAAATTATGCTACGGTAGCGAAGAAACACAGACTCATTAGCCGAACCTGATGCAATGGTTGTACGAAAGGGCTAGGATTGACGCGCCAGGGGGTGTTCGCTGGTGGTTTTGAATGATCCTTCGCCGAACGAATGGGAGTGACAAAATCACCCTTCCTCCCGATCGTCATTGTTCCCAGACCAAAGCGAAAAGGATTAGCAAATGTGAGCGTGGTGTGTTTGAAGAAGCATTTATCGCTTTCGAATGCATTTCGAACCTTTTTTCCAAACTAATCCATTTAGGGGCGTTCGCACGCCTCTCGCTTGGTCCCAACAATTTTTTTTTCACGTTTGTGATTCAACATCAACCCAACCTATATATTGTCTGACAGCGTACAAAATTCGCTTCCTCCTACAGTTTTCAAAAATGGGATTTTGATCAAAATTTGAAAAAAATCCAGTTTCCCAAATCCGATCCATCATGATATCACAAAAAATGTTTCACTTCCTTCTATTTGATCCGATTCTTCCTGGTTCTTAAATTCAAAATTGCATCCCTGCAACGAATGGAAGGTATGATGTGAGGTTATCGAACAGAAAAAAAACTGTCAACTCAGCCATCGGTTATCATTTGCTATCCCGAAAAAGGAAAGATCCGATCTTTGATTAGGATCAGGTCGCTCCATGATTGATCGTAAATGCGTGTCCTTTTCTGCTTAGTTGCTCGGTGACTCGCAGCGATCGCTTGAGCACAAATTTCCTTTTTTTCGATTAAACATCTCCACGATCAAGTTATGAAAATTCTAAAATGAAAACAAATGTCCTTTTAAAGACGCTTTCCTGGAAGTCACCCGCGTTGCGGACGGTAAGTGGGAAGATACGAGGACTGACGTGGATCTGCTTTCCAAAGTGAAAGTATTCTTTAGACAGAGTTAATTGGTATACTTTGTGTGGATGATCTTTTCAGAACAAATTGAAATATTTTATGTGACAGTTCAACAAATGAGATAGGTTGTGGTTTTATAGAGTCATAAATTTTGGAAGAGTCGTTTGTTCATTGTCACATTTTCTATTCTACTATACATATCTGATTAGTGCTTTTTCAGTCAACATAATGGTGCGAGATATAGGAAGAACATGCCCCACACTCGAAAGTGCGTTGATAGGAGAACCAAATAACTAACTACGATTTTAAATAAAATATAGAACGAATCTTCTTCTTATTGGCATTACATCCCCACACTGGGACAGAGCCGCCTCGCAGCTTAGTGTTCATTGAGCACTTCCACAGTTATTAACTGCGAGGTTTCTAAGCCAGGTTACCATTTGTGCATTCGTATATCATGAGGCTAACACGATGATACTTTTTATGCCCAGGGAAGTCGAGACAATTTCCAATCTGAAAATTTCCTAGACCGGCACCGGGAATCGAACCCAGCCACCCTCAGCATGGTCTTGCTTTGTAGCCGCGCGTCTTACCGCACGGCTAAGGAGGGCCCCATCACTAGAACGAATACAACCAGGCTAATAAAATGCCACTTACCTCGTGCAATGTCTAATTTAACTGGAAATTAAACATAAATGCGTAATTCATCTGGAATATGAACAATGCTTGATTCCGCTAATAATTTATGTAATTTAAGTCGTACTATCTTGGATGTTGATCTCTGTTGAAGCATGTCTCCAAATTTCTTTGCTGGCATCGTTTGATATTTCTCAGACATTCGCTTCATGCACTTTCTCCTCCGTTGTGTACGACAAGCGTACTTTTTTCGGTAGTGTTGTACTTTTTATAACGGTGCGAGTGCTCGAGGCAGAACAATAAAAAAATTTGAACAAAATACTTAGATAATAGCCAATGAAGATGAAAATCGCATCTTTCATATAAAACTTTTAAAGAAATCTAATTAATTGAAACAATATCGTGTCGTGTTGAAATTTTGTTGAGTTGTTCATTATTGTTCAGTTTTGTGCAATCATTAAGCTGTGACGTTTTCAACAAAATGTTTAAAACAAAAAAGAAAGAAATTTCAAAAAGCTATTATTCAGAAACAATCGCTGTAGTTAATCTAAATCAAAAGTACTTTTTGTAGAGTATATTACCTTGTAAGGACGTGGGTAGTAGTGTATGAATGAGACACATTCTTCGGGCCATATTTTGCAATACCTAAATCATCAAATAAAATATTTGGAATGATAATAGTTTGGTGAAAAATAAGTTTTTGACTAACTATTAGTAGAATTGATAATGATGATGAATGATGGCTGTTTAGACATATTTTCCCAAACTGATTGTAACTTGGGTTCTGATGCCTCAATTTGCATTCTGTTCTCACCTATTCAAAGAGATCAAGATTTTTTGTGGAATCTAACAGAGAAGCTTTTTGTTATGTTATAATTTGCTATTATTTTCCTCTTTATTCCTTATTTTACATGTCAACATTTCTAATCAAATCGTTTGATTTCTTCGAATTCTTTTTCTTTTTCATTTTATATTTTTTCTTCAATGTGTGTTCTCTAAATCGACCAGGAGAGGATCATATCATGAATCACCCACAACGGCACACTAGAAGCTAACTCACTGAAATCAGTATAGCGAAAGAAATGTAGGGTCAGATTTCTCGAAATTAAACGCTTTGTAATCACGTCATTGTCTCGGATATTCCTGATGCGTCCTGTTCAAACCGGAGCTATTATGATAATGGATAAACTGGTGAGCACGTTCCAAATCTTTGCTTTCTTTCTATCATTTCCTTATAAATTTAAAAATTGAAAATTGAACACTAAATACGTACAGGGCATCGTTTGTTACTATCGCCGCGGATATTGTGGGAGTCCCATGTATCCGGTTCACGCTTTAGTTAGCAACGGTGGCTCTTCTCGACCTTCTATTTCCTGAGTAGTTAGTACGTACGGTTTTTACGTACGGTACAGTACGTACGGTTTTTAGTCTGGAATTATTTCATAATTTCATTTCAAATTGGAAAATCATAAAGATGGTTTTAAGGCTCAAGACTCCATCACAATGTTTTGAAAATAATGACTGTATCGCTTGGTTGTAATAGTGAGGCAATTGGTACGGAAAAATGCAGATAAATGTTGTTTACAACTGGGGTGGGTGGAAATGGGGTGTTAAAAATATGCCAGCTGATGCATAATGTTGCCAGACTTGACGAAATGTTTATTCTATATCATAACACATGTTCACGGTGTATCAAATATATGGGTATTTATCGGTTTAAAATTTGTTATTCACCACTTGGAATTTAACAGAAGCTTACATAACATGTTTAAATATTTATTTCTGGTATATTTGTTCAATCCGACAAACAGCAATGTTTTTTTCCAATAAACAAATCTGGCAACGGAGAAGAGATGATTATTTTCTTGTGTATGCACACCTTTGTTTGCGTGTTGGCTGGCGTATACGTTGTATTGTTCGGATTGAATGAAGTTGCATCGCGTAGATTTTGAACTCACCATTTCACTTATTGCGCTAGTGAATTTGAGTCTTCCGCATTTTATTGCATTCACAATACGGTCGTCAAATTTGTCTCTCACTTCGATTTTTGGAAAGCAGTTTTCGACAGTTTTTGGGCGTGAAGTGAATTAATTGGTAGTCAAGGTTGAAGGAAAATGTGAAGCTCAGTTAGTGAATATGTTTTAGGAGTGATCAAATCAAGGAAACAATGGGAAAAGATCAAGTGAAAAATCAAGTGAATGTGTATGTGTTTTATCCGAACGTTCGAACGTTAGTATGCGTTCGATGAACATACGAATATCGGCCAAGGAAAAACGCAGTTTTCAGCGTTTTTCCAGCAATTCCTCAGTAATTGCTAGTTTTGATAAGTGAAGAATTAATATGGAAATGCAATGAATATATTATGATGGAGGGTAAGTCCGTAAATAGCCCCAAAATATTGATTTAGTTCAAAACTTTATTAGTATTAGTGCGGATTCGAATAAAATCATCGTCATTATCGAATTGATTACGGTTTATAGAGCCTTAAATCTAAATATGAAAAAAATATAAATAGTCCGTATCCGCTAGAAAACGGATGGATGTACTTTATTCATTCCTTCAGCAGATATGTTCATTATTGTTTCCGACGGGTTTATATGGCCTTTAGGTTGAGTAAATCGTGGAAAACTAGAATTAGGATTCGTAAGGATATTTTGCTGGGTCTCCAGTAGCCTTGCGAGCAAAGTCGTAGAATTGCTAATCCGGAGCTGGCGAATTAAATTCTCGGTCCGGTCTAGGATGTTTTCGGGTGAGAAACATTCTCGACTCCCATAATCGCCTACTGTGCAACTTCTTGAATTTCTCTATAAATTTCTTCAGAAATTATTTAAGTAACGAATTATTGGCAATGGCTGGTCCTCAACCCGCCGCTGCCAGCATCCAGGCACTGTAGTATATGCGCAAATAGCCAGCATGAGTTAACCACCAGAAATTTGTATGACGAAAAACATCTAACGCGGGTTTTCTCTAATTTAGGATCTTTTGATGCAATACTATTCGGTACGGGCTATGTAAGAAGGTGTCCGCTATTACTCTTACCAAATATTGTTTCGATGAAGGTGCTTAATTTTGAGAAATCGAACCTTAGATGCCTTTCCCCATACAGTCAAACCTCCATGAGTTGATGTTCCATGAGTCATGACTCGATATCGACTCATGAAGGCAAATTATGCCTTATTAAAAAATAATGCCTGGGCTACTGTGATGGTCCCTTCAAACAGCTTCCTATTCCACATCTCGATATTTCCATGAGTCCATGATCCCTCCAATATCGACTCATGGAAGTTTGACTGTACTGATTTCAGAAAATTAGGTTTTTGTGAGCCGGTATAAGCATGGTCAAAGTAGGCGATTTATTCCTTCGATAATGTCTTCTGGAAGCCCATCGTGATTCAACCGGGATTCCCTGTTCAAATTTCCTCTGAGCTTTCTTCAACAACTCCTCCATTTTTTTGTTAATATACCTCACTCCAGAAATTCCATTGAGAAATTAATTAGAAATTTCATTTGCGAAGCATTCCTTCGGAAATTATGTCAGAATCCTTCAAGGCGGACTTGTTTCATAAAATTATTTAAGAACTCCTTCGAATAATCCCACAAAAAATCCATCGTGAATTTCGTCCTATAGAGGAATTTATAGAAGTATTCGTGAATTAAACACGGAAACTCCTAGAAAAAACTCGAGGAAGAAAAGGCAGGAGTATTTGTGGAATAATTCCCAGAGCAGACATTTGGGTGGAAGGTCCCGGAAAAAACTACGGACTTTCAAAAATTCAGTACATGATTCGGGAGAACTTCAAATATATAATTTCCAGATGATTTCTTGAAGAAATCGAGGTTTATGATTAACCGGTGGCTTAAGCGCCACTTCCGGGATCCGGAAGACCACCGGCCGAGTTCTTTTGCCCGACTAACACTCGACTTCTCTCCTCAGGGGTCACTCGAACGGTCGCTGGCTGAAACTTAAAATATTGCCTTGCACCAAGTGCTTCTCCAATTCGGCCACCTCCCAAGTTATGTTACCCTCAAACTCTTCCAACCCGCCAATAAATCCCGGCAGAAATTAAGCAAAGCGAGTAATCAACGTAGTCAACGGAACGGAACGGAAAATGAACGGAGTGATCTTTCAGCGATTACTCCTATTAAAAAAACTACTTGATCTTCTTACTTACAATTCATGGGGGTTTATTTTGTTTCGGGTTGAACACTTTTGAAATTGGTACGGATAAGGAAATGGTTATCTAGATCATGGCCATGTCTATACACTAGTCACATACCTGCGCAGGTTTTCTTCTTCGTCGACTTGCTGGGTTTCGCCGGCGCGATGGCGGCGAACCGGTTCGGAACGATGGCGTCGAACCTGTCCGTGGCGATGGCGGCGAAGCTGTCCTTGACGATGGCGGCGACAGAAGAATCGCCTAGCTGCAGGATGGTGCGCAGCTGATGAGCCCGTGCAAATATGGCCGAACTAAAGTTGCGAAGTGGGTGGCGGCTGGACGGAAGGCCTCCGATTTTCTCGTGAGAGCTGCGTCGACGGATGTCGCGCTTCCCGGGTTGATTTTCCCCTCCGGACAAGGGCCAACGTACCTCCGCACGGCTTCGCTTTTTACGGCTATGACCGCCCGTGATGAAATGAACCCTCGCCTTCGGTTCCAATCCGGCACTGTAGTACGCAATTGGCGACGTATTCCACGCGCCGAGCTCTCCGAACGGTCCGTAGGGTTCGGAACGTTTTGGACCACCGTCGACTGATTGGCGATCGACGGTTCACTTTTCGCTTCACTTCGTACGAAACTTCACCACACTTCGTTTCGCTACCCCGAAGGGCGGGCCTTGACGAGCGCACGAACTCCACAAAAAGCTCCTCCAAACGATAAAACGGCGGAAATGCCGTAAACCCTTTTCGTCGACTCCGGGTCGACTCCGAAATTCCAGCCCGTACCAAAAAAAGCGCCACGCGCTGGAAGTCCAACGCGAAACATAAATTAACATTTAAACATACAACGAATAGTTCTACAAAAATTTACCTTTTTTGGTACACTATACTATTTAAAATAGAAATTTGCGAGAGTCGGCTACACCGACAACAGAATCAAATCTACAGAACGAACGAAAAAACTAATTACAATCACGTACAAAATCACTCCAATCACTTTAATTACCTCGACGAACTAAACTTTACTCAAATTCTCTATATAAAACTCTTAAACTCGCAAAACTTCTAACTGCCAGCCGTTATGGAAGCGAAATGACCGAGTTTGAGTTTGTTCTTGAGCAAGAAACCTTCTACAACAATTAACCCATTATTTAGCAATTGCGCCAATTTAAATTTCAAATGGCGACATAGAGTTCGCGCCTTCGGAAACATCGAGCTAACTTTACTACATAGAACATTACAAAGTATCGTTGCCATATTGATTATGGCTGTCGTCATAGTACTCAAACATCACAACATTTAGTCGAGACACAAACCATGTCGACGAATTGCTTTCTCGTTGACACGAATCGAATTTAATTTGAATTTGAACATTATTTGGCGCTTAAGCCACCGGTTAATCATAAACCTCGAACAGAAGCGACGAACGGTTACATTGAAATTTACGTAAATTTAAAACGGTAAAAAACGTAAAACGTTACAAACTTCCGGACAAAATCCTAGAGGAACCTCCGGATGAAAACCTGGAGGATCTCCCAACAATTTTTTCAAGAAACTTTCGGAAGAAATCCTGGAGGAACTTCCAGACGAAATCCTGCAGGAACTTTCAGACAAAATCCTGTAGGAACTGCCAGAAGAATTTTGGGATAAACTTTCGGAGAAATTTTCGGACGAAATCCTGAAGGAACTTCCGGACAAAATCCTTGGGAAACCTCCGGACAAAGCCATGGAGGAACTTCCAGACGAAATCCTGAAGAAACTCTCGGACAAATTCCTGAAGGAACTTCTGATGAAATCCTGGGGAAACTTCCGGACGGAATCTTAGAGAAATTTTTGGACGAAATCCTGGAGAAGCTTTCGGAAGAATTCTCGGAAAATGTCCGGAGAAATATCGCCGCTGGTTGAAAATGATCTATCACGCCTTGCAAATGCATTCTTACCACGAGAGGATAATGTCTTGTTATCGAGGGGTGTTATATTCACTATTCGGGGGTGTTTCCCGCACCAATTAAGGACTGTATCGAAAATAAGCTATCCACATTATTTTATTTGAACAAAATCGGATGGATTTTAAAAATTTATTAAAATTTATCTAGCAATATATGTTAATTCTGTTTGTTAAGTATTATGGAAAAATATAATACTGAATAAATATTACCATATTCCAACATTTATTCAAGTATTTTTCTTCCTGGTCACAAATCGGCATAAAATTGCCTCGTTTTAAAACATGATTACTTTCTGGTCCAAATTCCGGTCACTTGATTTTGATTTTCTTCCTTTTTCCGACAGATTAGCGAACGTGTAGTTTCCCAAGCTTGTTGACCATGAATTTTTATTTTTGGGGGTGGATAGCGAAACGCTTGGTCAAATTATCCATCTCGATGTCCTTCTTACGGAGCCATGTGTCCAAAATTCAAATTTCCATATCACTTTCAATTTGAGATATATCGGAAACAACGAATTTTCAGCAGAAAAACAAATTTTGATTTGAAACTTAAAATACGAATATGTCGAATGCAGGGTAAAACAAACCAATACCTTCGTGAGTTTCTGAGTAGCAACACTTTGAAAGTGGATAACTTATTTTCGATACAGTCCTTACTCATCATTTAGCGAACGCAAAGAAAAGTTATGCCAAATGTCCGTTATGCCAAAAGACCCTCACTTTTGACGCTGGTCACAATTATACCAAATGTCCGTTATGCCAAATGGCCTTTATGCCAAATGTCCCGCTCCCACCATATGATAGCAGTAATGCCGAATTCTTCAATGTTTTGTATTTATGTTGGAACAACTTAAATATTATCTTCTATATAATAAAAATGAAATGGTCTGTGTTCGTATCCGCATAATTAGAAAACGGCTGGATGGATTTTCCTCATTCCTTCAGCAGTTACTTTCGTTATAGTTTCCGACGGGTTTATATGATATTTCCTCATGCGAAAATTATTAGTTAAGTTAAGTAAATCGTGAAAAACTAAAATAAAGATTTGTATGAGAATTTCGTATGGGCAGTTAACAACACCTATTTTGCAGGACAACGTCTGCCGGGTCAACTAGTTAGAAATATAATTACAACATTATAGTTTTTATTGCAGTTTTCCATCTTATCAGTTCAATTTTATGTTTGTCATAATTTATCTTTTCGATATACCCAGTTTTACAAACAAAATAGTTGATTTTCACAGTGAAAGTTCATTCAAGCATTTTATAAATAAAAATGTAGGTCAGTTTGGAATAAACAGGACAAGGCTAATTTAGACATTGTTCGAAATAAACCTATATCAAACTACAGGAAATCGCGTTGGTTTTTCAAATATAATTACATTTATAGTGAAAATGTAACGTGCTTTATGTGCTGTGAAGTGAAATTTGAAAGGATACATTTGCTTTAGCTTCAAATCGAGAGGAAAACAAGTTTTAGAGGAAAAAATTACAAACAAACGTTTGGTTTAAGCATGGGTAGCAAGCTTTCTCCTCTGTTAGCGGAAGTTTTCATGAGCGATTTTGAAAATAGAGCCGAAAAAGAAAAATTGTTTCCTCGTAAGTGGATACGCTACTTGGATGATATTTTTGGTCCAGTCAGTGAAAGGTGAAAGAAAGGTATGTTGATCAAACGCTTGCTCACTGAATTCTGAACACAGCACCATAAAATTTACGGTTGAGAAAGAAGCAGATGGATAATTGCCTTTTCTTGATCTTATGATCAACAGAAAAGAAGATGGCAGTTTGAAATTTGGAATTTACCGCAAACCTACCTCCACTGATCTTTGCATTACTTCCGACTCCAATCACTTCGGAGCCCAAAAACAAGCCGCCTTCCATTCGATGACACATAGACACAGAGACATAGAAGCCAGAGTTTGCAGAGGAGAAGGCCATGATTCACCCAGCTGCCATGCTATACGGCTATGACAAGTCATTTGTGAATAAAATCCTCCGCAAGCACAAGCGCAAAAATAAACGACAGAACATCACAACACTCATACCAGAAACAAAGGAAACACGCATAATAAGCTTGCCTTTTTATCCGAAGTTGACAAATCCGATCAAATCCACCCTTTAACGACAAGACAAGTCCATAAAAGTGATAACACTTTGCAAGACTTGCTCTGTAACCTGAAAGATGACCTATCAGGAATATACTAAATTCCTTGTAAGGATTGCCCAGCCGTTTACATCGGTCAATCACGCCGAAAAGTGAAGACCCGCCTGAAAGAACACAAAAACGCCGTAGAACACAAAAAACCGAACGAGTCAAGCGTGGCTGCACATACGGATGAGCTCAATCATGAAATTGATTGGAACAGCGCGAAACTCATCAAATCCATCAGGAAACCATCACACCTCAACTCTTGGGAATCAATGGTCATCGCCAACTCCAAAAAAAAAAATTGATGAATGAAGATGATCCCCCCATTATGTCCTGTTAACCAACACAGCTATACATTAGCTTCTCCCAAAAGTAACCAGTCGGTTGGTTGTCTTGAAGATGGGTGACTTCGCACCTGTAACCGGTCGACAGAAAGGTAAATTTTAACTCCTTTGACGATTGTAAGAACAATAAGTGTTATGTCTTGTCTCGCGTCGCGTCTTTAAGTGTCGTGTAGTTCTTACGTTAGCACAAACAAAAATCCTTTTGAAGTTAATAACTGAAGGAATTTCTTCGGGAATTCTTAATAAATTTATTCGGGAATTCCCTTGAAAATCTGGACAGTAGTAAGATAAAAAACTATTTTAAATCTGGAATTAAGACTTCATGCCAAAAAGAAAAACCCAAAAGTATCGGGATTGCAGTCGATCCATCATAATGCTTTTTCGGATATTCTCAAGAATTCTTTAGGAATTTACTTCAGGAGTTGCTTCGGAAATTTCTCCAGTATTCCTTCAGGTGATATTCCATGAATTTATGCAAAAGTTCGTTCGGAAAATCCTCCACACATTTTGTCGCAAAAAAATACCCCCAGGAATTAAATCGGTTAGTCATCAAGAAGTTCCTTCAGGCATACCTTAAGAAGATTCTTCAGGAATTCCATCGTTAATTCAGCTAAGTAATACATCAAAAATTCCTCCAGAGATTTCGTCATTACTATAGAGCTTGTATTCAATATTGTGTACAAGAAACAGTTGGATGTAAAATTAAAGGCTCATTCATTTATTTAGTTAACATCTAAACAGATAACACTGAATCAACAATTTGACGCCACAATGCACGGTTCGAGGCCGCATCTCTCCATCCTCCAATACGCCCCACGCTCGCCAAGTCGTTCTGCACCTGGTCTGCCCATCTCGCTCGCTGCGCTCCACGCCGTCTCGTACCTGCCGGATCGGAAGCGAACACCATCTTTGCAGGATTGCTGTCCGGCATTCTTGCAACATGTCCTGCCCATCGTACCCTTCCGGCTTTAGCTACCTTCTGGATACTGGGTTCGCCGTAGAGTTGGGCGAGCTCATGGTTCATTCTTCGCCGCCACACACCGTCTTCTTGCACACCGCCAAAGATGGTCCTAAGCACCCGTCTCTCGAATACTCCGAGTGCTTGCAAGTCCTCTTCGAGCATTGTCCATGTTTCATGTCCGTAGAGGACTACCGGTCTTATTAACGTCTTGTACATGACACATTTGGTGCGGTGGCGAATCTTTTTCGACCGCAGTTTCTTCTGGAGCCCATAGTAGGCTCGACTTCCACAGATGATGCGCCTTCGTATTTCACGACTAACGTTGTTATCAGCGGTTAGCAAGGATCCGAGGTAGACGAATTCGACCACCTCGAAGGTATCCCAGTCTATCGTAACACTGCTTCCCAGGCGGGCCCTGTCGCGCTCGGTTCCGCCCACAAGCATGTACTTTGTCTTTGACGCATTCACCACCAGTCCAACTTTTGTTGCTTCACGTTTCAGGCGGGTGTACAGTTCTACCACCTTTGCAAATGTTCGGCCGACAATGTCCATGTCATCCGCGAAGCAAATAAATTGACTGGATCTGTTGAAAATCGTACCCCGGCTGTTACACCCGGCTCTCCGCATGACACCTTCACGAAAGTCCATCACCTTGTCTTAGTCCCCGGCGCGATTCGAACGAACTGGAGTGTTCGCCCGAAATCTTCACACAGTTTTGCACACCATCCACCGTTGCTTTGATCAGTCTGGTAAGCTTCCCAGAGAAGCTGTTCTCGTCCATAATTTTCCATAGCTCTACGCGGTCTATACTGTCGTATGCCGCCTTGAAATCAACGAACAGATGGTGCGATGGGACCTGGTATTTACGGCATTTTTGAAGGATTTGCCGTACAGTAAAGATCTGGTCCGTTGTCGAGCGGCCGTCAACGAAGCCGGCTTGATAAGTTCCCACGAACTCGTTCACTAATGGTGACAGACGACAGAAGATGATCTGGGATATCACTTTGTAGGCGGCATTAAGGATGGTGATCGCTCGAAAGTTCTCACACTCCAGTTTGTCGCCTTTCTTGTAGATGGGGCATATAAGTGTGTTTCTTCCACTCCTCCAGTAGCTGTTCAGTTTCTCAGATTCTGACTACCAGGTTGTGCAGGCAAGTAGCTAGCTTTTCCGGGCCCGTCTTGATGAGCTCAGCTCCGATACCATCCTTACCAGCTGCTTTATTGGTCTTTATCTGTTGAATGGCATCCTTAAATTCCCTCAAGGTGGGGGCTAGTTGGCTTCCATTGCCCGCTTAACTGACGCAGTCATCTCCTCCGCTGCCTTAACTTTCACTGCCTGTACTCTCAGCGCCATTCAAATGTTCCTCGTAGTGCTGCTTCCACCTTTCGATTACCACTCGTTCGTCCGTCAAGATGCTCCCATCCTTATCCCGGCACATTTCGGCTCGCGGCACGAAGCCTTTGCGGGATGCGTTGAGCTTCTGGTAGAACTTGCGTGTTTCTTGAGAACGGCACAGCTGTTCCATCTCCTCGCACTCCGCTTCTTCCAGGCGGCGTTTCTTCTCCTGAGAAAGGCGGGTCTGTTGTCTCCACTTCCGTCTATAACGTTCCGCGTTCTGCCGGGTACCTTGCTGCAGCGCGACCGCCCGCGCTGCGTCCTTCTCCTCCAGAATCTGTCTGCACTCTTCGTCGAACCAATCGTTCCGTCGAATTCGACCCATATACCCGACGTTGTTCTCCGCTGCGTCGTTAATGGCTGCTTTAACTGTACTCCAGCAGTCCTCAAGAGGGGCCCCATCGAGCTCACCCGCTTCCGGTAACGCTGCCTCGAGATGCTGCGCGTATGCAGTGGCGACATCAGGTTGCTTCAGTCGCTCTCAGGGTTCGGATTTCTCACTCACTCACGCGACAACTGATCACTCCACCATGCATTTTATCCGGATAAATTACAGTGCGATAAACTCCGGCACAAGCGATGGTGCGAAAAATTGTTATCCTTCTTCCCATGTTTCGCGAAAATCAAATGCCGCTTGCTTTGCCTCTCCAAGCTGATTGAATCTGACGATGCGCCACGATAAGCAGAAGGTTCAATACAGCAGTTTTTCCCTTCGCTTTCAATCAATTCATGTGGTGACGTGGTTTTAGTGGGCGCTCTGAACATTTTAAAATTGTTTTGGGTTCGAATCCCGTTGCGGTCCTAAATTTTTGTAAATATGCTTGTAAAATTTATCTGATGAGGCGACGAGAAGGAAAATTTGTGGATTAAAATTAAATTATCCGGCGATCCGGTGCTCACGAATTTATCACCCGCCATTCTATCCGGATAAAAATGTTGTGTGAGAATACTTCCTCACAGGAGGACCATGAAAAATCACACTCCGCTAAATGGATTAATTGCAGGTTTTTATTCATATGAGTGAGTATTCCGAAGCCTGGTCGCTCTAGATCGTACCGCGGCGGTCGTCGGTACCGAACATTGTTGATGACGGATAGTTTTGGGCGCAGTTTAACCATCACCAGATAGTGGTCAGAGTCGATGTTAGCGCCACGATATGTCCTGACGTCGATAATGTCGGAGAAGTGCCGTCCATCAATCAGAACGTGGTCGATTTGTGATTCTGTCTGCAGTGGTGATCTCCAGGTGTACCGATACGGGAGGCTGTGTTGGAAGTAGGTGCTACGAATGGCCATATTCTTGGAGGCGGCGAAATCAATTAGTCGTAGGCCGTTTTCGTTCGTCAGCCGGTGAGCGCTGAACTTCCCAATAGTCGGTCTAAACTCCTCCTCTTGGCCAACCTGAGCGTTCAAATCTCCTATGGTGACTTTGACGTCGTGGCTTGGGCAGCTGTCGTACTCACGTTCCAGCTGCGCGTAGAATGCGTCCTTATCATCATCAGTGCTTCCGGAGCGTGGGCTATGGACGTTGATTATGCTGAAGTTGAAGAACCGGCCTTTGATCCTCAACCTGCACATTCTTTCATTGATCGGCCACCACCCGATCACGCGCCTTTGCATATCGCCCATCACTATGAAAGCTGTTCCCAGCTCATGTGTGTTGCCGCAGCTCTGGTAGATGGTATGATTACCTCTAAACGTTCGCACCATTGATCCCTTCCAACAAACCTCCTGCAGCGCTACGATGCCGAATCCACGGTCCTTGAGCACATCGGCGAGTATGCGTGTGCTCCCGATGAAGTTGAGAGATTTGCAGTTCCACGAACCGAGTTTCCAATCGCTAGTCCCTTTTCGTCGCAGTGGTCTTCGCCGATGGTTCCGGTCCGTACTCTCTTGTTGATTGTTCGTTGCTTATGATTTTTTAAAGGCTGGCTTGCAGGGCCTGACACCAAACCCCCTAAATTTCCGGAGGACCATTCCTCCTTATTTCCCGTGGACCATGGTGCACAGTTTCACTTAGAGTCCCTCGCTGGCACTCGGACGATGATCAGCCGCCCCTAACATGAAGAACAGACGCTGTTGTGAGCTGATCCTGACATGGAGAACAGACGCTCAATAAGATTTGCACCTCCGGAGAGGAGCAAACCCCCCCTTCCCTGTCAGCATACGACCATAGTTCCCACCGGGGTTGGTTACCCGATCTTCCCTAAGGGTGCTCGTATCCCGGCCAGCACCGCGGGGAGGTAGGGATAGGAGTTGCTGGGTAAGAGGCTAAGGACCGCGAGATGGGGTCTATTTTATTCCTTCAGGTACGCGAAGTACCAATGGTACGCTTTACCCAGCATTTGCCGTGCCAAGCAGTAGACCCGTCGACAAGTCGAGTCAAGTACGAGACACTGAAGACGGCCTTACTTTTGAGGTCGAAATACGTATCTGTCAAGATACAATTAAGTGGTGGAATTCAATGGGATTGTATAAACTCGTCTTATGACAGGCAAAAAATAATGTTTTTAAAAACATCGAGTATTCCCGGGATCCCGGGATTTCCCGGGATATACAAGAATTTTCATCCCGAATCCCGGGACAGCAAAAATGGCCGGAAATGGAAACTCTAATGACCAGAACGATGGTGCCGCCAGAGTTGGCTAGTTATGTTTGTCAGATGAGGTAAGGATTCCAATCACAATCTTTATATTTGCATTTTATAGCAGCAGAGGGCGCTCAATTTCAGGGCGACTGGAAGGGATGGGCCCAGAATCGAGTCCAGTGGAGAAGGATACTCCATTCGGCGTACGCTCATCCAATAGCTGTAGCCCATCAGGTATCAAGTAAGTAAGCAGCATTTGCTTTGCTACGGCATATTGCCCTTTCTTCCGTACTGTTAATTTTTTTTTGCCACCAGATTGTAACTAGAATCTGATGTCTGAGTACTGTAAAGACAGTCATAATAGTAAACATTTCTCCTTCAACTTCTGAACGAAAAAGCCTTTCGAATCGAAACACTTCAGGAACGGCGGTCCTCATTTCTCGCCTGGGTGCATTTCTATTAAATGCATTTTTTGTTACTTCACTACATGTGTACTTTCGTCGTTCTTGACCTCGCCGAAAGGAGTCACGTTGCATTAGCCACCGTCGTCGTCTTGGTCGGTAAATCGATCGTCGGCATATCCCGAAAAATGCTTCCGTTCCACTTTCGCCACCCGTGTGATGAGCGTCCACGTCTGCTTGGGCTCGGCTGGCACTCCAGCAATGTTGCTACTGTTTCTGTCGGTCTGCCCAATATGCCGCCATGCCGCACCGTATGCAGTCGATGATGTATTTATTGCATGACGACATAGTTTTCAAATTACGGGACCTACTTTTTCCCGAATTGCCGTTCGCGCGAGACGGCATTGGCCACCAAGCCCATGCATATTTTTTTCCTCTTCAGATGACTCTCTTCATATAAGTTAAGTGTTTTTTCGAGAATGCGTTTTGTGATGGAAGTCAAGTTCACTAGGACCCAATAAAGTCGAACGATGCCAGTCGTCACACGTGTTTGGTATGAAATCCGTTAGAAGCGGAGAAGGATGCGTGCACATGTGCGACAGTTTACTGGGTTCCACTAAATCGAATTTCTTGCTTTCACTTTTCGATCCGTGGGCCACATTCGTGCAGGGCTAGTGACGATTGTCCGCGAAACTAATTCAAGAAATATGAAAAATATGATGTTTTTTCTTCAAAAAGGAGGTAGAATGTAGGATTGAATTACTAACAGAAATGATAATGCAAGTACTCTCAAACAGTGCTCTTAATAACATTATTATTTAAATCAGCAATCAAATCATTGTTCACTATCCAGCAACCAGCCCTGTTGAAAAGGATCCGTTGGTATTATCTGTAACGATCCGCGATCAAACATTTGGGTCCATATGTGACTAACTATGAGTCAGAGTCACACAGTCTGTGAGTAATTACTTTTTTTCTTTTAAACTGTGTCACAGTTTTCTCTTCACGTGCAGCTATAATTGGAACTCTGATTCTGATTCCGTAATGGGCAAAGATTGTGTTGCTTCGTTGAATCATATTCAGTGAAAATTGATGACTTGAAAATCACAGAAACGGAAAACGGTCACATTCTTTTCGAGCAGCATTGAAAGCACGATCACGTCAAATCCTCGTCTTCTTAAAATTGTTGAATGCTGCCACCAGGAATGAAAAGAAATCGAACGAATAGCACTTGGATATGGAGTGCGTAACAATGCAAGGTATCGAGGCAAGTGATGCAAGGTCCTACTTCGAACGTGATCCATTTATCCTGACTCTGGCAATGCAAGCAAATGTACACTGCAGGTCATAGGTTTGCGGTTTGTCTGTGAACATGTGAGGAACATTGCGATTAATAAAAAACACTTCCAGAATTCAAGGATACATTTCCTAAACGACGTAGTTATGTGATATTGAACACAAAGATTCAAACGTCAATTTGTCGAATCTGATAGCTCATCTACGCAAAGCAACAGCACTGACTGATGGGGAAAGGCTTCTGCTACCTATAACCTCGTTTAGTATGGAAGAATGATGTTGTTCTCGGCACTGACATTATTGCAATTTTAGTTCAGTATTCTGTAAGTAAGTAAGTTTTATCAAATTCAAAAATCAAAGGGAGATTCCCTGAATATAAAAAGAACTGTTCCATCATCAACCACGCGGTCAAAAATTCATCGAATGGAATTAATTAGTGTTTCATTAATTCCATTCGATGGGGTTCGGGCGGGTGGCTTTTCTGTTATAGAAAGGTATGTTGAGCTTCTTAGTAGAATGTCTTCCCTTTCATAAAATGAGTTGGTACTTTCCATTCCTATTTTGACATGATGAATGCGGAAACTGTGAGCTTGAGAACCAGTATATTACTTATTTTAATTTTCTGAAATGATTTCAAAACATATGATCGGCAGTGTATGCCCTATTCGATTGATTTTCTGCATTTGAAACTTCAAAAATGAACTTGGAAGGAAAAGATTAGTGGCAACGGTTCAGATCCTGTTAGAACAGTGTTTTCTGATTTTCTTATTTTCCCCCTTTATTCTTCTGATCCGTCTCACAGAAAGAACTCAGAAATGTAACGGATTTTTTCTTCCCTTGTCCTAGCATTCCCAGTAGAATTGCATCCAAAACTGTGCGTGCCTGTGCGTTGGTGCCGCGCCGCACTTGAAGCGGACAAAGTGACGAGACGGCCGAGTTTGCTTCTGTTTCGAATCCACTCGATGTCAAACACAATGGCTTAAGGACGGTGATTGTAGACACTTTTGGTGCGATGTAAACAAACACTTGAGAATCGCATTCCGAAGCTGCGTTTATATCCGATGACTGGACCATTTATAACAATCGATGGCCTCGGGGATCAGCTTTGGATACGTGTTGGAAAACAGTAATTGTTTCTACTTAAACAGTTCTAATTGTTAGACTAACTTCATATTTACACTGGATTATGTTTTTACACGATTTACATTTTCTCAATTTTCCACTCATCCTAAATGTTTAACGCATATTAATGAGCATGTGATTTTTCTTTGGTTCAGTCAGGATTGTTTCAAAAATTCGAAGATTGGTAAATTAAATTGCGAAATACGAGCGAAAAAAATCGTGTAAAAACAGAATCCTGTGCACTCCATATTTATTCATCAGCGTTAGGCTAAATATAAATTCACCCGATATAGGTGCAATGAGTGAATTGGCATAAGATTGCCAATCCGGAGATGGCCAGTTCGAATCTCGGTCCGCCCAAGAATGGGGTTTGAAACATTTTCGAATTCCTGGGCGTACACGCCCGTTTCAAATCACACAAAAATTGAAATCAGGCCAAGTTCCAATTGAAATGTAGAGCCATTGTCACTCATGGATAGAGGTGTGCGCCGGTCCGAAATTCGTCGGCGGCGGCGTTTGTCAGATTTTTGGCCGGCGGCGTTTTCGGCGTCACGCCGAAGGCCATTTTAGCCGGCGCACAGTGCACAGTGGCTAAAACCGTGTTTTAAGCGCGTTTAATTAATATCACCGTTACTATGCAAGTTAGCTTAATGGTCTCATCGAGACATTTGATCAGTAAGTAAATGCGCTTCTTTGAAGGTTTAGCTTACTGATCAATCCCCAAAAGTGAGATAAAAATTTTGTTTTTCTGCTTTACAATGGATAAGGTTAATGTCTTCACAACAGTTGTAGTAAAAGTTCTCCTGAAAAACTTTGTCGAAGACACCGAGTTCGTAATTTCATTACTTTTGAAGATTTGTTACGTTTTATTCCAACAACCCCCTAAAAATGGTTTTTCCATCATAGCTTTTTTATTTTCAATGCTACATTTTTTGCATGTTTTAGAAAGTTATAGATAATAACAAAATACGTCGTTTGGTGGTAATTGCATCTTAAAAACTTGAAAAATAACGAAGTTATAACAGTTTTAATGGATTTTTAGTCATATTTGATGTAGTTGTAACTAAGTATAGGGCAAATTGTGGCAAACAATCTCATACGCATATCAAAGAACAAGTAATGGACTTTAATTTAATACTTAAATTGTCGAGTTGTAAGCGAATGTAAGACATGTTTGAACAAATAATGTTTATTGCAATATTAGAAGTGTATTAATGAAAATGCATTCAAGAAGTTGCTTTGCTTTTTTAAGATACTACACAAAATAATTTTAAAGCATTGAATTCGCTAATCGCTGTAGCTATTTTCACTGTCACTATTGTCTTTGTTTATGCTGCTATATGAAAAGTTCTCCTTTTCAGAAGAGTTTTTGCGTCCTCTGAAAACGAATATTTCGCTTTTTTATGAGCCATCCGCGAATACTACTTATTAACGGATCAGATGAAACGAGTAGCATATTCAAATATTTTATCCGGTAAGCAGATATCGAGAACTCAGCACCCGAAAAATTTCAAGACAAGCAACGGACCGTGATGTTTTGGATATGCTACTCGTTTCATCTGAACCGTTTATAAATAGAACTCGTGGATGGCCCATAAAAAAGCGAAATATTCGTTTTCAGAGGATGCAAAAACTCTTCTTAAGAACTTTTCAAATAGCAGCATAAACAGTAACAACAGTGGCAGTGGAAATAGCGACAGCGATTAGCGAATTGAATGCTTTAAAATGATTTTGTGTAGTATCTTAAATAAGCAAAGCAACTTCTTGAATGCATTTTCATTAATACACTTTTAATATTGCAATAAACATTATTTGTTCAAACATGTCTTACATTCGCTTACAACTCGACAATTTAAGTATTAAATTAAAGTCCATTACTTGTTCTTTGATATGCGTATGAGATTGTTTGCCACAATTTGCCCTATACTTAGTTACAACTACATCAAATATGACTAAAAAATCCATTAAAACTGTTATAACTTCGTTATTTTTCAAGTTTTTAAGGTGCAATTACCACCAAACGACGTATTTTGTTATTATCTATAACTTTCTAAAACATGCAAAAAATGTAGAATTGAAAATAAAAAAGCTATGATGGAAAAACCATTTTTAGGGGGTTGTTGGAATAAAACGTAACAAATCTTCAAAAGTAATGAAATTACGAACTCGGTGTCTTCGACAAAGTTTTTCAGGAGAACTTTTACTACAACTGTTGTGAAGACATTAACCTTATCCATTGTAAAGCAGAAAAAACAAAATTTTTATCTCACTTTTAGGGGGATTGATCAGTAAGCTAAATCCCTTCAAAGAAGCGCATTTACTTACTGATCAAATGTCTCGATGAGACCATTAAGCTAACTTGCATAGTAACGGTGATATTAATTAAACGCGCTTAAAACACGGTTTTAGCCACTGTGCTGCGGCGGCGGCGGCGTGAATCGGCGTGGCGATTTTTTTATTACGTTTCCTCAAGATTTTTTTTAGAATTGTATTTCATTGACTCAACAATTTGCAGAATCCAGTAGTGCTTACAATTTACCGACCAACTCACTCCATTATTGGATTTTTCTTAATTCGAATAGGCCCGATGTCGATTTTGGTCATCAACCAAAGCACTCAATAGTTAGGGTTTTCTAGATACGACTTAATATCTAGATACGACCAATATCGACTTCGATCATCGATCAACCCACTTCTTAGCTGGAAGTTATTGAACTAACAGGTGTCTTCAAACCATTGACATACTTCAGAGTAGATTTTTTCTTGATCTTAGTCTCAATCTCAACGAACAAATTAAGCTGAACTTGCTAGTTCTTTGGATGAGGATAATGCTTTTATTTATTTATCATCAGACTAAGGCCGGAGTGGCCTGTGCTGCACATAAAAGACTTCTCCCAACAGCTGATGCAACTCGTGGTTCATTCGCCTCCTCCACGTACCGTCCGCCATCTGCAACCCACCATAGATGGTACGCAACACTTTCCTTTCGAAAACTCCCAGTGCGCGTTGGTCCTCCACGAGCATCGTCCAGGTCTCGTGTCCGTAGAGAACTACCGGTCTTATGAGCGTTTTGTAGATAGTCAGTTTGGTACGGCGGCGAACTCTATTCGATCGGAGCGTCTTGCGGAGTCCAAAGTACGTACGATTTCCAGCCACTATGCGTCTCCGAATTTCTCTGCTGGTATCGTTATCGGCGGTCACCAGTGAGCCCAAGTACACGAATTCTTCAACCACCTCGACTTCGTCACCACCGATAGAAACTCGTGGTGGGTGGCTTACATTGACCTCTCTTGAGCCTCTTCCTATCATGTACTTCGTCTTCGACGTGTTGATGACTAGTCCAATCCGTTTAGCTTCGCTTTTCAGTCTGATGTAGGCTTCCTCCATCCTCTCAAAGTTACGTGCCATGATATCAATGTCGTCGGCGAAACCAAATAACTGGACGGACTTCGTGAAAATCGTACCACTCGTGTCAATCCCTGCCCTTCGTATTACTCCCTCCAAAGCGATGTTGAATAGCAGACACGAAAGACCATCACCTTGCCGTAGCCCTCTACGGGTTTCGAAGGGACTCGAGAATGCCCCTGAAACTCGAACTACGCACATCACTCGATCCATCGTCGCCTTGATCAACCGTATCAGTTTATCCGGAAATCCGTTTTCGTGCATTAGCTGCCATAGCTGGTCCCGATTGATTGTATCATATGCGGCTTTGAAGTCGATAAATAGATGATGTGTGGGCACGTTGTATTCGCGGCATTTCTGCAATACCTGACGTATGGCGAACACCTGGTCTGTGGTAGAGCGTTCACCCATAAATCCCGCCTGGTACTGCCCCACGAACTCTCTTGCAATTGGTGTTAGTCGACGGCATAAAATTTGGGAGAGTACCTTGTAGGCGGCGTTCAGCAATGTGATTGCGCGGTAGTTGCTACAATCCAGCTTATCGCCCTTCTTGTAGATGGGACACACGACACCTTCCATCAACTCCTGCGGCAGAACCTCATCCTCCCAAACCTTGGTAATCACCCAGTGCAGCGCTCTAGCCAGTGCTTCACCACCGTGTTTAAACAGCTCTCCTGGTAGTTGGTCAACTCCAGGGGCTTTGTTGTTTTTCAGCCGGCCGATCTCCTCCTGGATTTCCTGGAGATTCGGAGCCGGAAGTCGCATGTCCTGCGCGCGTGCTCCTAGGTTCATTACCATACCGCCACCGTTGTCTGCCATATCGCCATTCAGGTGCTCTTCGTAGTGCTGCCGCCACCTTTGGATCATCTCACGCTCGTTCGTAAGAAGGTTCCCGTTTATGTCCTTACACATATCGGGCTGTGGCACGTGGCCCTTACGTGGACGGTTCAACTTCTCATAGAACTTTCGTGCGTTATTAGCGCGGTACAGTTCCTCCGTCTCTTCACGGTCTCGATCTTCCTGCTGGCGCTTTTTCCTCTGGAAAATCGAGTTTTATCTGTTCCGCGCCCGTTTGTATCGTGCCTCGTTCGCCCTCGTGCGGTGTTGCAGCAATCTCGCCCATGCTGCATTCTTCTCCTCAACTAACTGCTCACATTCGCCGTCATACCAGTCGTTTCTCTGATCCGGAGCCACCGTGCCTAGTGCAGCTGTTGCGGTGCTTCCAATGGCGGATCGAATATCTCTCCAGCCATCTTCAAGAGATGCTGCGCCTAGCTGCTCTTCTGTTGGGAGTGCCACTTCCAGCTGCTGCGCGTAATCTTGAGCTAGTCTACCGTCTTGTAGCCGCCCAATGTTAAGCCGCGGCGGACGACTCCGACGCGTGTTGATCACCGTCGAGAGTTTTGAGCGCAGACATACTGCGACGAGGTAGTGGTCGGATTCAATATTCGCACTGCGGTAAGTGCGTACATTCGTGATGTCGGAGAAGAATTTACCGTCGATTATAACGTGGTCGATTTGGTTTTCCGTTACTTGATTAGGTGATTTCCATGTGACCTTGTGGATATTCTTACGGGGGAAGAAAGTGCTTCGGACTACCATTCCGTGGGAGGCTGCAAAGTTTATGCATCGTTAGCCCTTGTCGTTCGATACGGTATGCAGACTATCCGGTCCGATGACCGGTCTATACATTTCCTCCCTTCCTACCTGAGCGTTCATGTCACCGATGACGATTTTGACGTCCCGCAGTGGGCATCCATCGTATGTCTGCTCCAGCTGTGCATAGAACGCTTCTTTCTCGTCGTCGGGTTTCCCTTCGTGTGGGCAGTGCACGTTGATGATCCTCAGCTTGCACATCCTTGCTGCCACCCAATCACGCGTTGGCGCATCTTACCCAGCACTATGAAGCCGGTTCCCAGCTCGTTGGTGGTGCCACAGCTTTGGTAGAAGGTAGCCGCTCGATGTCCGCTCTTCCGCACTTTCTGTCCTGTCCAGCAGATTTTCTGCAGCGCTACGAAGCCGAAGTTGCGGGGATGTAATTCATCGTAGATTATCCTTTCGCAACCTGCGAAGCCTAGCGAGCGACTTGCAGTTCCATGTTCCAAGCTTCCATTCGTAATCCTTTATTCGTCGCCTAGGTCGTTGCCGATTTTATCAAGTCGTATTATGTTCTATGTCGTTCGTAATAGTTGTTTTTAAAGGCGGCTTATTGGGCCTGCGCAAACCTCCTGTCTCGTCGGAGGGCCGTCGTGTCAGGGCTGTTTAGCGTCCCACCTAACACCAGGACTTGGGCTTGTGCGCTTTGAGCGGCACACGGTCGCTTTGCGGAGCCTACTTGCGGATACATGCAGCTTTTTATAGAGGTGTAACAGGGCCCACTGTCAAACCCCACCACATCCTAGGCAGGCGCCACATCTCGCAGATGGCCTGGGGAGGGATCGTCAAGCCCTTGGACATAGTCCCTGTTGCCCGCAGGATAATGCTTTACCAATGTTTGTTGCGGTAGGTTCGAAGGCGATTTGGGCCACCAACATCCATTCTAGAGACGAGTAACAAACAGCGTTGTGGGGATTCCTATAATCGTTTTTTAGTCTTTATTAAACCTATTATCGGTCTACTTACGTCAGAGTTGGATTTTTTTATGTGACTAAGTCCAGTAATATTCCTTCAAATCATCGACCGACTTTAAATTTTTCTTGATCCGAATAGGGCCGATTGTGAATACGGCTAAAGGGATTTTCGTGATCCAACTAGCTCCGACAACGACTCTTACCATTGACCATCTCAATTTAGAGTTGGATTTTATTGACCCAACTAGGTCAAGTGCGTGGGTTCACGAAAATACATTTTCCTTTTGATTTGCGTAAACGTACGTAAACGGGAATTAATTATAATTTTAAGAGTTTTTTAGGAATCTTATGGATATTTGGCAATCCATACTGCGTTGACCATATGCGTACATAGAGTGCAGAGGGATTTCAGAAATAATTGAAGAATTATTTATAAAGTGCACTGGGATATTCACTCTTCTCAAATATCTCTTATCAAATATCTTTGCTCTGCTAAGGCTGCAGAATATTTTGTGAATAGTCTGAACGTTCCACGAAATTTCCAACATTCTTAGGAGGAATCCTGAAATCTACAATTCCTGAAATTTTAATTGTTATCTAAATGTTAAATATTGCACATTTTTTTCCTTAGTAGAAAAGGCCAAGGGTTTTGCCAAGGACAATGGAATTTCACGCTACGGCTCTGATTGTTTTGTATTCTTATTGTATTAGAATTGTAGGAGATTGCAACTGGTAGAAGAAATTTTTCAACGTTGGCTTTTTTATCATAGATTAATTAAGACGGTTCGTTTGGCATAGCTAAAGAAAAGTCCGCAGGAGACTCTAAGGAGTTTTCACGAGGAATTCCCAAGGAAGTTTTTGCAGACTCTCTGTGGAAGGTTGTTCAGAATGTAGATTTAAGCAAAAAACATCTTTGGATCTCAACGGAAAATTGCTGGGAATTAAAAAAAAATCTTTGGATATCTACAGGAAGTTCTTCGTATTGTCCATAAGAAGTCATTAGGAATAGGTCATCAATCCGAAAATGCTGTTTGGCTGAAATGATCGTTTGACAGAGGAGGCCATTCGGCCCAAAATGTAATTTAACCCGACGGGTCATACGGCAAATATCAATGACTCAAACTATGGTCAAAAACATCGAACCGTTTGGCCCAATGACTCTCTACTTTAATCCAAAAGTCATCTAGCCAAATTCCATTAAGCCGATTTGAACGTCCATCTGAAACTGTTATCAGTTAGAAAATGGTTTGTCCAAAAATGTAATTTGGGTGATAGCAATAACAGCCGAAAGTAACAAGCACATTCTCGGGCCTAATGGTTCTCTCTGACAAATGACCAAGCCTACCAAACGGTATTTTCGATCAAATGATCTATTCGTTTAAACGACATTTTCGGCCAAACGGCATTTTCAACCAGATGACCTGTTAGGCCATACAACCTTTTCGTTCAAATTACCAGTTCGGCGGAATGTCCCTTTCGGCTTATGTCGCTGTCGGCCAAACTACATTTTCGGGTAATTTTGACCATTTTTGACCTTATAACAGTTTCGGTGAAATCGGCTTGATAGAACTTGGCTAAATAGTATTTGACTTAAGGGCCAGTATCGACTTTAAAAGTAAAGAGGTTAGGGACGATTCAAATATAACGCCCACTACCTTTTGAGATTTTTAGACTACCCCTCCCCCTCTGTCACGCTTTTTTTCATACCTAGTAATGTCACAAATTATTAGAATCTAACTAAACCTGTGACGTCATTATTGAATGACTCCACGTAATTTTGTTCAATGGTCATGACATTCGTTCGTTACGTTTATCGTCTACTGTGGTCTCCTATTTCTGGCCGATCGAGTAGCCCTGTCGCACCGGGGTGCTGGTTTCTCGTCGTTCGTCCAATTGAACGGGCTGTTTTACGTTAAGCTCCTGCTTTGCCACGAAAAGCCAATGACGTTACTGTGTGCAGATCATCAGCAGGACAGCAGAGCGTTGATGAAAATTGCCGATTACCACCTAGAAGTATCAGATTCGCCCATTCCAGGGTACGCGATTTTGATCCTGGGCAGCGGTCCACTCCAAGACTGACCCCAGACATATGATGTCTATCCGTCTGCTGGAAGAATCGGCATCCATCGACACTTCCCACAATCGCAACACTACAATACAGTTTTGTATAAAAAGTTTGCAAAATCTGTATAAGTAAAATGCTGGCCGATAAAAATACGGAAGATTTCAATACAAGCATTGTACAGGTCGGACTCGATTATCCGAGTATCGATTTTTTTTCACTCCGGAATCAAATCCTCCGGATAATCGAATTACTAGAAACAATTTAATCTGCAATTAAATAAAAAAAGACTAATGTTTTATTTTACTTGCAGTGGATTCCCATTTGAATGCAAATTGTTGGCTCAGAATAGATGCCAAATGGCTAGACTATTTACGCGCTTTTTGAACGCTTTTTGTATTTTTCTTTTCAAAAGGTCGAAACAAAAAAACTGCGTTAAAAGGTCGAAGGACAAAAGGTCGAAATGAAGAAAGACCCTTTTTTTCCTTCTTTTTTATTTTGTCTTTCTTTTACTCTCTATTTTCTTTCTTATTTCTTTTTCCTTCTTTCCTTCCATTCTTCTTCCTTCTTTCTTACTTCTTTCTTCCTTCCATATTTCATCTTCCTTATTTCTAACTTCTTTCTTTCTTCTTTTTTTTCAATTTTTCTTCCTTTTTTTCCTTTTTTTTTTGCTTCTATCCACCTTCTCCCTTTCTTATTTCTTTCTTCTTTTTTGTCTGTCTTCACTCTTTATCCTTTTTTCCTTCTTTCTTTTTTTCCTTTTTCCCTCCTTTCTATCTTCTTTTTTCTAAATTAATGATTTCGTGTGTGTTACTTCTACGTGAAGTTAAACGATTTACAATGATATGGAAATGCTAATATCATCTTCCAAACTTGGACGTACATGTTCATGATAGCATTAGAGGCGAAAGTATAGAATTGATAGTTCCGTTAGGATACGGCAGGCATGAAGAATGTTTTTATAGAAGTCGATTTGAAAGCGAGCGGAGGGCAATATTTGTGATGGCACATATCGCACGACCTTCCTTCTGCCAAGTTCCCGTATGAAGGGAGGAAGAATATCAGTGTGGAATCTGATATATCTCCACTGGCAAAAGGAAGGTGGTTTGACTTGCTCATATGCCATCGCGTGCGGAAGGGATTTGCTATCGACGAGTACTGTCTCCAAATTTCTAATATGACATTCTTCATGCCTGCCGTATCCTAACGGAACTATCAATTCTATACTTTCGCCTCTAATGCTATCATGAACATGTATGTCCAAGTTTGGAAGATGATATTAGCATTTCCATATCATTGTAAATCGTTTAACTTCACGTAGAAGTAACACACACGAAATCATTAATTTATTGTACTACCCTTGCTGGGGGCATCCATCAATTCAGCTGTTATTGGTCGACGGTACAGCAGCAGTGCCTTTCTCTGCTTTGTTCTCTCCGAGGCAGCCAAGTTGGTTGCGACGAGACGGACGCAATGAGAAAACAGAACTGTGCAATAAAAATCCTATTCGACTAAATGCTGATGTCATATTAGAAATTTGGAGACAGTACTCGTCGATAGCAAATGCTTCCGCACGCGATGGCATATGAGCAAGTCAAACCACCTTCCTTTTGCCAGTGGAGATATATCAGCTTCCACACTGATATTCTTCCCTCCCCCTTCATACGGGAGCTTGGCAGAAGGAAGGTCGTGCGATATGTGCCATCACAAATATTGCCCTCCGCTCGCTTTCAAATCGACTTCTATAAAAACATTCTTCATGCCTGCCGTATCCTAACGGAACTATCAATTCTATACTTTCGCCTCTAATGCTATCATGAACATGTACGTCCAAGTTTGGAAGATGATATTAGCATTTCCATATCATCGTTCTTTTTTCTCTCTTTCTTCCTTCTTCCTCCCTTCTTTCTTTCTTTTTCCAGTTTTTCAGGAAACAGTTTTTCTTCCTTCTTTCTTCTTTCTTCTTTCTTTCTTCAAGCGGGCTTGGTAGTCATATGGCTACTGCTTTTGCCTCATACATAGGAGGTCGTGGGTTCAATCCCAGGTCCGTTCCATTTTCCTACTTTATACCTTTCTCTATATTTCTCATGTTCTAGCAATCGCTAGAACTAGGAAAGGACTTCCATACCGTTTCCATTACTATTCCTACGCCTTCAACTTGAGTATTCTAACAGTAATCTACTAGAATTGGAAATGAACTGTAGAGCTCGTTCCATGCCTTGGAAAATTCGTTCAAAAACGAACGAATGCTTCGTTTTTAGCCCACAGCGAGGTTTTTATTTCGGTGCACCGATTGAAGTTCGCTCGCGTGCTACTTTCGGCACGAACAAGGGAAGAGGCAAATACAAAGCATTCGTTTTATACATTGAAAGTGGGGAATTTTGAACGTGGCATCTTCACAAGCCGGCTAGTGCCGAGGATTCATCGTTCGTAGGGCAGCGTGAATTGAGGATGCTTCCTTCCTTCATCGGCAGTGTTTCAGATGCGTGTGAGTGTTGTGTAAATACAAAACCGTATTAGCGATAAAGAGAGAGCCTGCATTATATACCTCTCTCTCACACATTCATTCCAACAGATATGCGCAACTCAGTATAAATGAGACAAGAGAGTTAAATATTCTCTGCATTAGCGGGTGCTTGATTTAACTCTCCAACTGTTTCAAATAACAGTGTCATATGGAGTGAGGAAGCACTTTGAAACTGTTCTCTCATGAAGCTACCTTCCTCGGGAGTATATCTGGTGCTGAAGCATCGGTCATCATCTTCATTGCTTCATTCATCCAATCCCTGGCTCGTTTCCTACATCCAATTAGAAATTCCATCAGTTGCTTTCTCCTATCTATCACATTGGCAGCTCGTTAACTAAGACGGAGCTCTGCCTCTCGAACCTAACCCAAAAATTCCAACAAATTTCGCATTCGGCTTGCAGTGGGCGAGTGATTGCATCATCATTTCCTCCCCCTGCCCTATATTGACTTGCATTCTGACGTGGCAGGCGCCAGTATGACCTAACAAATGATATCACCAGTACTTGTACATTGAAGATGTGTGCTCCCAAGCAAACATCTGTTGGTTCCATGTGCAAGAACAGCTGATCTGGTCATAATGGAGTAGCAACTACGAGCAGTCAATCAAGCTCAAGCTCAAGCAAGCTTCTTTCTTCTTTCTTTCTTCACTTTTTTTTGCCTCCTTTCTTTTTTCCGTCTCTCTTCCTTCTTTCTTCTGTCTTCCTTCTGTTTTTCTTCTATCTTTCTTTTTTTATTCCTTCTGTCTCCCTTCTTTTTTCTTTTTTCATACCTTATTTCTTCCTTCTTTTTTCCTTCTAACTTTTTTTTTCTTCCTTCTTTCTTCTTTCTTACTTCCTTATTTCTCCCTTCTTTGTTTTTTATTTCCCTCATCTTTTTTTCGTCCTTCCCTGTTACTTGCTGCTTCTGTCTACCTTCTTTTTATGTTTTCTCGTCTATTTCTTCTTCATTCTAACTTCTTTCTTTTCTTCCTTCTTTGTTTCTTCTTCCTTTCTTCCCCCTTTTTTTATTATTATTTTTTCTTTCTACTTTCTTTCTTACTTATTACTTTCTTCCGTCTTTCTTCATTCTTTCTTCCTCCATTTTTTCTTCTTTCTCTTTTTTTTATTATTTTTTCCTCTTTATTTTTTTCTTTCTTCTTTTTTCCTTCTTTCTTTTTTCTCTCTTTCTTCATTCTTTCTGTCTTCTTTCTTTCTTCCTACTTGTTTCCTTTCTTTCTGCTTGTTTTTTTTATTTCACATTGGTACACATTCGACCTTTTGGCCCTTCGATCTTTTGTTCATTCGACCTTTCGACCCTCCAACTTTTTGACCCTTCGACCTTTTGTCCTTTCGACCTTTTGACCTTCGACCTTTTGACACAGATTCGTTTGCGGATATTCTTACATGCCAAGTAGGTACTGCTGATTGTCAGCCCTCTAGCAGCAGCAAAGGTTACAAGTTGCAGACCATTATTTTTGGTAGCGGAAGGAAGGCTTTCCGTACCAATGACAGGGCGAAAGAAACTTTCTCTTCTTGGAGGAACTTCCGGAAGAAATCCTGGAGGAACATGCGGAGGAATTTCTGGAGGAACTTGCGGAGGAATTTCTGGAGAAACTTCCGGAGGAATTCCTGGGAGACATTCCGGAGGAATTCCTGGAGGAACTTCCGGAGGAATTCCTGGAGGAACTTCCAGAGGAATTCCTGGAGGAACTTCCGGAGGAATTCCTGGAGAAATTTCCGGATGAATTCCTAGAGAAATTTCTGGAGAAACTCCTGGAGGAACTTCCGGAGGAATTCCTGGAGGAACTTCCGGAGGAATTCCTGGAGGAACTTCCGGAGGAATTCCTGGAGGAACTTCCGGAGGAATTCCTGGAGGAACTTCCGGAGGAATTCCTGGAGGAACTTCAGGGAGGAATTCCTGGAGGAAAATCCGGAGGAATTCCTGGAGGAACTTCCGGAGGAATTCCTGGAGGAACTTCCGGAGGAATTCCTGGAGGAACTTCCGGAGGAATTCCTGGAGGAACTTCCGGAGGAATTCCTGGAGGAACTTCCGGAGGAATTCCTGGAGGAACTTCCGGAGGAATTCCTGGAGGAACTTCGGAGGAATTCCTGGAGGAACTTCGGAGGAATTCCTGGAGGAACTTCCGGAGGAATTCCTGGAGGAACTTCGGAGGAATTCCTGGAGGAACTTCCGGAGGAATTCCTGGAGGAACTTCCGGAGGAATTCCTGGAGGAACTTCCGGAGGAATTCCTGGAGGAACTTCCGGAGGAATTCCTGGAGGAACTTCGGAGGAATTCCTGGAGGAACTTCCGGAGGAATTCCTGGAGGAACTTCCGGAGGAATTCCTGGAGGAACTTCCGGAGGAATTCCTGGAGGAACTTCCGGAGGAATTCCTGGAGGAACTTCGGAGGAATTCCTGGAGGAACTTCCGGAGGAATTCCTGGAGGAACTTCCGGAGGAATTCCTGGAGGAACTTCGGAGGAATTCCTGGAGGAACTCCCGGAGGAATTCCTGGAGGAACTTCCGGAGGAATTCCTGGAGGAACTTCCGGAGGAACTCCTGGAGGAACTTCCGGAGGAATTCCTGGAGGAACTTCGGAGGAATTCCTGGAGGAACTTCCTTAGGAATTCCTGGAGGAACTTCCGGAGGAATTCCTGGAGGAACTTCCGGAGGAATTCCTGGAGGAACTTCCGGAGGAATTCCTGGAGGAACTTCCGGAGGAATTCCTGGAGGAACTTCCGGAGGAATTCCTGGAGGAACTTCCGGAGGAATTCCTGGAGGAACTTCCGGAGGAATTCCTGGAGGAACTTCCGGAGGAATTCCCGGAGGAACTTCCGGAGGAATTCCTGGAGGAACTTCCGGAGGAATTCCTGGAGGAACTTACGGAGGAATTCCCGGTGGAACTTCTGGATGAATTCCCGGTGGAACTTCCGGAGGAATTCCCGGTGGAACTTCCGGAGGAATTCCCGGTGGAACTTCCGGAGGAATTCCCGGTGGAACTTCCAGAGGAATTCCCGGTGGAACTTCCAGAGGAATTCCCGGTGGAACTTCCAGAGGAATTCCCGGTGGAACTTCCAGAGGAATTCCCGGTGGAACTTCCTGAGGAATTCCCGAAGGAACTTCCAGATGAATTCCTGGAGGAACTTCCGGAGGAATTCCCGGAGGAACTCACGGAGGAACTTCCGGAGGAATTCCCGGAGGAACTTCCGGAGGAATTCCCGGAGGAATTTCCGGAGGAATTCCCGGAGGAACTTCCGGAGGAATTCGGAGGAACTTCGGAGGAATTCCCGGAGGAACTTCGGAGGAATTCCTGGAGGATCTTCGGAGGAATTCGGAGGATCTTCCGGAGGAATTCCCGGAGGAACTTCCGGAGGAATTCGGAGGAACTTCCGGAGGAATTCGGAGGAACTTCGGAGGAATTCCCGGAGGAACTTCCGGAGGAAGTCGGAGGAACTTCGGAGGAAGTCCCGGAGGAACTTCGGAGGAATTCGGAGGAACTTCCGGAGGAATTCCGGAGGAACTTCCGGAGGAATTCCCGGAGGAACTTCGGAGGAATTCCCGGAGGAACTTCCGGAGGAATTTCCGGAGGAAGTCTGGAGGAATTTCCGGAGGAAGTCGGAGGAACTTCCGGAGGAAGTCGGAGGAACTTCCAGAGGAATTCCCGGAGGAACTTCCGGAGGAATTCGGAGGAACTTCCGGAGGAATTCCCGGAGGAACTTCCGGAGGAATTCCCGGAGGAACTTCCGGAGGAATTCGGAGGAACTTCCGGAGGAATTTGGAGGAACTTCGGAGGAATTGGAGGAACTTCGGAGGAATTCCCGGAGGAACTTCCGGAGGAATTCGGAGGAACTTCCGGAGGAATTCCTGGAGGAACTTCGGAGGAATTCGGAGGAACTTCCGGAGGAATTCGGAGGAACTTCCGGAGGAATTCAGGAGGAACTTCGGAGGAATTCGGAGGAACTTCCGGAGGAATTCCCGGAGGAACTTCCGGAGGAATTCCCGGAGGAACTTCGGAGGAATTCCTGGAGGAACTTCGGAGGAATTCGGAGGAACTTCCGGAGGAATTCCCGGAGGAACTTCCGGAGGAATTCGGAGGAACTTCGGAGGAATTCCCGGAGGAACTTCCGGAGGAATTCCCGGAGGAACTTCGGAGGAATTCCCGGAGGAACTTCCGGAGGAATTCCCGGAGGAACTTCCGGAGGAATTCGGAGGAACTTCGGAGGAATTCCCGGAGGAACTTCGGAGGAATTCCCGGAGGAACTTCCGGAGGAATTCCCGGAGGAACTTCCGGAGGAATTCGGAGGAACTTCCGGAGGAATTCCCGGAGGAACTTCCGGAGGAATTCCCGGAGGAACTTCGGAGGAATTTGGAGGAACTTCGGAGGAATTCCCGGAGGAACTTCGGAGGAATTCGGAGGAACTTCCGGAGGAATTCGGAGGAACTTCCGGAGGAATTCCCGGAGGAACTTCGGAGGAATTCCCGGAGGAACTTCGGAGGAATTCCCGGAGGAACTTCCGGAGGAATTCGGAGGAACTTCGGAGGAATTCGGAGGAACTTCCGGAGGAATTCGGAGGAACTTCCGGAGGAATTCCCGGAGGAACTTCCGGAGGAATTGGAGGAACTTCCGGAGGAATTCCCGGAGGAACTTCGGAGGAATTCCCGGAGGAACTTCCGGAGGAATTCGGAGGAACTTCCGGAGGAATTCGGAGGAACTTCGGAGGAATTCCCGGAGGAACTTCCGGAGGAATTCCTGGAGGAACTTCGGAGGAATTCCCGGAGGAACTTCCGGAGGAATTCGGAGGAACTTCCGGAGGAATTCCTGGAGGAACTTCGGAGGAATTCCTGGAGGAACTTCCGGAGGAATTCCTGGAGGAACTTCCGGAGGAATTCCTGGAGGAACTTCCGGAGGAATTCCTGGAGGAACTTCGGAGGAATTCCTGGAGGAACTTCCGGAGGAATTCCTGGAGGAACTTCGGAGGAATTCCTGGAGGAACTTCCGGAGGAATTCCTGGAGGAACTTCCGGAGGAATTCCTGGAGGAACTTCGGAGGAATTCCTGGAGGAACTTCCGGAGGGATGGCTGGGGGAACTTCCGGCGGAATTCCTGGAGGAACTTCGGAGGAATTCCTGGAGGAACTTCCGGAGGAATTCCTGGAGGAACTTCCGGAGGAATTCCTGGAGGAACTTCCCGAGGACTTCCTGGAGGAACTTCCAAAGGAATTCCTGGAGGAACTTCCGGAGGAATTCCTGGAGAAACTTCTAGAGAAATTCCTGGATGATCTTCCAAAGGAATTCCTGGAGGAACTACCAAAGGAATTCCTGGAGGAACTTTCGGAGGAATTCCTGGAGGAACTTCTTAGGTGTTTTTTTCTGGAGGAAATCCTGGAGGAACTTCCGGAGGAATTCCTGGAGGAACTTCCGGAGGAATTCTTGGAGGAACTTCCGGAGGAATTCCTGGAGGAACTTCCGGAGGAATTCCTGGAGGAACTTCCGGAGGAATTCCTGGAGGAACTTCCGGAGGAATTCCTGGAGGAACTTCCGGAGGAATTCCTGGAGGAACTTCCGGAGGAATTCCTGGAGGAACTTCCGGAGGAATTCCTGGAGGAACTTCCGGAGGAATTCCTGGAGGAACTTCCGGAGGAATTCCTGGAAGAACTTCCGGAGGAGTTCCTGGAGGAACTTCCGGAGGAGTTCCTGGAGGAACTTCCGGAGGAATTCCTGGAGGAACTTCCGGAGGAATTCCTGGAGGAACTTCCGGAGGAATTCCTGGAGGAACTTCCGGAGGAATTCCTGGAGGAACTTCCGGAGGAATTCCTGGAGGAACTTCGGAGGAATTCCTGGAGGAACTTCCGGGGAATTCCTGGAGGAACTTCCGGAGGAATTCCTGGAGGAACTTCCGGAGGAATTCCTGGAGGAACTTCCGGAGGAATTCCTGGAGGAACTTCGGAGGAATTCCTGGAGGAACTTCCGGAGGAATTCCTGGAGGAACTTCGGAGGAATTCCTGGAGGAACTTCCGGAGGAATTCCTGGAGGAACTTCCGGAGGAATTCCTGGAGGAACTTCCGGAGGAATTCCTGGAGGAACTTCCGGAGGAATTCCTGGAGGAACTTCCGGAGGAATTCCTGGAGGAACTTCCGGAGGAATTCCTGGAGGAACTTCCGGAGGAATTCCTGGAGGAACTTCCGGAGGAATTCCTGGAGGAACTTCCGGAGGAACTTCCGCAGAAACTTTTGGGGGAAATTCCCTGAGGTACTTCTGGAGGAATATCTAGAGGAATGTCCAGATGATTTTCTTGATGTTCTACTCAACGAAGTTGTGGAGGAACTTCCTGAAGAATTCATTGAGAAACTGCTGAAGAAACTCTGCAGAAATTTTGGTGCTTAAATCTATTTCACGACGACCAACGCCGCCGATTACCAACGACGCTGCCGCCGCTGACTGATGACATATCACCCCACCGCCCGCCGGTAAAATTTCAATCTACGCACGGGTCTAAATTAAAGATGCAGCTAGTTGAAATTAAACAGAAGCAACTGGGGCTTTAGAAGGGTGTGGTGAAACGGAAATACCTGCCGATATCCTTTTTGATTTGGAGTTGTATTGCATTGTACAAGACAGATTTGGACTGCGAATCCTAGAAAGGTAGTGGGTTTTATGAATTTGATTTTCCGGACTGGGGAAAGACGCGTCTTAGGTTGTTAACAACCAACCAGCAACTGTTGAATTTTCTTACAATACTGTATGAGAACCTACCAAAACCTGCATAAGAACTGGGCGTATGCAAAATTGATAGATTTTTATAAAAAAAGCAAGCTCACAAATAAAGAAAAGCTTGTAAAATTGAATAAGGTCTCAAACAATAACAATCTAGCATTTTTGACGAGCTCGGTGGTCTAGCGGCTACCGCTTCTGCCTTGTAAGCAGGAGGTCATGGGTTCAATTCCAGGCTCGTCCCTTCCCTACTTTGTATTTCTATCTAATTTCTTTCTGTGTTTCACGTTTTACCAAAACGATTCCTACTGTTATAACCTTCCACACAATCCCAAAACCTCCCGTGGCACCTATGAGAGGTCGTAGAGTTCTCTGCATCTTTCTTAAGTAGGTGTCCAACTAACCATCCTTCCCCTTCCTCAGCATTCGCAAGGACGTGGCCAGGACAGATATCGACTATTGGAAGGTGCATTGCTTTCATCTAAGAGATAATGATTAGTCCCAAATCAATATCTGTGGTAACGGATGAAAGTGATGCTACTCTCGTACAATAGTCTTGGCTTGTACCACCTACGAATTTGTGCGAAATGCTCAATGCTAATGCTAAACAATAAGAATCTAGCATTTTCGAATATGCCCAGTTCATATACAGATTTGGTAGATTCTTAGAAGCTATGACAAAAGGTCGAAAGACAGAAAATCGTAAAGACGGAAGACCTAAAGACAAAAGGTCAAAAGGGCAAAAGGTTGAAAAGACAAAATGTCAAAAAGAATGAAAGGTCGAAAGGGACAAAAGATAAAAAATAGACGAAAAGTCGAAAGGGAAAGAACAGAAGTTCGAAAGGACAAAAGGTCGAAAGGGATAAAAGGTCAAAAGGGATAAAATATCGAAGGGGACAGAAGGTAAAAAAGGACGAAAAGTCGAAAGGGACTAAAGGTCGATAGAACAAGTTGATAAAATATTGCGCAAATTCCAAAGGAATATGTAAAATTCATTTAACTTCAAGCATAAGTTTTACACTTATTTAATTAATCAAAGTTAAAGAATGAGCAATTTCCAAGGAAAGGACTTTTTACTATGAAATAATTTTATGATTACTTAGCTATATAGTTGTGTTAGAGATAAAAAAGATTGTTGTATTGTAAAGATTGTAAAGATTGTTGTTCCTGTCTATCTCGACCTTTTGTCCTTTTCGACCTTTTGTCTCTTTCAACTTTTTGTTCCGTTCGACGTTTTATCTTTTCGACTTTTGTCTCGTTCGACGATTTGTCCTTTCGTCCTTTCATCTTTTTCGACCATTTGTTTCTTCCACATTTTGTCTTTCGATATTTTGTCCTTTCGACCCTTTGTCTCTAACCCAGGTTCTTTTACAGAATTGTTAGAAAATCTAACAATCACCGGTTGGCTATAGGTGTCAAAAGTTCAACCTAACTCAATGGATGCAGTGGTTCTAAGTCCCAACAACAACAACACCAAAATCTTACAATCATGTTTTGGGAAGTTTTGGGAGTTAGGACGTTTCTTTGCATGAATCTGGCCATTGGCACAATTATGCGTAGAAGGGCAGAACAAAAATGAATTACTTCATATGTTTTGCATTTTAAATACCCGTAGATTTCAAACAAATTATTCAAACAATCATTACAAAACATTTTAAAAATCTGTTTAACTTTTTCAAATTTGATTTATTAATTGGTAAAATGCTGCCACTATAAGACAAATTAAATAATTCCACCATGAAGCTATTCACCATAAATACTGCCACGTGTCTTCATAATCATTAACGGATCATCCAATTACATACATGACTTCCGCTTAACACCCCACCACACCTACCATTTTCGCTTGATTATTTCGCCCTACGATCCCACCATCGAAATGTGTAATTCAAAACGCTGGAGGGACGACTTGGCAACAAGTGGAGCACGCGTTCGCTGTCCTACCATCGAAGCCGACGTCGTCGTCGTCATTCAACCGGAAAGCTCCAGGTGCAAATTTACATTTCTACATCGTCGTTTCTGTCCGATCAGAGATCGCTACCCCGCGATGATGGACTCCATCATTAGTTGTTGGTGGTGGTACTGCTCTGACTAAGGGTGCGTTTTTTCTCCGCTTCGTTTGTCTGTCGCTATCATTCATCAACATTAAACCACCCTTGGATTCCGTTGAGTTGCGTGGATGACGACAAACCGACAGGGACATGGAAACGAAAAGCGCGGGGAGAAAATTCGTTATAATGAGTATCACCTTGAGCTTAGTTTTCGTTTGGCAGATCGATCGCCGATAAATTTCTTTCGTTCCTGCAGAACAGAAGCGCTTTCTATGGAATGGTTCCTTTATTATTCAAAAAATAACTAGAGCACAGCGGTAGATAATAATTTAAATTTCCGTATCATAATAATAATAATAATAATAAAATTCGGCTTCGTTAAAATAAATAATCCTATATACAAATGGCGGCTAGGGGATGGATTAATTCAGTCCAGGAGGGTATCCGACGGTAGTTGCTGGTGGTGGCTCTCGAACCAATCGATGGATTCCAGAAAACCCGGATCGTTGGTCGTGTGCTGCAGCAGCGATTGCTCGTCGTCCTCTTCGAGTTCACTTTTGATCATCATAAGGTCGGCGTATTGCTGTTGATCGATCATGGACAGGATCTTGCCATCGTCCACCGATCGGTTCAGGAAGACCGCCGGCTCGTCTTTGTGCTCTTCCGGTTCCAGAGCGTAGTTGCTTTGCGGAGAGAATGCGATGGCCGATTCGCTCATTAGGTCGTCCGAGTCTTCCTGGACAACGTCCTGGTCGTTGACAGAGCTGCTGTCAGCGAAGAAAGAACTGTTGTGAGGGGAATCGTCGTACAGGCTCTCCGGGTCCAGATATTGGAAGGTGTTGGTGCCGGGAATGCGGATGTACTGATGGCCGTTGATGATGGTGATCTGGGTTTGATCGAGGGAAGCTCCGTTTGAGTTCCCGATGGCACGGGGTTTGATTGCGAGGAAGAAATTGTTAGACTGCACCGGTTCTGGAGGAGGAGTTGCCGGAAGCTGAGTTACCGTCTGCTGTTGAGGTGGTTGGATTTTGAAAACGCTGCCTTCCTTCTCTGGATCAAGGGTTAGCATACGCTCCAGGCACTTGATGTATTCCACGGCCATGCGAAGGGTTTCTACTTTGCTTAGCTTTTTGTGAACTCCCCGAGTATTCCCGGCTTCGAAGATTTCTGCGATCTCCTCAGGAATTCGTTGACGCAATGCCGCAAATCCGTTGTTTACCTGCTGAACTCGATTGCGCTCTCGAGCATTCCGTCGTTCAACTGCATTGACCGTACTCTTAGGTTCAGAATTCTTACGCCTTCCCGGACCTGGAGACATAACGTTGCCCAAAGGTTTCCGTAGATCTGCGGCGGCAGTGTTATACATCACATTTTCGATACTGCCGAGTGTTCCCAAGGGAATCTTCCGCTTTAGCACTACCGAAGGTTCGTTTTCATCAAAGTTTTCCATGGTCGACCCGATCGGAATCATCACTTGGTTTTCCTTGAACTTCATTCGCTTCAACGGGTTCAACGTGGCGATATCCCGAAACGAAACGGTGGTCATATTCGAAGCCATTGCCACTCAAACACTTATCGTAACACTAACTATCACAATCGTAAACAATCTCAACTGATTGGGAGTCCTTGCTTGGGATCAGTCCTTCATGTTAGCCCGCAGCTGCCTTTGCACTACCGTTAGATTCCACCGGACCGAACCTCTGGAGCCCGGACGAGTGTGTTCCGTTCTGCGGCTGGTTTTGCTCTGGCGTTCCGTGTCGCGTGCCAAACTGTCTTTAGCCGCCTGTGTACCCGGCGCTCAACCGGGAAAGCCCTGGAAAAACGGACATCTGGTCCTGCTATCTCACTTCCACCCGTGCTCGCTCGGTACCCCCTGGCTGTTGCGTGCTATTATTAAAGGGAATTACTTTCGAAATATAATCACCCCGGATCGAACGGCGACCGATGGCAATAGGAACAACGGAGGGGTTCGTTTGCTGCTCTATGTACTGAGCACGAAAAGTCGTCCCTGCCTGGCGATGCGGTGCGCAAAGGTGTGTGCGAACGCCAACAGACAGGAGCGATGTTCGTCCTTACAATCAAACAGCTATATTGCGCAAGGCGATTACACAGTTTTTTTTTATTTCGTCCCTTTAGGTACTTCCTCGATCGTTACATGAATTCAAGTAGGTATAGCATCGAGGGTCCTTTGCTAGCTGCTGATTAGGGTGTGGCTTGTTTCATGTTTTCGAAATGATGAATTCGTATGTTCCACTGACTCGTCGGTGTTTGAAAACAGTGACTGAATTATTGACTAAAAAATATCGCTTCGAAGGTTTTCAAAATTATTATTTAATTATTCTCTTAATCTGATTTTTGAGATTCAGTTATGAAAACGATGCAATCTTTCAGATGCAATTTAAATCAAAAATGCTAAAACAGCATGGTTTACCATCAAGTACAAAGTTTCTAATTAGAAGACTGAACTTTTTTTTTAATTTTTAAGAAATTAAGAATGAAGATAAAACCTTAGCAGCATCACCCTATTGCCACTGCTATCATCGGTGCAGTTGCTGCAGAAGGGTGACAAGAAGCAAACAGCCAAACCATTTGCGCAAAGGTGCGTTTGTTCGTTCGTTCGTTCCGTTCGAACCGATCCTTTCTGTATGTGATCTAACTTTTGGGCCCCGGACGGGCGGGGTTCTCCTCCTCCTGTAGCTTTGTCCTTTCATTTGCAGACATTTTCGGCGGTAGTTCTTGCGCGGGTCTTGAGAATAGAGCCAAACAGTTTCGCTACGGTTGTTTACCGATTCTGAGGTTTTATGTGCCGGAGACCGTAAAGATTGCGCTCTCGCTCGGCGGTAGACTTCGAGGCGCATCGGTTCGAGAGTGAGGGATGGGACAGGGAAACCAGCCGGTATGGGATTTTACCTTTGTCTTGAAGAGCATGACGTTCGGTACCTACAGCTGTAATGTCACGAGTTCGGATGAAGACGGCGCAAGACTTATTGGCACAAATGTATCGGAATGGTTTCTTATGTATGTTGTTTAAATGCCTTGCGGATCGCAAGTAAGGATATTTAAATTTAACGTTGCTGCAGATGGGAATGAAGCTTATCGCACACATTCATAAGATGCATCGTGTTTAATGATCAGGACTTTTGAGGAATGTCAAAATGAAACTATGTATGATATAGCGAATTATGTAAACCAAGGCCTAACACTAATGATAGAATTTTTCAAACTAGCAGGAAGTGAAATCTTGTGAATAGTTGGGAATTGTTGCACAAGGCTATTTTTTTATTTTCCCATTTGTCTAATGCAGGGGCGAGTGAAAAGGTTACGTTAGGAGTGACATTGTTAAGAAAATTAGTGTCACTCCTTCCTTGCTGATCCAACTTCAGGGATGAGACACAAGTATTTCTCCCATATGTCCTGGCAATTATGCCTATGCTAAAGCGCCATCACTCGCTCTCTGAAACGAGATAAAAAAACAAATAATAAAATCAATAAAAAGAATCATAAAATATTTTTTTTAATTACCGTTATCCGGGGGAACTTTGATCGCCGGGGTAACATTTATCAGTTTAACCAGCACTTAGAGAGGGTATACCCCGTTAGGCATATGTACGTTAGGCTTAAGTACGTTAGGCATAATGGACGTTAGGCATAATGGACGTTAGGCATAATTGACGTTAGGCATAACGGACGATAGGCATAAAATGACCCAAAGAATAGCCTATGACATAAAGAAGGCAGAATTATGCAAAACATCCTTTATACCAATCGTACATTATGCCTAACGTCCTTATGCCTAATGTCGTGGACCCCTTAGAGATGTAATTAGTTATTTCCATCAATTCATATTTATTTGCGCTCATTTAAATGCATTTGGAAAAAAAATCGATCTTGAAGCTATTGAAAAATCATTGTTTTTTCCCCAAGAGTCCCCCATGGAAAACAAATTTTAGGATGGTGGCAATACATTTCAATCAATGCAAAAACATGAAAAATGATTAAAAAATGAGATCTATTCCCCTAAAGAGCATTTTTGAACATCGAGATCTTTTCAATATCTATATCTATATATATATATCTATATCATATATAATAGCCCTGTTTGTCTGTCCGGTGACTAGCCAACCAGACGCAGAACGCGGGAAAATTCTCACAAAAAATAAAATATTTTACACTTCAATTCTTATTTACTATCAGTTGCAGAAAACAAAACCAGTGACAACCTTAGACAACCAGACACAGCATTTGATAAAAAAAATCACAGACAACAGACGTTGAAAATTTTGATTTTTTTAATGCGTGAATTAATGAACGTTTATACTGAAAAAAAAAAAACACTTGCCACGGGCGCTACTGCGTCCACGAATAAACTAGTTCAATATATGTATATAAAGACAAATCTATGTATGTCACGGCTTGTGTATGGGGGACATTTATGACAAAAAAATGAGCATCGCCAAAACTTTCACTACGTGAAAATATAGCTCTTAAGCTTTCATTTCGTGACTATTTGAAAAAAATCTACCGAGGGGTCTCGAACAACTTTTTTCCCCCTGAAACGGATCTTTGTAGTTGGATGACCAACGATTATTATTTATCGCGTCCCATTTAAAATGAGATTCCTGGATTTTTTTATTCCAATAATCGTATATAAACTCAGGAATACCGAAATTACCAAGTTATAGTCTAAATTAATAGTTTGTTGGAGCTCAAGCGTCAAAGTGCATGACGAAGCCGAACTCGATATATTTATGTTATCCCCTGCAAACAGCTAAGAAAGGCTTGGATGGAGATTATGCTCTGCATCGTTATCTTATGCACATTTACACCCAATTCTTTCCCAAATATTAAAGGGCTGGATATTATTAAGCTTATACAACACGGCAGACTACGGTGGGCTGGTCACGTTGTTCGTATGCCGGAAGAACGACAAGCAAAGATAATATTTAGTAGAGAACCAGGAAGAGGCCGCAGGCTTCGTGGAAGGCTGCGTACACGATGGCTTTTTGCAGTTGAAGAGGACCTGAGGGCGCTCAATGTTCAGGGCGACTGGAAGCGATTGGCCCAGGATCGAGTCCAGTGGAGAAGGATACTCCATTCGGCGTAGGTTCATCGAAGAGCTGTAGCCCATCAAGTATCAAGTATCTTTCCCAAATATATACCAAAATTGAAACTTTGGTGGTAAATTTGATGGTAAAAAAATGGTAATTTGGCTTAGAAACCTCGCAGTTAATAACTGTGGAAGTGCTGATTGAACACTCAACTGTGAGGCGGCAATGTCTTAGTGGGGAATGTAATGCCAAAACGAAGAAGGAGAAGTAATGTAGATACACATAATTCACTTTTTACACTTTTTTTCTGTCGTATTTTTGATTGTGTAACTTCAATTTATCACTAAAAACTATCCAACATGCTCATAGAAATCTCGCTTAACTTTTCAAAAGGACCTAAGTAACATTTTTTTCATGAATTAATTTGAATAGCGCAATCAACAGAACAACATGAAAGCTTTTGATTGCAGTACTCAAATTATTTCATGAAAAAAAAAAGTTACTTAGGTCCTTTTGAAAAGTTAAGCAAGAAATCCTTAATACCTCATTCATTAAATAGAAATCAGATTTCAATTGATATATGGTAAACAGATGAGCGCAAAAATGAGTCATGCTAAGTGCACAATAAAGGCAAAAATGGAAGTAAATATCTAGCTTTTAGTTTAAAATAAAATCTCTTCTGATTTCAACAAAAAGTGACATGGGTATAAAAAAAACTTAAAAATATGTACTGTATTTTGTCCTAGAGATCATATCGCTGCGATGCATAGTTGATGAGAACGAGTGACAGACAAGCAAATTCATTTTACTACAAATGTTGTGGCAAACATACAACTTCCTATGATATTGCACTGCGTGAGTTTGAAGAAATACTCATTAGAACGGTTATTTTCACCCGAAACTCATTATCAGTTCAAAATTTAGACTTTTCATTTTATTGTCGCATTATTGCTGTTGGCAATCACTTTCAACAAAGGTAAATTACTAGGTCAAGCCAAATACTACCAACATAAAACGCAAACACAAAACCTGGACGATCAGAACCAGGGTAGTTTTAGAAGTTTTTGGAGAAGAGTTTGAATTTTTAGACTCAAAAATCGTGCTGAAGGGATGACTCTAATAAAATCTAAATTGCCTAAGAGTTCAGAAAAGTTAATCAGTAAACGAAAATCAATCTCCTGCCCTATGCATCAAATGCATCTTCTTCTAAAAAGACACTTATTTTCATGACTCTTGGTACAACCACCAGACTTTGAAGTAATCGATGAGCTTTACTTTTATTCATCTATCTAGTGGAAAAAATCTAGCTCAACAATGATCAGAAGCGTAATTTAGAAAAGCTTTACTAATTATTAAGCCCCGTTAACCCTTAAATGCGCAATGTTGTTATAAAACAACAAACCGAAAATACGTTTAATGTTAATAATTCCAATGGTTATTTACGTTAAAAATATTTCCGACGAATTCTAAAAAAATCGCCTTGCGCCTTTAAGGGTTAATATTTATAAGAACTCCATAGAATAAAATGTATTCCTTACTTTCAAAACCAAAAATATCTTTATAAAACCATCCCACATAGAAATGCCGAGGAAATGTCCAACCTAAACATTTCCTAGACCGAACCGGTAATACAACTCAGCCACCTGCAGCATGGTCTTGGCATGCTTATCTCGGTAGGTTAAATTAGTTTTATATTATCTTGGAAATGTTATAAAAAATCATTAGGTTTTCAGAAATCGTTATGTCTTGAATGTCGGAATCCTGTCGTTTTTTGAGCTCAAACAATCAATTTGAAATTTCTCAATTATCTGGAATAATTTCTACGAATTTCGCTAATTTTCATTTAAATCCAAAAAGTATAAAATTGAAACTAAACAAACACTGTTAAAAATATTAGTGGGTTCAACCCTTGCGAAGCAGTATGTTTGCTAGCCAAATGTTGAACTTAATAATTTTGGCTCCGTCATGCTTTTCCATATTTGAGCCTTTTAAATTAGGTTCAAAATAAAAGAACATGAAGAATATTCATTCCTTGCATTTAATTCATGAAAAATAGTTAAAAAAATAAATGACGAGTCAACTCGTGAGGGACTCGTGACTGGCAGCTGGTATTAGATTAGAATGCAGGTTCCATTTGGAAAATAAAAAAATCAGAAGGGTTATATGCAAGATACGACCGCCCGACGTAAACTACGTAAAACAGATCATAAGATAATTATTTTGGTTAGAGCCTAGAGTGATTGAAATGTTGACTTTTGCGCTCCCTTATGCTTGAACGATAACATTTGCTGTTTTAGTGTACCACCTGAATATTCAACTGAATTGGTTATAATATAACTGAGTACGAGCAGTTTTAAGTTTGCATGGAAATTACTATAGAAATCGCCCCGTATGTGAGAGATCGTTTCGTGAGGCGGATCATTAACTATTTAGGGGGAGATCTCCCAGCGCCGGACACCTCCCAGGCTTCTAACGGCAAGGAATATCAGATCTTCATGTGATAAATTTTGTACAAAATTTGAAGTTGAATAAAAATTCTTCACACCTGTTTTAGCATAGCTTAGCATAGTTACGGTGTACTTCGTAGATTGGAAACTAGTGATACTCATGTTTTTCTTTTGAAATCCTTATTCAGATTGTGGTCCTCGATTTCAATCTAGGATAAAAATCACAAAAGCATGAGGATTACTACTCCTGGCCACGCCCATCTTCACCGTAACTTGGGAGGGGAAGGAAGTGTTGATGTAATACTTAACGAGAGGCCCCCGACTCAGCGACACCCTCATAAGTACCACGGAGTTGGATATTGGGGAAGGTATTCGTTGGGTCAGGATTTGCCTGTAGCTGACAATGTGACCGTGGTAGATCTTACACCGTAACACACCACGCAAAGGTGTCTACCCAGCGTTACGGGGGATAAAAATTCTTCACACCTGTTTTGTTACACTTAATTCAATTCAATTGTTTCTCTTTATTGCTAAGAAAGTCACAGAAATTAGCAGAAACAAAAATTGAAGAGGACATTGAAAAAGGTGGGAATTTGGATTAGGATGTAAAAAATGCTGAAGAATCAAATAAGCTCCACTAACAATTTTTAATAGGGACACAGCAGGTATTTCCGTCCATCGTCATAGGGGCTAAAACCATCGAAAGGAACGTCCTTTAGCTAGAACTCCACTATAGCAGAACGTATTTCCTGAGCTTACGATTTGATACGGATGAGTTTGTCAAAAAAGTTTATTTTTATTGGTTTTCGAGACTATGACGAAAAGACGAAAATACCTGCCTTAACCCTATTCACAACTTAAAGCACATGAATAATATTACTATTCTAAATGAAGTCCTTACTCATGTAACAGGAATTTTGTCACATTTGAACATGATGCAATAGTGTCCGGTACTAGGAGACATTTTTCTGAATCGTAAATTTTTTCACCAAAATTCATCGTCGAAAAACGTGTTCAAATGATCAAATATAGTTTGTATGAATCATCAGTGGTCAATAGTCATTTTTTGTGTTTCTTTCTTCTATCTATTCTTCCCTTGAGGCAATATAACTCACGAAGAGGATGACCGATTTGCGGGATTTCCTCACTAATAGATTCGTATTGGGATCAGCTGTGTTTCTATATGCATAAGCTTAGTAAATTTTAAAGGAAAAGTTGGGAAAATTGCCAAATACAATATTAGGGCGAGTTTGGAGAAAACCTAATGCTCGAAAAATGATCTAGAGTGCAGCGTCGCTCGCAATCAATGCAAAAAATGACATTTCGAACGTTGAACGTAAAAACCCAAGCAACGCAGGGTACGTTCTGCTAGTATGGTGTAAAAGGAAACATAATCCGGATAGTTAAAGTTTTTTTTTGTTAAATGGCTTATGTATGCGGAACTGGAGGATCTCCCCCTAAATATAATCAACCCGAAGATTATAGAATAGTGCTAAATCTGTAAGACGATTGTTGTCGCGAACCGATCGGATTTTCGTAAGCAAAGTTATAAAGAAAATAAAAATGCTCATTATTGATATGTTATTCTTTTACGTGCTCACCAATCCATGCTGCCTAAATAGTAGGATACACGCTAACTTTCACCTACTCAGTGACTGAGCAAAATTGCATTGCTCTCTCTTACTATGCCAAAGAAATTTCACTCAATTTCCGTCAAAAAAGTTAGAGTGTAACCTTGTTTAAAGTTGGTAATCAATTTTAATATTCACCTCTTGCTTACATGAACATGTCCAGCATCTGTAGCAATTTTTCATAAACACTACTTTTTTGCTCCGACCGCGGTCATTGCCGTGGTTCTATTTTGCACTTTTTGTGCGAATCACCGCACAAAAGTAGAGCGCAAGAACCAACCGCAGACGGCGGTCGTAACGAAACTGTAAAATTTTACTGGCTTGGAAAAGATTTGAAATTTTTAATGATTTTACGTTAATAATCAATCGTTCCAATAGGCTTAAAACAATGCTGGAGAGTTGCCGATTCGATTGATAATAAAATCTCGAAAATCCATTGAAAGATAAAAGAGCTATTTGCGTTCGAAATCTCTTCTAATTTCGTGACGGTCTCAAATTTGGAAATTTCCGTTTTACACCCTGTATCAGAGTCTTCCTCTTAGACGTAGTTTACGTCAAAAAAGTTGTTCGGGACCCCCGGTAGATTTTTTTAAAATACCCAGGAAATGAAAGATAAGAAGCTATATTTTCACGTAGTTGAAATTTTAGCCATGCTCATTTTTTTGTGATAATATTGTTCTACTGAACACGCCGTAATGTATGTTCGCTAACTACCGTCGTGCGGGGCTTCTTTTGATTCCGGGGGCTACTAATTAATTTTTTGAAAAAACTAAACCGAAAAAATACCAAATTTGTAACAGAAAGTCGCCGTCCAACTATCAACAAGACACCCGATTGGTGATAATGACAATTTTATAGTAATTTTCGTTATAATTCTTGTTTTAAAATGTCCAAAGTAACCCCTGATTTTTCCAAAGAAGCCCCGCACGACGGTACTTCTGAACCACTCGGCCGATTTCAACCGAATTTGGTACACACATTCTCTATCCTCAGGGGAAGTTAATAAAGGGGTGGGAGGGTCATTTGGAAAGGGGGGGTGGGGGGGTTGTTTAGAAAGCGAACAATTGCTGCGTAACTTCCAACTCCCAGCACCGATTTCAACCAAATTTTGTATACATATTCACTATGAGGTGCCGATCATATTGGAGGGGTATTTGTGAAAGGAGGGAGAGGTCTGGAAGGAGGAGTATTGTTCAGAAAACGGGCAATTCAGTGTAACTTCTGAACTCCTTTACCGGTTTCAACCAAATTTGGAACACACATTCTTTATCTTAAGGGTACGATGATAGGGGAGTCCCTAATAGCATCCCCAATGCTATTTGGAAAAGAGGAAGGATGTGGGGGAGGAGTTTTGTTTAGTTATCATTCAACTCAACCCTTAATCGAAATCATGGTTCGCCCAGTGAAAAACAATGATTATTGTGATCCCTTCTTTTAAAATATACGTTTTCCCGGAATTGAGCATCGGTGGATGTTTTTCCTTCTTTAGAAATAGACGTTTGCCCGAAATAACGCGATTATGGGTTTATTCCTTCGTTAAAATCAGTCAATGTTTTTAAATGAAACCTGCCTTCTTTTAATCAAATGATGAAGTTTCAGTAAGAAAACGCAATTATTCTGTTGACCAATCGGTCTATTCATTTTTCAATTGTAAAAAAAAACTGCGAATCAAACTGGCAATTACGAACACGGTCAGGTACATACAGCTAGTATTTTATAATGCACGAAAAAGGCATCATCACTGCTAGGTGGATTAATCTTTTTTTTTAGTTTTAATATTTATTTTTCCATACGCCTGTTTCAGTAATAAAAGTAAATTCAGAGATAATTTCCAATCCCTTCCTCAATAAAACCCCATTCTATTAGTGAAATATTATCTCTAATGTTATCGAATAGATTTCAATGTATTTTATTGATGTACAATGTTAACATTATTATTTTCATTTAGTTTTTTTTTTATCTTTCGTTTATTTGGAAGGCTCATTTGCCGTGAAGCGTTACGGAGCCGAGATCAAGTTTAACAATACATTTCTTGATTCTTATACATAGTGTTAGTTTTGGGGAACCGAAAGACTCGCGGTTTAGTCGAGGTTAGGGAATACAATAATACAGTAGGAAAGGAAAGGATTTTAGGGTGCTTAAGTAATTACGATGCTGATGTTCACAAAGTTGACATTCCTCGCATTTTACATCTGTAACGGGACAAACAAACTTTTTTTGGGAGACAACGACGAGAGGAAGACATACGGAAGGGATTAACGACAGACATGGAAATGTACAACAAGAGGAAGACATTCGATATATGTATTTTCATTTAGTATTCTAATAGTTATTCAAAATTATTTCAATGCTGGTCAGGTTGCTCGTTAAATAGGGTAAAATGTCCAATAGTGGACCCCCTAGTAGCGAAATTTTGCTCTTCCTGGCGTAAGGAGTGATCATTTTCAAAACATTAATTCTGCGTGATATCTAATATCAAGCTTTGCATCTCCTCTTCACGATACATACATGAAACACGCAAATACTCGACGTTATTCGTTGAAATTAACATTTTAAAGTCTGACTGAATTCGCCCTATAGTAGACCTCTTGGGGGTCCATAATAGGAAAATGCTTCCCTATAGTCGACACTTCATTTGATTGTTTCATTTCGGGACGTTCTTCTTCCCTATTATGGACCCCCCAAAATATTCCTGCACCCAACCGGCGGTTGTTAGATTTTCCAACAATTTTGTATAAGAATCTACCAAAACCTTTATAAGAACTAGGCATATGCGAAATTGCTTGATTCTTATACAAATATTGTATAAGAATCTAACAATTTTGTAAGCTTTTCTTTCATTTTTTGTATAAAAATCTAACAATTTCGTATATGCCCAGATGTTATACAGGTTTTGGTAGATTCCTATGCAGAATTGTTAGAAAATCTAACAACCGCCACCCAACCGGCGGTAATGTAATCATGTAATCAAATCATAAAACTGTAAGGTAGGTTCTCCCGATGGAATTTCATAGCAAAATGTTTACATTATGCTGTAATAATGCAAAAATGGCTGGAGGGTCCATTATTGGTTAGGGGTCCACTTTTGGGCACTTTACTCTAATTGTTCTCGAGCGAGCTTATGTGCCTCAATTTTCAACTTATCATCATTAAGTATGTGCTGGTAGTCTTGTCTTTCTTTTCCCATCTATCTTAGATCTAGACTATTAAGCCAAGTATCACTCGGTCTATATTTCCTTAATTGCCCTCTTACATTAATATTGTACGCCGCTTGGAGTAAGTGATTTCTGTCGCGTCGAATGATGTGTTCCCAGTATAAGATCCGGTACATTGTAGCTTTTTTCACAATAGTTCGTCCAAACAGAAGGCTCCTGGCGGCTACAACATCGGTGCCTCCACTCGCTTTGTACCATTCCTGTACAATTTTCCGTTCAAATCTGCCCAATCGTTGTGGCCGAATGTTATGGTGGGAACTGTAACGCAGTTATAAATTTTTCGCACCAAGTCCCATGGTGGTTTATTTTTCTGTTTTCTGGAGGAACGGTAGGATCATTTTGCTAGCACGAAATTCCCGTATGAAAGCGCCTAGGCTAGGCTTCACCGCTATGTCCATCGAAGCAATTTTGTGGGTCCCTGTATCCGCATTTTTGGTAGACTTTCCTGGGTGGATCTGTAGACCTGCCTGCATTTATAATTGAATTGAATTTTTGTTACTTTTAATCTGGCACCTAATAAGATAAGTAAGATGCTTTTGCATAAGTATGACTTGAGATAACTTTTAACGAATGAAACATGTTTTGCTTGCAAAACAATTTTTGCTGTATAGATAACAATTTTGGAGAAATTAATTTTTTTGAGATTGATTTTAACAAGAAACATTAGAAGACTATACTCCATCTCTATTAATAACGGAAAATTTAAAAGGGAATAGTAACGGATCTACCTGTAATAACAACTCTTTGAGATGGTCCATAATTGCATGCAGTTGAGCCAGATCCTTACAGACGATGAGAGTATCTGCGTACGCGAGGATTATAGGTAGCTTGATAATGCTACTCTGTCCTAGTGATATTGAGGGAATTTTCTCTTTCAAATTGAAAGTTTCAATTTCATCAGAATGTAATGAAGAACTAAGGTGAACAGCCTTGGGGATAAATGGCAGGTCCCGGGCTCGACCCCTTTTTAAAACTGCTGATGATCGTTTGTATCATTGAGATGATATAATGTATTCGAAATTTGACAAAAAAAATGTCCCATAATCTCCACTTGGGGGAAGGGTCGTTTGGCCGTAACCTATTCGGCCGGAAGCCATTTGCCCGAATGCCACTAGGCCGAACAAACCATTATGCCGAAACTCATCTGGCCGAAAGTCATTTGACCGAAAGAGTCATTTGGCTGAACGGGTCGTTTGGCCGAGAAAGTCATTTGGTCGAAAGGGTCATTTAGCCGAAAGGGTCGTTTGGTCGGAAGGATCATTTGGCTGAAAGGGTCATTAGGTCGAAAAGGTCATTAGGCCGAATGGGTCATTAGGCCGAAAGCGTCATTTGGTCGAATAGGTCATTTTAAAAGTGAGAAATTAGGAATGAGAAGAGAGACGTCTCTTCTCGCTCTAAAAAGTGAGTAGTGCAAAGTGAGTAGTGAGACGTCTCACTTCCCACTTCGCAATACTCACTTTTTACAGTGAGAACTGAGAAATGAGGAGTGAAAAGTGAAACATCTCACTTCTCACTCCTCATTTTTCACTACTCGCTGTAACAGAGAGAAGCACGAAGGGAGTAGTGAGACGTCTCGCTATTCACTTCGCGCTCCTCTTTTTTTACAGCGAGAAGTGAGAAATAAGGAATCAAAATTGTGACGTCTCTCTTCTTACTCCTAATTTCGTACTTTTCTAATGGCCCATTCGGCCAAATGTCATATTCGGCCAAATTCCCTATTCGGCCTAATGACCCTTTCGGCCAAACGATCCTTTCGGCCAAACGACCCTTTCAGCCAAATGCCCCTTTCGGCTAAATGAGCCTTTCGACCAAAGGAATCTTTCGGCCTTTTGACCCCTTCGGCAAAATGACCCTTTCGCTCAAATTACCCTTTCGGCCAAACGACCCTTTCAGCCAAATAACCCTTTCGGACAAACGACCCTTTCGGCCAAACCCCTTTCGGCCAAACGACCCTTTCGGCCAAGTGACCGGTTGTAATATATGATTGATTTGTGACTGGGCTAAGCAATTGCTCCATGTGGTTAGAATGGATTTGGAGTTTGAGAAGGTTATACATGCAGTAAGCAGTAAGCAGTGGGGTCTCAAGCCAAAAATGATCTATTGGATTTATTTGGCGATTGAAAGGCCAAGGATTACTTATGCCTCATTGCTCTGGAGGCCAAAAACGAAAGAGGTAAAGACTCAGAAAATGTTGGAAAAACTTCAAAGACTAGCAACTCTTTCAATGCCTGGTGCAATGAGAAGCACACCAACGAAAGCAATGGAAGCACTACTCTATCTCCTTCCTTTGCATCAGTTGATACAATCAAGGATGTTAACGATCATTCAGTAATTTGCGTTCGATCATTTAGTATTTTGTCAATAACACATTCCAGAAGCTGAATTTCAAAATATGTTGTATGGTAGACTTCTTGTGCGAAGGTTTTTCTACAACTCTGTCTAATGGTTCGTTGTTTGCATTCCACTAGTAACGGAGTTATAGCTATAGTTTCAGTAACTTAGAATAAATGATAACAAAATTACAATCATTTAGTTTAAGTTACTGCAACTAGCGCTCTAACTCCGTTATTAGTTGAATTCTAATGAAGAACCATTAGGCAAAGTTGTAGAAAAACCTTCGCACTAGAAGTCCACCATGCAACATATTTTGAAATTCAGCTTCTGTAATGTGTTATTAACAAACTACTAAATGATCGAACGCAAATTACTGAATGATCGTTAACATCCTTGGATACAATTAGAAGCAGAGGATAAAGGAGGATAAAGAGATCCGTCAACCTCTTCGAAGGTGATATGATAGGACACCTGAGTATTCTAAAAACTATTAGAATAAACCCCTTAGTGTCGAACAATGAAGATTGGATGAAAAAAAAATATAACTTTACCCGACAGTTTGCAGTATTCGACCAACGACGTTACTCATGGCAACCGGGAGGGCCAGACCTCCGACCAGGCGATTATTTTTATACGGATGGTTCAAGAATAAACAATCGAGTTGGAGCAAGAGTAACTGGTCCAGGAATAGACGTATCAGTTCCTATGGGATCATGGCCAACTGTATTCCAAGCAGAAATATATGCATAATGTCCGACAGTCAAGCAGCTTTAAATGCTCTGAAATCGGCAACATGCACATCTAAATCTGTTTGGGAGTGTATTCAGTCACTCCAAAAATTATCTTGTCGAAACGAGAGAGCCGACAAATTGGCAAGGCTCGGGTCATCTCAGGATTTTGTGTGGCCAGGACCTTTTTGTGCTACATCCGCCTCTTCTCTTAGAGCAGAGTTGAAGACTTGGGAATCTACGAAGGTTGTAACCAATTGGAGTAGCACGTTTATTGCTAGGCAATCGAAGCGATTTATCACTCCGAACGTTTCAGTGACTCGCAAAATCATAAATCTTTCTAAAAAAGATCTTTGCATGTATACCGGTCTTATAACAGGCCACTGTCAGAGCCATTATCACTTGAAGCTGTTAGGAAAACTTCAAGATGAGTGAGAAGTGAGTCGTTTCTCTTCTCATGCCTAATTTCTCACTTCTCAAATGAACTATTCGGCTAAATTACCTATTCGGCCAAGGGTCCTATTTGGCCAAAAGACCCTTTCGGCCAAACGACCCTTTCGGTCTAATGACCCTTTCGGCCAGATGAGTTTCGGTCTAATGGTTTGTTCGGCCTAGTGGCATTCGGTCAAATGGCTTTCGGCCGAATGGGTTTCGACCAAATGACTCTTCCCCAATTTTTGGCAATAATTATCATGTGAAGCAAATAAAATTGTACAATTTAATTACTGATTTATCATACGCAAGACCATTTTTCGTCATAGTAAAATATAGCGTGTGCAACTCGTTGCATAACTCGATTTCTTCAGCACTCGTAGTATTTATCCAACGAGGCTTGCCTTACGTATGTACAACTAGTGCTGAAAAAATCATCCTTCTGCAACTAATTGCGCAGACTACTATTTCCATTTTTCGCAAAATTGATCCCATTGTTTTATTTATGATGTAACTAGTCGACCCGGCAGACGTTGTCCTGCATAGTAGGCGAAAATACGCGTTGTGAACTGCCCATGCGAAATTCCCATACGAATCTTAGTTTTAGTTTTTCACGATTTACTCAACCTTACTCATGATTTTCGCATGAGGAAATAGCTTGAGCTTGAGCTTGATTGACTGCTCGTAGTTGCTACTCCATTATGACCAGATCAGCTGTTCTTGCACAGGGAACCAACAGATGTTTGCTTGGGACTAGCACACATCTTCAATGTACAAGTACTGGTGATCTCATTTGTTAGGTCATACTGGCGCCTGCCACGTCAGAATGCAAGTCAATGTAAGGAAGGGGAGGAAATGATGATGCAATCACTCGCCCGCTGCAAGCCGAATATACCTCTGCACTTGCCACGAGTTCATGCAGAATTTGTTGGAATTTCTGGGTTAGGTTGGAGAGGCAGAGGTCCGTCTTGGTTAACGAGCTGCCAATGTGATAGATAGGAGAAGGTAACTGATGGAATTTCTAATTGGATGTAGTAAACGAGCTCTATAAGTTCATTTCCAATTCTAGCAGATTACTGTTAGAATACTCAAGTTGAAGGTATAGGAATAAAAATGGAAACGGTATGAAAGTCCATTTCCAGTTCTAGCGATTGCTAGAACATGAGAAATATAGAGGAAGATACAAAGTAGGAGAATGGAACGGACCTGGGATTGAACCCACGACCTCCTGCGTATGAGGCAGAAGCAGTAGCCATGTGACTACCAAGCCCGCTAACTCGTGATTTTTGCATGGGGAAATATCATATAAACCCGTCGGAAAGGGATGGGTTCCGTAGCGTAGTTGGCTACACGTTCGCCTTGTAAGCGGACGGTCATGGGTTCGATTCCCAACCCCTCCACCAAACCCTCGTCAGTCGCCGGATGCGCAGCCTATGCGGTAGCGTATTGGGGAACGCGCCATATCGTCACGGCTGCCTGATGACGACTGACAACTAGTTCTTCTCGGAGGCATTCCTCCAACGTACCCGGATTAATGGCAACCGACCAATGCAACGATCACTGGAAGCACGACATGGACAAAATGGACACAATGGACTCACGATGAGATGGACTGGCAACGATAACGATAGTGGTGATGGAAATCTAAAAATAGATTCTGTGTGGATTCTGTACAGCAGAATACCACAGTAGATCTCGGCACAGTAGCGGTCAAGTAACACAGAGTGCCTAACAAATAAAGAAAGGAATAAAAAAAACCCGTCGGAAACGATAACAAACTCATCTGATGAAGGAATGAAAGAAATCCATCCAGCCATTTTCGAGTTATGCGAATACGAACACAGACCATTTCATTCTAATTATAGAGACTTTTGGAAGAATACTTTTGATTTTGTTTTGTTTAGCAATGCAATGCAAAATGCAATTGCAAACTTATTCTATTATTTTTTCTTATTTTCCAAAATTGACGTCGTTTTAGAATGAGGATATCTATTCGTCGATTCTGGTATAGACAAGCAGTACTCACGCAGCGCTTCTACCATTCTCCATATTTTACATGTGTAGCCATCGGTGAGAATTTTCCCTGGCTTTTAGTGAGGGCTCTTCAAATTTTAACCAGCGTGGGCGTGGTTTAACATTCCAAACGATAACACTTTTTGACTCGTGTGCGAGGTGGCAGCTAATCGGGTAATGGATCAGCCTGAGAACGAGGGTAGTCTCGCTGAACTTCATAGGAGCCCACTCTGGCCATGTTTGGCTATAGAATGGGGACTCATCAGCCACCAACTCAAAAGTTCGCCATCACCCAGGAATTCGTACTCCCAGGGCTGGTAGCGACCAATGCCGCTCAAAATAGTGACTTTAGTGACCAAAGTTGACGAAAAAAGGGACCAAATAGTGACTTTCAGTTGCAGAAAAAGTGACCAAATAGTGACTTTCATAGTTTTAGTTGCAACTTCGATGAGACGAAATTAAGCGTTTTTGGGTCGAGGGAGAATTTTTTTTCCGTAATTTGTGGCGGAAACCATCTTACACTGACCACTCTCTCATAACGAACTCAGAAAAGAAACGAATATCGTGCACGCTAACTTTTGCCCTCTCTTTTTATCCCAAGGAAATTTTACTAAATATCAGTCAAAAGCAGGTCTACTCAAAACTATGAGTAGTCCTGCGAGAAAATTAAGCTTTTGCGCCACTGGAAGTGAGCAAAACATGGTTATCTATCACTCATAACACCTGTTTTTTCCCCGAAAAATGATTTCTAGGCAAAAATCTGCGTAAATGAGCATTCTCTTCTCGTGAGAATGAGTGAAAATTACGATCACTGGATTAGCTGAACACCTACTTAAGAAAGATGCAGATTTGCTATAGGTTTAGGAAGTTTTTGGAATTTTTCGTGCGGAAGAAACATCAGTACGGATCGTTTTGGTAGAAAACGAAACAAAAATTATGAAAATTCAGTTACAACGAACCTGGGATTGAACACTCGACCTCCTGCTTATAATGCAGGACCGTCGGGCTCGTCTTCAAATTCAAAAGTTATCAAGATATAACGAATCTAACAAAATCTAAAAAAAAAATCACGATTGGAATCTTTTACATTTATGCTAGGGGGAATGACGGCTTTGGCAGGTTTTGTTCTATTATTGGCAGGGGGGTTTTCATGACTGACTAGGCTCAAATTTGGCCAAAACATTCTTTGCATATCAAAGAATATTGTGGCCAAATTTCATAAAATTTGGTCGACAAAAACCCCCTGCCAATAATAGAACAAAACCTGCCAAAGCCGTCATTCCCCCTATTACGAATGTATAAATTATCATCACAATATATTTTGAAAAATTACAAAACATTGATCGAAGTGGATGTTGGGAGGGAATAACGGATTTTATTTTCTCGTGTTCTTACAGCAAAATTACTTTGGGGATCCCTTACATATTTAAAGTATCGCCTTTCAATTCGATTGCAGTACAATCATAGATGCAATTATCATTATTTCGATTTGAAAATAAATATTTTTATTTTACCAAAATATCACACGCTGAGAATCACAACTTCGTTAATAACTCAACAGTTACAACCGTGATTGTTGCGTCTGGTGCAAGATACAATAATCCTTTATCACGCTGAACAATTAAATCATCGGCAAACTACCGCAATTCGCTACAATGATAAAAAGAAAACATCGACGAAGAGCTATTACGTTCCTATGATATGCACGAGGTTTGTGACAAAACAATTTTTTTTATAAAAAAAGAACTGATAAGCATGTTTTTTAGGTATGCACTAAATAACAAGCCTTACATCAACTATTGGTTTCCCTGCAGCACCAGGAAGATTATCTAAAATTGAAAAGATTAATCTGAACCGCCAATAGTGCAATTGATAGGGGAGACTGGACAGACTTGATCCACTTTTCTCATTTTCGATTTATCTCAGCGCATGCAGAGACTTTATCCCCTTTATATAATATCTACATCCTTTCCCGTCAAAAATTGCATCTTGTTTTACTGTCTCAATCGATTCTTTGGCTTATTTAAGGTCAACTTTCTTTCTCTTACATCTCTCTCTCAAGCCTCTAACTATTTTAAAAATCCAAAACAAAAATTGAAAAAATGCTGCACGTGTGAGCCGGTCTGAAAAATTCACCCGCTGTTCGTTCAAAATCGGGCAGATGTTAGCCCTATCTTGAAAAACAGCACTTTTTAAATATTTTATTTTAAATCTAAGTACTTAGAGGCGTCAAAATATATGGGTTCTTTGTGAAAGTTGACTTTAAATAAAATAAAGAATCTCTATAGAAAAATAAAACTTTTGAAAGGTCAATTAGCTACTGGTGAAATGCCAATAAGAGCAGCGAGTAAAATGGCTGGCGAAGTTCCAGAGTGATCGTTTTTCCAAGATCCGTAATTTCATTTCCGCCATGAACAAAGCATCATCCGAATTACACATAAAGCTTCATTCAAAAATGGTCAATAGTTTCAAAATAGTTGAAAATAGTGACTTTTTGCGAGAAAAAGTGACTTTAGTGACTTGAGGTCGAAAAAAGAGACTTTTTAGTGACTTGCCCGAAAAAAAGTGACCAAGTCACTAAAAAGTGACCCGCTACCAGGCCTGTACTCCTTTTCTGTAATCTGTAAATGGCTGGAGTGGCAGATTGGAACTACATGAACTATTCGATTGTCTTATCCTCACTGCTATTGAACAAAGACAAATATCTATTGTGTAGTAGTAATAAAAAACGATGTTTGTAATTTTTTTTTTGATATCTAATTTTATTCATGTGGGTGGTTATTTGAATCAAATATTGTATGACGTCGCTTTTCAGTCAGGCAAGCACCTGTCAAACTTCGACCAGAGGGTTTTTGGACAACTGCACAGTGGCGGGCCCTCATACAAATCCCGGACAAAAACTGAGATTGCGTTCAAAACTTCACGAAAATCATGAGAAAAAAATTGAGGTTTTGTCCGGCTTTCCGCCACTGTGAACTGGTACAAACTGTGGGATTGTTAGGAGCAAGTATTTGAAGCCGCGGCTTAAATCACGCTTAAATGTAACTGAGGTGGCAACCGTTCTCACGTGTCAACAGGATTGCAACTCATTCATGCAGGAGCTTGAAAATAAGTCCTTTAAAGAACTGCGAATTGAAGATCAGGGCAATTTGCTAAAGCTAAACGATTTATCGGGGCAGCTCCATAGACTACATCGTCCGGTTCGCCTACATCTCAATCGAAATTGTTATACGACAGCTCAAAGTATAACTGGAACTGGGAGTGCAAACCAAAACGTTTGGAAGTCTACGGCACCGGCTGTTGGATTACACCAAATGTTTGTTAAATTTTGTGGAAATACGGCCACAAATACGATTCGGCAAACCAAAGCGATTCAGGAGGAATAATAACCAACAAACCGGCATTTTTATTATTATTAACTGATTTTTTATGTCAAATGGCAGTTCCTGCCACATTTTTTCAATGTTTTGATTTACATAACATTTGGAAAGTTACCGTAGCAACACATGAAGCAGTACTAGCTACTCAGCTCTGTACATGCGCCAAGGTGAGAGCATAATGCGGTTGTTCAATTTTCTATTCTGGTACTCCATGAGCACTAAAAAACTGAGCTCTTGTATGGGACATGAACGTCTTAATTAGTCTTTGCTTTTCCTCTACATGAAAAAAAATAACACCTACGACATATTATGTATCATTCGGTTACTCTCTCATCATGATACAAAAGCATCTTGCAGCAAACAATCATTTCCAGCACACCATTGTATTGCGAGCATCACACTTAAATGGTGGCACAGATGAATATGGAAACCACTAAATAAGGAACTCCCGTGCAGTGGGCGTCTCGACTCGCAATTGCACTCGCAACTCGTGACGTAACATTTCACTTGTACTTCAAATCACTACCACTACTTCTACTTTTTTCGAACACACATCCAATCCACTGTGCATTCACATTTGTGAAACAACCAACAACAAAAACCAGTAATTAAAACAAAGGGCCCGATAAACAGCTTCAAATCATGGTCGAATATCTAATCTCAGTTAAATCTAACCTCTTGTGTACCTGTGACCTTTTGGATCCACAACACCAAACTACTTGTAGGCCATCGACCATCGCTGAGCAAGAGACTCTTGGATGAACTGTGATCATTCCGATCCACAATAACACCGTTCTTCTTGTGGGCGTCCCACCAACTCAAAGGAAGAAACACTTGAATGCGGGCGTCCCACCACTCAGAATTGTGATCCATCTACAGCTACACTCTGTCGCTTCCCGTGACAAAGCATGCGAAAACGATTCTTCTTTATTATAGTTTTGTCTTTTATTTTTCTTCTTATCACAGTTGACCGAATTTTCATAGCGCTATGAGTGTTTCCAATTCGCGAAAGTGTAATTTATGTTTCACAATGGTTTTCAAATCGGAATAAAACACATTCATAACTATATATATCAGGAATCACGACTATGTTCGAATACTCTTCAAATGGGAGAAGTCTTCGATAATCAAAGGTAATTCAAAATATTTTATTCAAGATGCTAGATGCATCTGATAGTTCGTGGTAGCGTTTGGCTGAATGCAGATGACGTTACATTTTCTCTTCGCAAGTCCCATCCCAAATTGCACCTTAAATTTTCCAAAGGATAGTTGAAAAACATTCAAAGAGTACCCCGATCTTTCGAAACCTTGCCAACCTCGTAGCCAACACTAGCCATCAACAAAGTACACTCAAGAAAACCCGGACATTAGTTGTATGTGCCAACCCACGTGGATTTTTGCAATGTGGTTTGCCCATTAAATAGTATGTGTGAAGTATACTTTTGATACTATTCATCAATGATATATTTACATATCAAATAAATTGCAGCGTAATTGCTTCTCAATATTTGTTCGTGTTTTCTGTTTGAAAAAGAAGCAAAATGAATATACGTGAGGTAAATAAATAATAAATCAGATAATAATAGCGAATAACATTTCAATCTATCTTGCAATTTGACTGGAACTGCCGTAAAAAAAATAACCGAGCAAAACGACGGAGCGTAAAAAAGTGGAAAAACCAGAGGTACATACAGCTTGGAAACTAGGGACTAGGGAAACAGTAGTGCGTAACTGTCTTCTGGATCACAAATACGTAGCTCTAGTTACCAGCTTTCGTCGTTTCACTCTGCACTTCCGATGCTTTAGAGATGGTTAAATTTCTGCTGCCAGTTTTCGAATGCATCACTACCGGAACTAAATGACGTGATGATGACAACCCGGCTTTTGGATTCCAGTTGCAGATATGCTTCACTTGCTGCGAAAATTCCACTATCGTCCATAGTTTTTTGTCGGATTCTAATCCGGCACCAGAACAGCATAAATAGAACTCGAGCTGAAGAAATCACTGCTAAAACTCTTGCAAAAATCTTCAGCAATACAATTTTTTCCTGTCGCCATTTTTACACATAGCGTCCTCTTCGATTTGACAAACTGATCGATGCAAAAAGCTCCGATGCTATTACTTTTTCGGCTACGTCCGAAATTGTTTGCTTTCACACACTTCTATAAACATGATGGGTGACTTCATGCGAAATATTTGTATGCACTCCTGGCAGGATCGCCAAATGTGCAATTCAACATCGCGCATACAGTGAGTCCAAAAAGTATTCGTCTAGCTGTGTGTTTTCTAGAAAATGTCAAATGTAGAATTTAGTAAGCTCAAAAAAATAAAACTATCGATTACATTGTGTAGTAAATTAATCAATTCATCTTTATTGTTAAAAATCAAACAGATAAATTTAACAATAACAAAAACACAGGTAACAAAACATAACAATTTATTAAATACGGGCTCAAAAAGTATTCGTCTAGTCAGGTTTAGCGCGCTTTTGAAACGAAAACAGGAGTTGTAGAATGGAAATCAATATGTCGATGGATTCCCCTGTGTATCTATGACGGGCTGTAGTTCTTGTGGCATGGAACTGACCAAATTAGCCGTAATGGGGGACGGAATATTCTTCCATTTTTCTTTCAACACTAATTTCAATTCATTGTTGTTGGAAATATGACTTTCACGAATTTCACGAAAAGTTTGTCGTCCAGAACGTTCCGAAAGAGTTAAATTGGATTCATATCTGGGATCTGAGGAGACGTTTTGAGTTGATTGGGGTATTATAGAGTAGCTACAGCTTAGTACTTTGGGCTGTGTGCTTGAGGTAATTATCACCCCGTAAGATGTATGTTCCCTGTAAGCCCAATTTCCCAGCACTGGCGTTCAAATTTTCTTTCAAAATGCGGATGAACATTTTGTGATACATAATTCCTTCAATAATGTGAAATTTTCCCGCACCGGTTGCGCTCAAGCACCTCAGAGACCATGACGGAGCCCCCACCATGCTTTACTGCTCAAAAGAGATTCTGCGGCTGTATCTCAATATTCATTTTTCGCTATACCATACATCGGCCATTTGATCCAAATATGGTGTACTTGCTTTCGTCAGATAACATGACTTGATTCCGAAAGTCATCCTTCTTCCAGCGATATTTTTAGCTGAAATCGAGCTGTTTTTGATAATATGATGGCTCACTTGAATTTTCTTCCGTGATACTCGCCCATTATACCCATACTTTTCACAGGTATTTCTGTTCGTATTGGTTCATATCTGAGCACTTCTTCTATATGGGTGCACTCGTTTTAAGGATTTTTTTTAACTTTCCGCGCAATAAATCGCTCATCGTTATCAGTTTAGCATCGCTGACGACCACTCTGTTATTTGTTTTGATAGATTTTTGTGGCGCTGATGCGATCAATCACCAATCAAATGGTTGAATTCTTGCTACCCTTGGCCTACCCACATTTCTTGCAAAGTCATAAGTCAACTTGCACTAATTATGCAGACGTAGAATAAGTTTTTTTTCATTTTGACTCATCTTTTTACTTTTCCCACCCATGGTGCTTCTATTTTCCGCGCCAAGTTCAAACAAAACTAAAACATTATTTGATCTGTCATTGAATATTGACAAAAATGTTGCTAGACATCACTAGAGTGTGCTAGTGTAACTACATGCGAATAAAATAATAGTTATTCGTGTTTTACTCGATTATTTTATGAATAGACGAATACTTTTTGAGCGAGCGAAATTGCCGAAATTTGGATATTCTTTACATACCAGAAAAAGTAATTGAAATTTCTATTTGCTTTTCAATAATAATCATGTGTTGATAAGTTTTCTACCAAATTTTAGAAGAAAGTTTTTTGATTTCATTTCTATCACGCCCAAGTTTTACATTTTACTAAAGAATATGCAGCTAGACGAATACTTTTTGGACCCACTGTATTTGTCACCCATCATGTTTGCGCTCCTGCACTCGCGAGGAAGGTGGGATCGACTGACTGTGAATGTGTATACTCACGATGACTGACGGAATATGTCATTTGACACATGCATGCTAGGCCTGTTCATTATAATAGGCCTGTCCAATGCCACACAATTGGATGTTATCGAAAACAATCACAATTTGCAATCATTAAAGTCACATTGTTCTGGAAACATTTATACCATTTTAAAGGATTTTTTAATACCCTTTCCAGCATACTGCGTTTGATTTTATCATAACATGAATTTTAATCGCTAGTGAAAATTGTGGTCCTGTGCAAACGGCATCACAAAAATACCTCAAATCACTTTCGTACAAAGGCAACCTGATACCCCACCAAAATCATTATAATGAGCCTTAAATGCGCCTTAAAGCATTTTTACAAAAGCCACACAGTGTTACACGAATTTATTCATTGCTCATTTCGTAGGCTTCCTGATTGTGGCCAATATGACCAGATTGAACCTCAGTGGCCAGGGATCGTAAAAATATCATTCCCATCATTGCTTTGTTAAATCATGCAGTTTAGGGTGTCACACGAATTATTTTGATTCAATTCAGAAAATAGCCGTTCCGTAGGTTCTCCAGATTGTGGTGAATGTGGCCGGACTGAGCCCAAGTGTACGAGGAGCTTTTTTTGCCTTTATTCGCTACAAAAAGATTTTTTTTATAAGAGTTCCAGAGGGCCCATAGTGTTATATACCAATCGACTCAGTTCGACACAGAACGTCTCGCCAATTTTTCAGTCACTTATCCTCAGCTGATTTGCTCGCAACAAGTTGCATTCGACACGGATTTCTGTCCCAATGCTTCCATTGCAAATGGGCCAAATCGGACTATGGATTCAAAATTTTTGGCCCAAAAAATACTTATTTCCAAAACTGTATAGCAATGCAGTAATGACTTAGTAATGACTTTTTGGCACTTACACTCATCCGATTTGCTTATGTTCGGCAGGAAATTGTACAGTAGTTCGAACGAATCATGTACATTTACATCAAATATCATGCACATAATTGGAGTATGATAAACAATAGAAATTTACATTTCATTTTATTTTTACATCTCGTAACATCTCAAATTTTTGTGTTGTTTTAAATTTACATGTTCTATTTTATGCTATATAAATAAAAAATGGTTAACATGAGAATCGAACTCAGGTCCGCAGAGTGATAGCCCGTTCTGATACCACTCTACCATCTTCACTTCTTGAATCCAATGTTGCCCAAAGAGTAACAGGTTCTGAGTTATGGCGATTCAAATATACCAGTATCGAACCCGTCGTGATCGGGTGCTGTCTAGGTAATGTAAATTTACATGTTCTGAGTAAACGCATGCGCATCGTCAGGGGGAAAAATCTGACTGGATGAAGTGCAAGAATTCGAAGTTTTTCTAACACATTTAGTAAACGCCTGATGAAGTACACCGATAAAATGCAGCATAATGCATGTTGCTTTGCAGTCGTGATGGAAAATCTTCACTTTAATATATGACTGTGGTCGAAAACGAAGGTTTCCCGCTGCATTTACAGTTGCTGTGATGGAATTGTTTGTTTTGTTTACATTCTACCGAGATCGTCGCAAGCGTGACCATCTTTAGTTTCGGTTCACATAATATCATGTAAACTTAATGGTTTATAAATTAATTTCCATGGTGAATAAAGTATTGTTGTCAACAGAGTGTAGTAATAATGGGAAGGTAATGTATTTATACGGTTAAAATCATGCTCTGTTTATGTGCATGATTTTCAACGCATAATTACATTGAGAAAACGATTACAAGATCTGCATTTACCACACTTAAAAATATTCGTGTAAAATTATGGCACATAACATGCACATAAAAGGAGCGGCTAGTTTAACATAAAATTATGTCCGGATTTAAAATTACATGGCCAGCAAAAAACAAAAAAAAATACACGTCATGACGTAAAAGTGAGCAGCAAAAATGAAGCTCACTTCTACGTCATGACATGTAATTCTTATTTTAGTTTCTGTTGTTTCCATACCATGGAGATTGCTGTTTTCGAGGGTTGAAAAATGCATCAGATTTTTTTTCTCGCGCTGAATACCTACCAACGTTGAACCACCAAGACAAAAGCGTACTGTCAACGCTATCAAACAATCCAGTTATTAGCATTTTCAAAGCGCAATCACTACACTTGATCAGGAAAATCAAAACCAGAATCAAATAGAATGTTTTGTTTGAATGAACATTATGGGTGATTCACTTTATTCCACAACTGTTTTATGTGTAGCACTTCACAGTTTATTGAAACTTGTTCGATTCTAAATGGAAATGGATAAAATCTCTCACCGCATTTTTTCACCTCAAAGCAGCTTGCACGCACCTATATCTGTAAGTGAAGTTTGATACTTCGACTCGACTTCGAGCTGGAAAATCACTTGCAAAATGAAATAAAAATGTCCAAAACCACAACGTTTGCGCGTCAAACACTCTAATACGCCAGATGAATTTATGAAAAATCAGAAATAAGCCGCACAACACCGACACGACACCGGTTGATTTTTTCGTACCGCGCACGTACCGAACGAAAAAACTACTGATTGCCAAGATGTCAGCTATATTATTAATGTTAACTACCTGTAAATTTACGTTTCCCCGTGTCGAAACATAGATTTTTTTCTCGGAAGATACATTGAGTCGAACGTAAATTTGAGTCTTATTTTAAATTAAGCGTCAACAAATTTAAGTGCATCAAAGGTTCTGTCACATGTAAATTCCATGATTTTTTAGTGTTTAGTTTAGTTTAGTTTAGTTTCATTGATTACATTACCAGTAGAAGTCAAATTTTTTTTGCAGTGTGGTCTTGTCAAAAAGCTTGTCAAGGAGCTATTCCGCATATCGACATTTCCTTGAGTCGATGGTCCCTTCAATAACGACTCATGGTGGTTTGACTGTATACTGATTTACAGCCAGGAACTCTAAGAATATCATTCCCATCATTGCAAATGTGGTATCATGAATATATTTTGCTTTAATTAAAAAAAAAGTCATTCCGTTGGTCCTCCGTATTGTGGCCGGTGTAGCTGGATTGAACCCAAGTAGTCCATGATACCTGAAAACATCATCTCCAGCATTATTTCTTGATCAATCAGAAAACTTGATCCATTGAGAAACTTTCGATCCAATGCTTTCAATCCTTTCGCAGACTACACTTAAAAAATACCTTGTAATTTTATGTCAAATAACATGCACATAAAAGGAGCGGCCTAATTGTCATAAAATTACGTTCGATTTTAAAATTACATGGCGAGTAGAATCCAAAAAAATACACGCCATGACGTAAAAGCCAGCCTCTGGAATCGATAGCTCTTACATCATGGCGTGCGAATATTTCATTGTTTTTGTTGCTACGTACTTTTAACACCGGTATATTAGTTGCTTGTTGCTGTGAAAAATTGAGTCCAATGGTATAAGTTACATTTGCAGGTGTTTCGAAGCAGAAAGAGATATAATTTAGCCGCTTTTTCCATTTCCGATTTCTTCTCTCCCTCAATTAATCACAGAAAATTTTTCTTATGAATAAATTCAAATCACTGAAATTACTTCTAGGTAGTACTAATAGCACAAACTCATACCACGCAACACCAAAGTATTTGCGGATCAGTAACTTACTCACCATGTTATTTTTCTGCCTCAGAAGCTCAACAAAATAATACGACTGCACTACAGTGTTGACCAGTTATAAGCGTTGGATTTCCCATCCAATATAGACAACATCAAATCATATCCAAGCACTTATCACAGAATTCACAAAGACGTGTTTTATTTCCAATTTTCTGAACACGGTGACGACGACGGCGAACGCGGCAACTGTAAGAATATTCTTTGGACACAACGAGATAACCTTCCGCTGATGAAACTACACAGAAACTTCACATAAAAAATATGACTTTACTCATAGTTTTTTTTATTACCTTAACGCGTATTTGTCAATATATGCAAAATTATATGCTCAAATTTTCACAGCAATAAGCAACTAATATACCAGTGTTAAAAGTGCGTAGAAACAAAAACTAAATGTTTGTTTTGCTCTGACGTTGGTGGCTGCCTACCGATGACTGAAGTTGATGGAGAAGGATGGTAAAGATTTTAAGCATACAGTGCGAATTTACATGTTACAGAACGTAAAAATGCTTGCATTCCATTTTGAGAATTACATTTACATTTCACATAGAATGAAACCTAAATTTGCGATATCTTTATGATTACGTGCCTGAATTTATAAGTCTGCTAGGGATTACGTCACATGTAGGATTCGTTATTTTTTAGTGTGATATGGTGGAATCGACTGAGACCCCACAATAATGTACTTAGCTCGGAAGATTCCTCCTAAATTACGGTGTTTATCGTTATTGCGAAATAAAATTTACATTGTACTGTTGTGTGTAAAGATTCAAAAATATTCCATTTGGATCCAATACGACGGCCTCTAACAGCAATCTTTGAAAAACATTTACGTCCAAGCAGAAACCAGATTAACAACGTTCTTCCATAAACGCTATTATGCTTATAAAAAAATCAACATTTTATTATATCTTCTCCAATCGATCGATTCGCTTTAAAATCCATAGCGATCCGATCCTCAAATATATTTCCTAAATCAACACCCTCGGCAGAAACTCGTCCTAAATCCAAAGGAAAACACGTTTTTCAGGATTTTGCACACAATCGATGCTCCTGCGACTGGTAGGTAGTCTACACACAATGATGTAAGACATGCGTACGCAGTGCAGCATAACGATAAATAAAAATTTTGATCCTGAATCAATTCGAGCCACTCTTCCCCACTGCACTCGTCCCATCGGCACCCGCAGTTTCCCAATCAGGGAATGCATCCGAGATCCCTCGATCCATTGTTCGTCCGCCAGTGATTCATGATCGTCGCACGCTTCGCTTGGAAACGATCGTCGATATTGCGGGATCTATCTTTCCCCGATTCCGATGCGTTGTCGTCCTTTTCGGGGTCGCTCTATTATTTATGCTCGTAAGAAATTCTTCTTACCGTGCGTTCAATAACAAGATTCTACCTGGGAAAAGTCGTAAATATCAAGAGCTGTGTGAGAGCGCGCGCGCGCGAAACAGAAAGTGATTCTCGAAATAAAGGACATTTTTTTCTTCTTTCGTTTGTTATCGTGGAAGTCCTTGCGCATCGAGATCGTTCTTAATTGAAATTCAAGACGGAAGAATTGTGCGTGCGATGGCAGAAGCAAAAAATGTTAATGAATCCAGTGCACAAGAGCGTTCGCAGCAGGGAGACTTGAGTCGTTCCTTTGTGGGAGCTACTTAATGCTGTTTCCAGGACAAAGCTGCGGTCCTTAACGTTGAGCCTGTGCCTGAAGACGAGTCCTAAGCGATGAATTGTTGGAAACTTATGGTAATGTAATTTTCGATAGTTTCGAGCTAGATTTTGGTGGCACTTTTTCTTAATGCGTTTTGTAAAGCATACCCATAATGAATATTGAGTTGATGGTGAAAAAAATCTGGAGCATCTCACCGCGGGGTTGTTTTTTTTTTCCAAAGAACTCAAAGATCATTCATTGTTCTTCGAAAGAACAATGATCCTCGCTTGAGATTCCATCACTCACCGAATACTCGAATTTCGCTTGCCAAATCCTCGGGCTAATAAAGAACGACTCCGACCAAACAATGCACCCCAAAGAACCCTTTCAGACACACTTGACAGGACCTCCCGCCAGGAGGAGAAATACCGCTTCGCAAAATCTTCTTTGGGATTGTGTGATTTTCGGTCCCACCAGACCGGTAGACGCTCGCTCCGGGTCTCACTCTCAGGTTGAAAAGAATCGACTTGACTTGCAACTAGCCGGGAAGCCAGCTCCTCCCGGCAGGCTTGACAACAAAGGTCGTCATCGGTTTCGAAATTTGAACCAACCGAACAACCCTTTTCTGCGTCCTCAAATTGGTGCCGGTGCGCAGATAGGCCGGGGACATAGACAAGTAGATGGACACGGCTGCAGTCGGGCCACCTGAACTGACGTGAAGGGCGATAGTGGCTAAATTTTGAATTGAAGTACGAGTTCCACGGATGGTCGTTTGTGACAATTACAGTGAATTTAGAAACAACTTTAATTTGCTCTAACAATATATCATTATCAAGTGCCGTATCCGTTTCTCTGTGCTAGGATTGTCATGGAAATCACACAATCAATCGGAATGCGTCCGTGTTTGTTAATTTATGCCGAGCCTAGAGTGAAAACCCGAATCCATATATCGTTCGCACACACTACAGAGTCTGATCAGGAACGTAATACCGGATCCCTCGCTGCCCGTTTGCCATGTGAATTCCGACATCTGTGCGCTACTCGCGTTGATTTTGTTTTGTGTGATAGGATCCCTCCTCGTTTTCAACGCTGGGTGAGCATTATTCTGGGTCCCTATGTGATACGGAGGTACGGAACATACAAGTATATAAAGCATTAGCGATCACCTATCGCGCCTGCGTCGAGGGATCTGAATGTTTGCACATATGGCCAAACAATAGTCCGTCGTCACCCGGCGGAACGGCTCTCGTCTGACGGGATTTGATTATATTTTTCCTCTACGATTACTGGGTCTGAGCGAGACACGGCAGAATTATGTGCCATTGTGTGTCTGCGATTGTTAATGAAATTCAAGTTCACTCGAGTTGTATTACATTTCCCAGTTATCAGCGGATAAACCGATATTTGTCTCAGTCGAGGATTGTACGCGTTGCCAACCATTTCTAAAGTTGCTCGCACAATTACTCCAATTGTTACGCATTTCAATTAACTCTTTTCAATTCGATGTTGGTTTGTCATAAGTTATGTCACTCTAATTACAATCACACTTAATCAATCACTTAATTATAAAACCTACACAAAATAAGCACGGTCGCATTATTTTCTTATTGAACAAGTACTCATAGGATTTAAAAACTTTCATTCTTCCAATGTTTTCAACTACTAGTTGGTCAAATGACGTCCTTTGAGTGTTGTTATATGAAATAAAGATGTTTTAAAAAAGGTTCTGACTAGTAGACCGAGTAAAAGTTTGGAGTCATATTTGATTGAATAGACTTAAGGAGTCTAATTTTTTATATAGAATGGAACAGCAATCAATATAACGATATACAAAACGAGAATATGTACTGGAACTACTCTGCCCTTACTCACATATCAGTCACATATAAGCATATGCGGTATTTCGAAAAATTTCCTTTTAGGGCATTCGAAACGAAATTTCGCGGAATTCCGCGGAATTTGAGTATGGTGAAATTCTGATTTTCTGATTTCGTTTCGAATCCGTATCCGTATTCGTATCCGGAAAGTCCATACTTCGGATAATCGAGTTCGACCTGTATTTGGAAGATTCTGTACCAAAATAATTAAGTTACACTGGCATGGCGATCACCTCTTTAGAGCTACCGACTGAATAGTAACAAGGCAGTCTCGATTGAATTGTTATATCCTAGCTCTCATTTTATTGCCTAAATCAGCAAATAACCGAATTTTTTTTACGGAAATCTGTTCTTCATTTTGGTAAGCTGCAGAAATAACGGCTTTACAGATTCATCATGAAACGTTTTCCCGAGTAGACGAAATAGCTCAATATCAAATGTTGATAAGATAGAAAAATGAGATATGGACATGATTGATATAAGAGATAAAAGATCAGACGATAATATCAATATTTTGCACTAAAATATCATAAGGAGATAAAGTTATGCTATTTGTAAGAAGTAATCAATATCATGTGCCATTAGTTTGCATATCCATCCATAGCATATCTTGATATTGAAATGATATTTTAGTGCAAATTTTTGATATTGTTGCCTGTTCTTTTTTATCTTATGTCAATCAAGTCCATATCATGTTTTGTTATTCTGTTCATGGCTTCTGCCCGGGTTCCGGGGCACCAGGAAATGCGAGGCAAGTAGACTGTTCAGATAATCCGGAATGGGTTATACCTAGGAAGCGGGTCATTTGGCATAACCCCATTTGGCATAACGGACATTCGACATAATTGACTACAGCGACAAAAGTGAGTGTAATTTGGCATAAAGGACATATGGCATAATTTTTGTTTGTTAATAAAATAAATTACAAGTCGTAGAGGTGCTGTGAAAAAACCTGGAATAGTGAATATAACATAATAAAATACACAATCCTTTCGAAGAAAGCTTGCATTAGCCGAGTATGGAGTGCTTGCTCGGATTAAGGAAATGGTGGATGCAATCTCTTTTTCAAAAGTAGGCGCTTGCTCAGCTTAAGGCAATGCACAGTGGTTCCCCCATAGGTCATAAATCCAAAAACATGACTGAATTCCCTCTTAAAATATCATCTGAGTAATTATTTACACTCTACTCTGTCATCTACATGCTATTTCAGCTGGGACCGTCCACAACCAAGAAAATGGTCAACGAAATACTCTACTGTGTTTGATGAACGGATTAACAATTTTTTGTTTTTTTTTTTAACTAATTTTATTTGCTAATTATCTAATACATGCATTCATCTCTTAGACTAGGTGTTTCGTGTTTTCTTAACACTATCATCCTTATTTGCTATCTAACTTTTTAGTTATTATTACATTTACATTACATTTATTTCAATTGTTCCGCTGTGTGTGACTGCGGGTGATGAGCCGTTGGATTGGGGCATTGCTCATCGAATCCAAATGAAATCACTGATGAAGCTTGATGCGAGTGATTGAATGATTCCATCACATTTAAGTTTAATCGATAAAACTGTTGTGATGAAAAGTGAGGTTGTGTTTCCGCGGGCTGCTGTGGGGATGATGGGTATGTCGACGGAATGGAATGATTCCAGATTGTCGTTCCGGGAACCGAAGAGTATTGCCAACAAGTTGCGTGGCGTTGCTGCATACTTGATTCCACAACAGGTGATGGTTGCATGATGGCACTCTTGTGTGTGTGATCCGTAGTGTCGTCCATCTTTCCCCCGCGGAAAAAGAAAACGCGTCGCGATTCCTCACTCATTGCGCGGATAACTCGTCGCCACTGTTACATCCTGGAGGTCGAGGTGGTCGAGATACATGACGGGTAATGAGACTCACAGGTGTAACGAATAACAAATTAAAACGTAGACTTTATTTACACTAAAATACTACATGATAAAGATGCGACACGTTTACGGCAAGGCGGATACAAAGGTCATAGGAAACACTAATTACAATTGCCTGCTTGTGTGCATCAGGCGAAGGCAGATTCAACTGCCGTCGGTGAGCGAGCAGTGTGAAGAGAGGATGCTGAATTCAGTGGTTCTCAACAGTTACATTTGGCTTGAAGGCCTTCAATGTGATTTTTAAAAGTTAATGTTAAATGATGATCTAGCAGAAGTCGTAAATATTTAGTTTCGCTAGACCAATTAATTGGAACCCCATTCATAGTGACAGTATGTCTGCTAGAAGGTTTCAAATAAGAAGCTCTCGGCTTATGTGGGAAAATGATAAGCTGAGTTTTGGAAGCATTCGGGGAAATTTTCCATTTTTGCAAGTAAGTGGAAAAAATATCCAAACTTTTTTGCAATCTACTACAAATGACACGAAGGCTTCGCCCTTTGGCTGAGAGACCTGTGTCATCTGCGAACAAAGATTTTTGACACCCTGGTGGTAAATCAGGTAAGTCAGAAGTAAAAATGTTATACAATATGGGCCCCAGTATGCTGCCTTGGGGAACACCAGCTCTTACAGGTAATCTATCAGATTTAGAATTCTGATAGTTGACCTGAAGTGAGCGATTTGATAAATAATTTTGGATCAGTTTAATGATGTACAGAGGAAAATTAAAATTCATCAATTTTACAATCAAACCTTCATGCCAAACACTGTCAAATGCTTTCTCTATATCAAGAAGAGCAACTCCAGTAGAATATCCTTCAGATTTGTTGAGCCGAATTAAATTCGTTACTCTTAATAACTGATGGGTGGTTGAATGCTCATGGCGAAAACCAAATTGCTCATCAGCAAAAATAGAATTGTCATTAATATGAACCATCATTCTTTTTAAATAATCTTTTCAAACAGTCTGCTTATTGAAGAAAGCAAACTGATTGGGCGATAACTAGAAGCCTCAGCTGGATTTTTGTCCGGCTTCAAAATAGGAACAACGTTGGCGTTTTTTTGTTTATCTGGGAACTATGCCAATTGAAAACATTTGTTAAATAAATTAACCAAAAAGGATAAAGAGCTCTCAGGAAGTTTTTTGATAAGTATGTAGAAAATATCATCATCACCCGGGGCTTTCATATTTTTAAATTTTCTATTAATAGATCTCACTTCATCCAAATTAGTTCCCAACGAAGGGTCAAAAACATTCTCTTGATTGAGAATGTCTTCGAAGCTCCGTGTAACCTGATCCTCAATTGGACTAGTGAGACCTAGACTAAAATTATGGGCACTCTCGAACTGCTGAGCAAGTTTTTGAGCCTTTTCGCCATTTGTTAATAAAATTTTATTTCCTTCTTTAAGCGCTGGAATTGGCTTTTGAGGTTTTTTAAGAATTTTTGTTAATTTCCAAAAGGGTTTCGAAGTGGGATCCAACTTCGAGACATTATTCTCAAATTTGTTATTTCTCAGAATTGCGAAACGTTTTTTAATTTCTTTTTGCAAATCTCGCCAAATAACTTTCAACGCGGGATCGCGAGTTCTTTGGTATTGCCTTCTTCTCACATTTTTAAGACGGATCAGTAGCTGAAGATCGTCGTCAATAATAATGGAGTTGAATTTAATTTCACATTACGGAATTGCAATGCCTCTGGCTTCGGCAATTAAATTTGTCAAAGATACGAGAGCATTATCAATATCACTTTTGGTATCGAGAGGAATATCAACATCAAAATTCCTATCGATATACGTTTTATATAAATCCCAATCAGCTCTATGATAATTAAAAGTAGAGCTGATTGGATTATAAATGGCTTCCTGTGAGATTTCAAACGTCACAGGAAGGTGATCAGAGTCAAAGTCAGCATGAGTTACCAATTGGCCACACAGCTGACTTGAATCCGTTAAAACTAAATCAAATGTAGAAGGATTTCGACTGGAAGAAAAACAAGTTGGTCCATTGGGATATTGAATAGTATAATATCCCGCAGAACAATCTTCAAATAAAATTTTACCATTGGAATTGCTTTGAGCATTATTCCATGAACGGTGCTTGGCATTGAAGTCACCAATTACGAAGAATTTTGATTTGTTGCGAGTAAGAATTTAAAGATCAGATTTCAACAAATTCTTTTGCTGCCCATTGCATTGAAAAGGCAAATAGGCTGCAATGAAGGAAAATTGTCCAAAATTTGTTTCAACAGAAACTCCCAAGGTTTCAAAAACTTTGGTTTCGAACGAAGAAAATAATTTATGTTTGATACGTCTATTGATGACAATGGCGACCCCACCACAGGCGCTGTCAAGACGATCATTTCTGTAGATAAAATAATTTGGATCTCTTTTAATGGAGAGTCCTGGTTTTAAATAAGTTTCTGTTATAATGGCAATATGCACATTATGAACTGTTAGGAAGTTGAATAATTCATCTTCCTTACCCTTTAGAGAGCGGGCATTTCAATTTAGAACTTTCACACAATTATTTGGATCCATTAAAACGAAGTCCGATAACAATTTTTTATGTGTACTTTACACCAACCTGAACAGCTTCAGGAATGGTATTTGCTTTGAACATTGCATCAATCATGTGATGCAATTGTTCAGTTAAACGGATTAACAATTTTCTACTGAATTTCATTATTATCATCCAATAAAATATGTTTCCCCTTCAGATCCTCTTCAGAAACATTCCCTTAGTAAATATTTACACTATTATCTATCATCTAAAGGCTATTTCAGCTGAGACCATTTGTGACCAAGCAAATGGTAAACAAATAACTTTTCTATGTTTCTTTGACGGAAACACAATTTTCTTCCAGATTTTGTTATCTTCATCCTTTACGAAAATATGTTTCCCCTTCAGATCCCCTCCAGAAACATTCCCTGAGTAAATATTTACACTATTATCTATCATCTAAAGGCTATTTCAGCTGCGACCAAGCAAATGGTAAACAAATAACTTTTCTATGTTTCTTCGACGGAAAAACAATTTTCTTCTAAATTTTGTTATCTTTATCCTCCAAGAAAGTATGTTTCCCCTTCAAATCCCCTCCAGAAGCATTCTCTAAGTAAATATTTACACTCTAATCTGTCATCTAAAGGCTATTTCAGCTGCGACCGTTTGCGATCAAGCAAATGGTTAACAAATAACTTTACTATGTTTCTTCGACGGAAACATAATTTTCTTCTAAATTTTGTTATTTTCATCCTTTACGAAAATATGCTTCCCCTTGAAATCCCCTCCAGAAACATCCTGTGAGTAAATGTTAACACTCTTATCTGTCGTCTAAAGGCTTTTTCAGCTGCGAACATCTGCGACCAAGCAAATGGTAAACAAATAGCTTTACTATGTTTCTTTGACGAAAACACAATTTTCTGCTCAATTTTGTTATCTTCTTCATCCACTAAGAAAGTAGTGCTGTCTAATGAGCAGCTCGAAGTAGCTCGAAGTTGTTCCCGTCCTTCTCGTTCTTTTTTGTCAACAAATGGGCATGAGCAGGACAGGGAGAAACTTCGAGCTACTTCAAGCTCTCATTGGACAGCATTAGTATGTTTCCCCTTCAAATCCCCTCTAGAAACATCCTCTGAGTAAATATTTACACTCCTATCTTTCATCTAAGGCCTATTTCAGCTACAAACGTCCACGAGAAAGCTAAGGGTAAACAAATAACAAAATTATGTTTGTTTAACAGATATCATATTTTCTGTTTGATTTAATCGTGTACCGCTTCAATATCTTTTTGAATATCCTTCAAGTGTATTCATATTTCTGGCTGCTGCCTAAATGGCATTTCAGTTAACACAGTCTGCGACTGAGCTTGGAAATAAATAATCGATGGTAAAAAATTACCAAAATTGATGAACACGAGTATTATGTTTTATTCATCATGGTCAACTTTATGAGACTGAAAAGCATGTTTCTCCCCGATTTCCATTCTCAGACATCTCTGAGAAGATATTTAAATTTTTATCTGTCATTCAAGAGCTATCTGTGTGCAGATTATTAAATAGTATATCGTGGTATAATAGTATTATATTTAACTTTAAATTGATATATTAAACCTTTTTGCCTTTCTCATATACTAAGTTTATACGTTTGTTCCAAAAACGAACTGTTATAGGATGCCCGGAGACCCATAGTATTAGATACCAGATGATATATGTCTGTGCGTGTGTATGTGTGTGTATATATGTGCGCAAAAAAAATCACTTTTTAGGCACTTATACTTCTAGACTAACATTTGGAAAGGGCGTATCAGCCAATATTTATTCCTTCTGATTCTTCGTCTACATATTTAGCTATATATGTGGACAAAGAATCAGAAGGAATAAATTTTGGCTGTTCGCCCTTTTCAAAACTTGATCTAGACTTGACCGGTTTGTTCGGTACAAGTTGCGTTCGACGTGGAATCATATCCTTTTGTTTTCTAATAAGAATTGGCCAGATCGCACAATTGGTCTAAAAGTTATGGCAAAAATACTATTTTTTTCATATGCACTAGAAAGGCATTAACACAGCTAGGTGGATTAATCAGGTTTATTTTTGTTTACTACTTTCACAATAACAAGCATCTTCCCACCCACACATCTTCCTCAAGAATGTAAATTGAACGTTGTTTGTTGAATTTTTGCATATAATAATGGAATCGGCTCCGTAAAGTATGATAATGACTGAGCCTACCAAATAATTAAGAAAATAAGCTGTTCAACCCGAAAAATACTAAAAGTACACCATTAAACCATATAATTTCCGTAATTTATATTTATGACCGACCTTTTAGGGGAATGGCACCACTGTGCAATGGTGGATATTATCCTTTCTTAAAAAAGTAGTTGCTCGCCCAAATTAAGGCAATGGTGGATGTGATTCCTTCTTTAAAATTAGGCGCTTGCTCGGATTACGACGATTGTGGATGTGATCTCTTCTTAAAATTAGGGCGTTCACTCGGCATAAGGCGATGGTGGATGTGAGCGCTTAAAACTAGGCGCTTGCTTGCTAGGATTAAGTAGTAGTGAAAAGTAATTGCTCGCCCGGAATTAGGCAATGGCGGATATGATCCTTTCTTTAAAAGTAGGCGCTTGCCGGGTTAAGCCAATTGTGGATATGATCCCTTCTTTAAAAGTAGGCGTTTGTACGGATTAAGGCAGTGGTGGATGTGATCCCTTCATTAAAACTAGGCGCTTGCTCGGATTAAGGCAAGGGTGAATGTAATCACTTCTTGAAAAGTAGGCATTTGCTTGCATTAGGTCAATGGTGGATGCGATCCCTTCTTGAAAAGTGGGCGTTTGCCCGCAAAAATGCAATGGGGGATTTGATATCTTCTTCAAAATTATAAGTGATTGTTTTTATGAAAAAAGAAGTTTGTTCAGAATATGGCAATGGTATATGTGATTTGTCCTTTGGAAGTTGGCGTTTTCTTGGAATATGGTGGTAAATATAATTACGATCGTTGGCCCGGGGTAAGGCAATGGTGGATGTAATGCCCTCTTTGAAAGTGAGCTTTTGCCCGGATTGAAACAATATTGAATTTGATCCCGTGCTTACCCAGGACAACGGGTAAGGTAATGGTTGATGTGATTCCTCCTGTGAAAGTAGGCTTTTGCCCGGATTGAGACAATCTTAGATTTGATCCATTCTCCAAAACTAGGTGTTTGTCAAAATCAAGTAGAGGGATTTAAAATTATTTTTATATGCAAGCGTTTTCCTGGAATAAGTCAATGACGGATGTGATCCTTTTCTCGGAAGTAGCGTTTTTCCATCCTTCCGAAAAATGTCTACCATCAGTCTAAATCTATTAGAACATATCCTTGATCTACTCTAACTATGTGAAAAAATACATCACAAAACTCATTAATTTAAGGACAAGCGTCGCAGAATCCAAAACTAAATTCACTCGCGTTTTCAAGGGCACACCACTCAATACGGAGGCGGTGGACAACTTTTGCTTTTATTGTTTCAGCTTGCAGTGTCGCAGCATGCGTGGAATAATAAAAATGACAGTTGAATGGTGTGCCCTCGAAAACGCGAGTGAATTTAATTTCAAATTATACCAAATGACCCATTTTTTGTTGCAGTTCAAAATTATGCCAAATGGCCGTTATACCAAATGACCATTATGCCAAATAGCCTTTATGCAAAATGGCTTTATGCCAAATGACCCAGACCCTAATGCCTACATGCAGATAGCGTGAAAATGTTGCTAGAGTCAGCGCATCCCAGGGATATTATTGTTAAGGTTCAACTCCCACCACAGCGCACCAAAGAATTTGAGAAATAGTGATGAAACCAAAAAGGTTTTCATCTAGCAGTCACGATTTTCGTTTATCTTCCAGGGCTAACTTCATAAAAAAGTGATGGATGGAAAATGCCCCTCACCATAAAAAACTCACAACGTGAAAGAAAAGTCGAGTTTTGTATTGCAATCATACTGCTTTCATACTGCTTAGATCTGTTGAAAGGACCATTTGGGAAGTTTTACAGATTCAATAAATCTTCATGAATTTGGTCGAAAATTTACCTGGGGACTTTATTCAAGATGTTAATTGAAATGGAGGGGTGGCACTTTGAATCTGTAATATATTTCAAAATGGTGAACAGATCTAATCAATATGAAATCTGTTGGAAATATTAAGCGATATTAGGCGATGAACATTTTCACGTTGTTTATGGTGAGGGGCATACTTTTGAAAATGGTGAATAGATCCAACATAACCTGGAGCAAAATAGAACGAACTCGCTGGATTTCCCAAAACACGTTTTTAAAATTTTCAATTAAATGAAATCATTATGTTGCTGCCAAGAAAGGCGCTGTTATTCATTATTCGGTAGATTACCGTGAAGCGATTTAGTTTGATCGAAACATTGTTTAGTTTTGTGCAATCAGGTCATGTAATTTTTTGTGTGTTACCGTTAGTAACAATCAGCCTGTAGATTAATGTTAAAATTGTTCAACATACCTATTTATCTATATATTCCGTGTAAATCTAATCTTATTTAAATTTAAATAAAAATGCCATAAAACTATACCCCTAGAACTTAGGTTAAGTACACTACACACTACAATAAACGTTAGACACGAAATACAGTTCAGTGGATGCATAATGGTAGATAGAACAGGTAATTTGAGGCAGTTTTTATTATGATTTATGGAAGTACATTAGCAATGAGCCCTATTCATTGGGTTAACTCAAAAGTGATTAGAAGTCAAATGGGACTGTTATGCGAGAGGGGCAGTACATTACATACCATTAATTCCGAAAAAAGTTTTTCTAAAAAGATCTTCCAAAAGATTCAACCATTCGTTACATCTCACTGGCACTACATTTCAGCCACCTTCAATCAATTAAAGATAATATGATACAAGAGGGAGGCGTTTTTTTCAGTAGGGTGGGAATCTGGGAGGGGTCCGACCGCGTTCCGCTTTTCAACCTCTTGACACATCCCCTGGATAAGATTATCCGGGGTAGTGTCCTTCCCGCACACCTCAAACATTCCGCTCCTCACTTCGCTTCTCTCCAGCTTGTGCAGGTTACGTTCGACGCTAAGCGCTAAGGCCCAAGCTGGGCCGCCGTATCTAAGGATAGATACGGCAACCCCAGCTAATAACCTGCGTCTGCTGGAGCGCACCCCCGAGCTATTGGACAACATCCTGAATAATGCCGCAATAGCTGTCGAAGCTCTCCTGCAGACGTAACCGACGTGACTGCCGAAGTTCAGTCTATCGTTGATCAACACCCCGAGGAGTTTCACCTCCCGCTTGGAAATGATCTCACAGTCGCCCACGCGAACCACTGCCTCCTGTACCGACTTACGGTTGTTAACATCAACCAACTCCGTTTGATGATGAGCTAGTCCCAGCTGCCTTGAGCTCTTCCATTCCTCTACTATAGCGATCGCGTGGGCCGCCGTCAGTTCCACCTCAACTATCGATTCTCCGTAAACCTCAAGCGTTATGTCGTCAGCGAAGCCAACGATCTTAACACCTGAGGGGAACTTCAGTCTTAAAACACTGTCGTACATAGTGTTCCATAGCACCGGGCCCAGGATAGATCCCTGAGGGACTCCTGCGGTGATAGAAGCACTACCCTCACCTTCATCGGTATCGTATAAGAGTACGCGATTCTGGAAAAGGCTTTCCAAAATGTTGTACAGGCCCACCGGAATGCCCAACCGGAGTAACGAGAGCGCGATGGCATCCCAGCTTGCGCTGCTGAATGCATTGTTGACGTCAAGCGTCACAATCGCACAGAATCGAGTTCCCCTCCGCTTGCGTTGGACCGCTACTTCCGCAGTTTTCACAACCGAGTTGATAGCATCCACGGTGCACCTACTCTTACGAAACCCAAACTGATTGCTTGACAGGCCGTTCGTACCTTCGGTGTACGGGGTAAGCCTGTTGAGGGTAATCCTCTCGAGCAACTTCCCTGTGGTGTCCAGTAGGCAGATTGGTCTGTACGCCGATGGGTCACCTGGTGGTTTCCCGGGCTTCGGCAACAGCACCAGCTTTTGTCTCTTCCACCTATCGGGGAAACTGCGCTTGTCCAGGCATCTCTGCATGGCTGTCCTGAACATGTGAGGCTCCAGCCCCCCTCTGGTCTTTGCCATTACTATCCTGTAGGCATCGCCCCAAGGATTAGCATTGGCGTTCAGGCATATGTTGTCGAAACACTTTTTTTACTACTACTGATGGCCTTGATAAGGGCCAACTTCGCAGCTTTGAACGTCAAGCGGCGTTCATCCCTCAGCTGCTCAGAGCGAGCTCTCTGCATCCTTCGCCTAGCCCTAAGGCAGGTTGACTGAAGGTCTGCGATTGCTGCACTCCACCAGTATGCTGGAGGTCTACCGTTCCTCGGTGGTGCCCTCCTCTGCATGCTGGCATCGCATGCACGTGACAGGACAGCTGTCAGTGCGTCCCCTGTAAGACTGTCGGTGTTACCGTCCAGCCCCAGTGTCGCGTGGAAAGCTTCGCTGTCGAAGCTTTGGGCCTTCCACCCACGGACCTGACGGGGATTCCTCAACCTCGGTTCCTCCGGAAATTCCTCCAGGAAGTCCTCTGGGAGTTCCTACAGGAATTCCTCCAAAAGTTTCTTCTGGATTTATTCCTAAACTTTCTCCTGGAATACTTCCAGAAGTTTCTTGCAGAATTCATTCTGATTTTTTTTCTCTGGAGTTCTGCAGAAAGTTCCTACAGAATTTACCCTGGAAATTCTTCTGAATTCTTGCGTTATGATCTGGTTAATCTGGTAGACAAATTTATTCAAACTTTTGAACAGTTTGGAGAACCTAGAACATATGGTTTGGGTATATATGAGCTGCAAATCATACGCATTGGCATTACGAACTTTTATTAACATGACTGGTCGATTTCAGACAGCTAACAAGCGTAGTTTACCTGGTAGACCAATTGATCCTAACTCCAGAACACATTGGAGATCCTAGAGTGGCAAATCATACGCGTGGGCTCTAAAGACTTGCATGGGCTCGACTTCAGATAGCTTTCGATTTCAGATAGCTTTCGAGCGCAGTTGACATGGTAGACCATTTCATCCAAACTCCAGAACACATTGGAGAGCCTAGAACATCTGGTTTGGGCATATCTGAGCTGCAAATCATACGCGTGGGCTTTACGGTCTTGTTTAAACGTGACTGGTCGATTGCGGATAGCTATCGAGCGCAGTTGACTTGGTAGACAAAATTGATCCAAACTCCAGAACAGTTTGGAGAACCAAAAACATCCGGTTTAGGCAAAACTGAGTGAAATATCGTTCATATGGCTTCTACGAACTGGCATGGACATGACGGGTTTCCATTGGCACGGGTTTTCGTTGTTTTGTTCGGCAAAATTTCGGCAAAACCATCTTTCATCAGTTATAGAAGTCGTTTTGGAGTCGCTAGGGATGTCCAGAAGAAACATATTGGGTGAAACGAGATGAGATGGGTAAGACATCCGTAAAAGAATTGTGAAAATCGGTCGAAAGGCGGCTGAGAACCAGCTGTTTGAAAATTTAGTTCCCATGATTTTCTGATCACGATAGTCCACGTTAGTAATTTTATCACGGTATGCGTAGTGCTAATGCAAGACTTAAATTCGTGATGCTAATAATGTCCATCTCCAACCGGAATTGGTGAGATCGTCTGCGTTGTTTTAAGGAGAGTTCGTGGATCTTGCGGAAGAGTGTTAGATAGTCGCCGGTTCAGTATTTTTAGTAGCTCCTTAACTGCAATATGTCTTATGTTGGAAGACAGGGCCCAGCGTCTTAGATCCTCAACTAGGTTTATATCGTCGTCGATCTCATTGGAATCAGTATCACTATCCACATCGGATTCGCAAAAATATTCCGAAGATGTGTTGTCAGCATCATCATCAATTCTCTCGGGCATACCTGCTTCCATTGTATCATATTCCAATTGATCCATGCCCAACTGATCTGAAGGAGGAAGGTCGAGAATCACACTAGAATACGCTCGTACTGTTGAAACGAAATCGCTCTGTAACAATGATTGATGGCAATTAATTGCATATTATTCGGCAACTCGACCGTATGAAAACCATTTTTTTTGTTAAATATCTTGGCTGTGCATATGCACAGCACATGTTTCGAAATGGACAAATTGATATGAAATTTGCGAAAAAGAATCCACGTGTCTTGGAGGCACTCGGTTGAGGAACCTCCTACTCTCTAGATAGGCGTGATAACTCCTACACAACAAGACCACTTGAAGGTTACGTTTTGTGTTGGGGTTATCACGCCTATCTAGAGAGTAGGAGGTTGAGGGTTGGAGTGCCTCCAAGACACGAAGGGAGACCCGACGACGAGAAAGAAGCGTTCTATGCACAGCTGGAGCAGACATACGATGGATGCCCACTGCGGGACGTCAAAATCGTCATCGGTGACATGAACGCACAGGTAGGAAGGGAGGAAATGTATAGACCGGTCATCGGACCGGATAGTCTGCACACCGTATCGAATGACAACGGCCAACGATGCATAAACTTCGCAGCCTCCCGCGGAATGGTAGTCCGAAGCACCTTCTTTCCCCGCAAAAATATCCACAAGGCCACATGGAGATCACCTAACCAAGAAACGGAAAACCAAATCGACCACGTTCTAATCGACGGTAAATTCTTCCCCGACATCACGAACGTCCGCACTTACCGCAGTGCGAATATTGAATCCGACCACTACCTCGTTGCAGTATGCCTGCGCTCAAAACTCTCGACGGTGTACAACACGCGTCGAAGTCGGAGGCCGAGGCTTAACATTGGGCGGCTACAAGACGGTAGACTAGCCCAAGACTACGCGCAGCAGCTGGAAGTGGCACTTCCAACGGAAGAACACCTAGGCGCAGCGTCTCTTGAAGATGGCTGGAGAGATATTCGATCAGCCATTAATAGCACCGCAACCGCTGCACTTGGCACGGTGCCCCCGGATCAGAGAAACGACTGGTATGACGGCGAATGTGAGCAGTTAGTAGAAGAGAAGAATGCAGCATGGGCGACATTGCTGCAACACCGCACGAGGGCAAACGAGGCACGATATAAACAGGCGCGGAATAGACAAAACTCGATTTTCCGGAGGAAAAAGCGCCAGCAGGAAGATCGAGACCGTGAAGAGACGGAGGAACTGTACTGCACTAATAACACACGAAAGTTCTATGAGAAGTTAAACCGTTCACGTAAGGGCCATGTGCCACAGCCTGATATGTGCAATGACATAAACGGGAACCTTCTTACGAACGAGCGTGAGGTGATCCAAAGGTAACGGCAGCACTACGAAGAACACCTGAATGGCGATGTGGCAGACGAAAATGGCGGTATGGTGATGGACCTGGGAGAACGCGCGCAGGACATAACTTTACCGGCTCCGGATCTCCAGGAAATCCAGGAGGAGATTGGCCGGCTGAAGAACAACAAAGCCCCTGGGGTTGATCAACTACCAGGAGAGCTATTTAAACACGGTGGTGAGGCACTGGCTAGAGCGCTGCACTGGGTCATTACCAAGATTTGGGAGGAGAAAGTTTTGCCGCAGGAGTGGATGGAAGGTGTCGTGTGTCCCATCTACAAAAAGGGCGATAAGCTGGATTGTAGCAACTACCGCGCAATCACATTGCTGAACGCCGCCTAAAAGGTACTCTTCCAAATTTTATGCCGTCGACTAGCACCAACTGCAAGGGAGTTCGTGGGGCAGTACCAGGCGGGCTTTATGGGCGAACGCTCCACCACGGACCAGGTGTTTGCCATTCGCCAAGTACTGCAGAAATGCTGCGAATACAACGTGCCCACGCATCATCTATTCATCGACTTCAAAGCCGCATATGATACAATCGATCGGGACCAGCTATGGCAGCTAATGCACGAACACGGTTTTCCGGATAAACTGACACGGTTTATCAAAGCGACGATAGATCGGGTGATGTGCGTAGTTCGAGTTTCAGGGGCATTCTCGAGTCCCTTCGAAACCCGCAGAGGGTTACGGCAAGGTGATGGTCTTTCGTGTCTGCTATTCAACATCGCTTGGGAAGGGGTAATACGAAGAGCAGGGATTAACACGAGTGGTACAATTTTCAATAAGTCCGTCCAGCTATTTGGCTTCGCCGACGACATAGATATTATGGCACGTAACTTTGAGAAGATGGAGGAAGCCTACATCAGACTGAAGAGGGAAGCTAAGCGGATTGGACTAGTCATCAACACGTGGAAGACAAAGTACATGATAGGAAGAGGTTCAAGAGACGACTATGTGAGCCACCTCCCGCGAGTTTGCATCGGTGGTGACGAAATCGAGGTGGTAGAAGAATTTGTGTACTTGGGCTCACTGGTGACTGCCGAAAATGACACCAGCAGAGAAATTCGGAGACTGGAAGTGGCTTGAAATCGTACGTACTTTGGACTTCGCAAGACGCTCCGATCGAATAGAGTTCGCCGCCGTACCAAACTGACTATCTACAAAACGCTCATTAGACCGGTAGTCCTCTACGGACACGAGACCTGGACGATGCTCGTGGAGGACCAACGCGCACTTGGAGTTTTCGAAAGGAAAGTGCTGCGTACCATCTATGGTGGGGTGCAGATGGCGGACGGTACGTGGAGGAGGCGAATGAACCACGAGTTGCATCAGCGTGTAGGAGAACCATCCATCGTTCACACCGCGAAAATCGGACGACTGCGGTGGGCCGGGCACGTAGCCAGAATGTCGGACAGTAACCCGGTGAAAATGGTTCTCGACAACGATCCGACGGGAACAAGAAGGCGAGGTGCGCAGCGGGCAAGGTGGATCGATCAGGTGGAAGATGACTTGCGGACCCTCCGTAGACTGCGTGGTTGGCGACGTGTAGCCATGAACCGAGCCGAATGGAGAAGACTCTTATATACCGCACAGGCCACTTCGGCCTTAGGCTGAATAAATAATAATAATGCATATGCACAGCCAAGATATTCAACAAAAAAAAAAATGATTGATGGATTTGCCGCAAATTTTCTTTAAGTTTTCTCCTGTAGGATCCACTAGCCTTAAAATTTTTCCAAGCACTCATTTTTTCTAAGTTTACTGTGATTATGACTGAGACAAAATTCAAAACAAACAAAGTTCAAGCTTCGAATTAAACAGTAGAAAATGGTAGAAATAAATTATGAAACTTAGAATTCTTAATCAAAACGTATCTGAGAGTAACAATTATATAAAGGTTTTAAACTGGAATTCATAAAACTTAAAAGCTTATATAAGTCCTGAATAGACTACTTATTTATCATTTTCACACATTTTTTTCATTCTCACTGGCGTTCAGTACCGGTATTTTCGGTATCTGTACTACCGTTACCACAACCCTAGAATGGGTCATCGTTCTCACCAACATACCCAAGTACATGCAATCCATTCTACAAGCATTCTAAGCAGGGGAACTGCTCCTGGATTTCGTCTCATGGCTCCGATGTTATTTTTGTTATTTTTCCAGCACTGCCTATTTTGGAGTGCCAGACTTCGTACCGTCTTGGGATAAAATCATCTGATCATCTGAAATGATTGAAACTTTTGGACAATATGGATTTTAGTTTTAATATCTCTATTGATTAAGTGTGATTGGGTTACATTTTTTAGTAAACAGTCTGTACAGCATAGCTGAATACACTGGCGGTCAACAAATAAATAAAAAGACTCGATCCCACGACACCTCGTAGGCTCTGAAGTCGTCATTTTCGATTACCAGAAAAATCTCAGCTGGGAATGTAATGACATAGAGTGGTGTATAACGTCACATGACAAACAGTATGTAGTAGGGTCCAAAAAGTAGATGTGCTTGTCTTGACATGCATGCTAAACTAAAGAAAGAATGCTATAGGGGTGCCAATTTGATATGACTCGCTCTCTATAAATCTGTCCACCGCGTTTTTTTCTCGAGGGTATCGCAAAAGTGTAACGGTATTTTTTGTGAAGCATTTCTACATGAAGCTTATGTCAAGTACATAAGCAAACCCGGATGTAGGCCGTCTCCTACAAGTAGGGAAGAACCACGCACGCGCACCAACGGAAGTTTCAACTAGAAGAATTTCAATTCAAGAAGCTATCGCCAGCGAGGAACTCCCTATTTCAGACGCATGCACGTGCCCTTTATTCAAATAAGGAATGGGCGTAGGACGAGCCTCTTAATCAAGGTTGAGGTGCTATCGGAATAAAGAAATCTTCGGTGTAATGACTGGTGCGTGGACACGCACTATACGTTATTTGACGGTCAAAATCGAAAAAGAACGTTTTTTACGATTAATCTCCACAACTTGACCACTAACTTGTACTAAACATTATTTGATTTAAATGTTTTCTTAAAAATCAATACATTGAACAAAACATTTTTGGAAAGCTAATAACAATTATATTGAAACAAAGCAATTGAAAGAAGCTTGGCTTGTATGTCAGTATCATAATGATTGGTGCTTTACTCTTTACATTATAGTTGTGAACTTTGTAACGTGAGTTTGATAATACTGTTCTCTCCTGAAAATATTTGTAATATATTTTTATAATATTGTTTGTTATATTTGACTACCTATGTTGAATATTAGAATGATTGCTCATTTAAAAGTTTATTGCTTAAAAAATGGATACCACGACTTAAATTTACTTCATCTCAACATTATTTTGGTTTCAGTTTGTCCACTGTGGTACTAATACATAACAGTGGAAAAAGAAGAAAGTAAAATTGATGTTGAAGGAGTCCTAAACAAAACCCGCGCGCGACAAGGACCTTTCGTTCGCGTGTGCCTAATGATGAATGCATTGGAACGGTCTCCTTCGTATGAATGGCTATTCTGTGTATCGAATCGAGTCCGAACAGAGTGAAAAGTGGATGCAAGGACAATGCAAGGTCCGGGCAGATGTTTTCTATTCAGGTTTGGTCCTGCTGATGGACGATGGATGCGTGTGATGTCCGTCACAAAATCGATAAATGAGCCACGTGTGGCTGCACAGTGCACACTGATGCTGTGGATGATGATGATGGTGATGATGGTGGTGATAAAGGACCAACCGAGCTTTCAAGTGTTCGAGTCCAAAGTGACTTTGTTCACCTCTTCAGAGGCGGAACTTGAAAATATATTGATCAAACATAGCTTGCAAAATAACCCTTTTTCGTTACACATTTTACGGAGATAAACAGCACTCTAATATTTATTGGTTGCTTCTCAGAACAGGATGAGCCACACGTTTTCCACGCGACTTCATTTGTTTTCGTTGTTGTTGGTCCACCCATTCCGTGTTGTATTAGCCGTTACGGGCGCCAATATTTTTACACATAACATTTACGCATTTACTGCATACTTTACTGTAGGGTAGTCCTTCGCTTATATCTGATATATGATGATTTTTGTTCATTTGATTTAACTCCTCAGAAAATCCTTAGATTTTGAATTTGGTAAAAAGATGTTTTATTTTTATTTTTTTTAATTTCTTAAAAGACATTTTTCAATTCTAAACTCTAAAGTTTCATGATTCCACAAAAACTAGGTATCAGTCAAAAAGCTCCTTCATCAGATATTCTATATCAGGTTTCTTAGTAAACTCCTAAAATTCACCCAGATATATAACGAAAATGAATCTGGAAAATCCTTTAGCAATATGTACCTCCAAGAATTCATCCGAGAACTTGTTAAAGATTTTTTCCTGGAATAACTTGTGAAGTCTTTAGAGAATTGTTTCGGAAACTTACTTAGATATTTTATAAACTCCATTTGAAGTTTCCTTTGAAAATGCCTTTGGGAATTCCTTCATTACTTACATTGTAAAATCCTCTGAGTCTTTCATCGAAAATTCCAACCAAAATCTAATCAAGTGCTCCTACGATGATTGTAGATTGGGTTGTTTCTAAAATTCCTCAAGAAATTCTATCAAAATATCCTTACTTAATGTTTGAGGTTTGCTTTGAAAAATCCTCCATGAATTTATTCGATAACTCGTCTGAGAAGTCTATTCTTCCTACAATTTATTCAAGAAAACTATCAGACTTTCGTTTCAAGCAGAGTTGTCTTACCCTTTTTTGGCTTAAATTCTGCTTTGAATCTTAACCAATAAAAAGCAAATTTTGATAAACGGTTGCAATCTAGAACTCTCACAGAAGAAATTGGATTATTTTCAAAAGTTCCTATGTCACAAGTTTTGAATTCATCACAATCCAGAGATATATCACTTATTTAAAAAAAAGTCACATGGTGCATAAACCCGATATGAATTAAGCAAAAAATTCTAATAAAGAATTATCTCTAGTTCCAAAAGAAACACTCGTAACTTGTCAAGAGGCATTTTTTTTATTTCCTTAACAGAACTTTATTTTTTTACTAGCTTTATGTGCCAGGGGTGGCATTGCGCACCTCGACTCGAAACGAGCAAACCATGCAAGCTGTCATACGAAAGAGCTGTCGAGATGCGCCGAGGCCCCAGGCTTTGCTCGGGATTGAAAAGTAAGGTCTGCTATTCAAATGTCTTATTGTGGCACCAAATGCACATAAGTAGATAGTTTGACAGAAAAATCGGTGTGGAGATTGTGAACGGTTTCTTAAAAAGAGTGGCTATACCGGTTTGACTTTGTGCACTGCTTGGTGTTAGGTCATCTAACAATAAAATAGGTTGAAAACTGTAATTCTTGGGCTGAATATTACAGAGACTCCTTCTTAATTCCCCTTTCGTCTCTTCTCCATGCTATCTTCTACCTTCTATCTAACTTCTTTGTTCTATTCTTTTTGTTCTGCTATCTTCCTCCTTTTTCCTTATTTTTTTTCTTCCTCTTCTTTCTTTTTTTCTCTTTCATCCATCTCTCTTATTTCTTCTTCTTTATGTTTCTATTCTATGTTCCCTTTTTTAAATCTTTCTTCTACCTTCAGCCCTTTTTAAATTTTTCAAATCGCTCCTTGCGTTTACTTAAACTGAACTACTCGTGTCCTGCATAACACATCTGACCCATTTCCTAATAAAACTCCTACTTCCTTAGAACAAAGAACAGCCTCTTGGAAGGAGGCTTCCAAGTTTCTTGAAAGGAGGCTTCCAAGCCTCTTGGAAGGAGGCTTCCAAGCCTCTTGGAAGGAGGCTTCCAAGCCTCTTGGAAGGAGGCTTCCAAGCCTCTTGGAAGGAGGCTTCCGAGCCTCTTGGTACGAGGCTTCCGAGCCTCTTGGAAGGAGGCTTCCGAGCCCCTTGGAAGGAGGCTCCGAGCCCCTTGGAACGAGGCTTCCGAGCCCCTTGGAAGAAGGCTTCCGAGCCTCTTGGAAGGAGGCTTCCAAGTCTCTTGGAAGGAGGCTGAGGCCTCTTGGAAGGAGGCTTCCAGGCCTCTTGGAAGGAGGCTTCTGAGCCTCTTGGAAGGAGGCTTCCGAGGCCTCTTGGAAGGAGGCTGAGCCTCTTGGAGGAGGCTTCCAGGCCTCTTGGAAGGAGGCTTCCGAGCCTCTTGGAAGGAGGCTTCCAGGCCTCTTGGAAGGAGCTGAGCCTCTTGGAGGAGGCTTCCGGGCCTCTTGGAAGGAGGCTTCTGAGCCTCTTGGAAGGAGGCTTCCGAGGCCTCTTGGAAGGAGGCTTCCGAGGCCTCTTGGAGGAGGCTTCCAGAGCCTCTTGGAAGGAGGCTTCCAGGCCTCTTGGAAGGAGGCTTCCAGGCCTCTTGGAAGGGCTTCCAGGCCTCTTGGAAGGAGGCTTCCAGGCCTCTTGGAAGGAGGCTTCCGAGCCTCTTGGAAGGAGGCTTCCGGGCCTCTTGGAAGGGCTTCCAGGCCTCTTGGAAGGAGGCTTGAGCCTCTTGGAAGGAGGCTTCCGAGGCCCTCTTGGAGGAGGCTTCCGAGGCCTCTTGGAAGGAGGCTTCCAGGCCTCTTGGAAGGAGGCTGAAGGGCCTCTTGGAGGAGGCTTGAGCCTCTTGGAGGAGGCTTCCGGGCCTCTTGGAAGGAGGCTTCCAGGCCTCTTGGAAGGAGGCTGGAGCCTCTTGGAAGGAGGCTTCTGGGCCCTCTTGAAGGAGGCTTCCGGGCCTCTTGAAGGAGGCTTCCGGGCCTCTTGAAAGGAGGCTTCCAGGCCTCTTGAAAGGAGGCTTCCGGGCCTCTTGAGGAGGCTTCCAGGCCTCTTGAAAGGAGGCTTCTGAGCCTCTTGAAGGGAGGCTTCCGAGGCCTCTTGAAGGGGCTGGGCCTCTTGAAGGAGGCTTCCGGGCCTCTTGAAGGAGGCTTCCGGGCCTCTTGAAAGGAGGCTTCCAGGCCTCTTGAAAGGAGGCTTCTGAGCCTCTTGAAAGGGAGGCTGGGCCTCTTGAAAGGAGGCTTCTGAGGCCTCTTGAAAGGAGGCTTCTGAGCCTCTTGAAAGGAGGCTTCCAGGAGCTCTTGAAAGGAGGCTTCCAGGCCTCTTGAAGGAGGCTGAGGCCTCTTGAAGGGAGGCTTCCAGGCCTCTTGAAAGGAGGCTTCCAGGGCCTCTTGAAAGGAGGCTTCGGGCCTCTTGAAGGAGGCCTGAGCCTCTTGAAGGAGGCTTCCGAGGCCTCTTGAAGGAGGCTTCAGGCCTCTTGAAGGAGGCTTCCAGAGCCTCTTGAAGGAGGCTTCCGGGCCTCTTGAAAGGAGGCTGGGGCCTCTTGAAGGGAGGCTTCCAGGCCTCTTGAAGGAGGCTTCCGAGGCCTCTTGAAGGAGGCTTCCAGGCCTCTTGAAGGGAGGCTGAGCCTCTTGAAGGAGGCCTGAGGCCTCTTGAAGGAGGCTTCCGAGGCCTCTTGGAAGGAGGCTTGGAGGCCTCTTGAAGGAGGCTTCGAGCCTCTTGGAGGAGGCTTCCGGGCCTCTTGAAAGGAGGCTTCCGAGCCTCTTGGAGGAGGCTTCCGGGCCTCTTGGAGGGAGGCTTCTGAGCCTCTTGAAGGAGGCTTCCGAGGCCTCTTGAAGGAGGCTTCCGAGCCTCTTGGAAGGAGGCTTCCAGGCCTCTTGGAGGGAGGCTTCCGAGGCCTCTTGGAAGGAGGCTTCCGGAGCCTCTTGGAAGGAGGCTTCCGGGCCTCTTGAAGGAGGCTTCCAGGCCTCTTGGAAGGAGGCTTTGAGGCCTCTTGGAGGAGGCTGAGCCTCTTGGAGGAGGCTTCCAGGCCTCTTGGAGGGAGGCTTCCAGGCCTCTTGAAGGAGGCTTCCAGGCCTCTTGGAGGAGGCTTCCGAGGCCTCTTGAAGGAGGCTTCCGAGCCTCTTGGAAGGAGGAGGCTTCCAGAGCCTCTTGAAGGAGGCTTGAGGCCTTTTGAAGGAGGCTTCCAGGCCTCTTGAAAGGAGGCTTGAGGCCTTTTGAAGGGCTTCCAGGCCTCTTGAAGGAGGCTTCCAGGCCTCTTGAAGGAGGCTTGAGCCTCTTGAAGGAGGCTTCGGGCCTCTTGAAAGGGAGGGCTTCCAGCCTCTTGAAGGAGGCTTCAGGCCTCTTGAAAGGAGGCTTCAGGCCTCTTGAAGGAGGCTTGAGGCCTCTTGAAAGGAGGCTTCCAGGCCTCTTGAAAGGAGGCTTCCGAGGCCTCTTGAAAGGGAGGCTTCCAGGCCTCTTGAAAGGAGGCCTGAGGCCTCTTGAAAGGAGGCTTCCAGGCCTCTTGAAGGAGGCTTCAGGCCTCTTGAAGGAGGCTTCCAGGCCTCTTGAAGGAGGCTTCCAGGCCTCTTGAAGGAGGCTCTGAGGCCTCTTGAAGGAGGCTTCCGGAGCCTCTTGAAGGAGGCTTCCAGGCCTCTTGAAAGGAGGCTTGAGCCTCTTGAAGGAGGCCTGAGCCTCTTGAAAGGAGGCTTCCAGGCCTCTTGAAGGAGGCTTCCGGGCCTCTTGAAAGGAGGCTTCCAGGCCTCTTGAAGGAGGCTTCCAGGCCTCTTGAAGGAGGGCTTCCAGGCCTCTTGAAGGAGGCTTCCAGGCCTCTTGAAGGAGGCTTCTGAGCCTCTTGAAGGAGGCTTCCGGGCCTCTTGAAGGAGGCTTCTGGCCTCTTGAAAGGAGGCTTCTGGGCCTCTTGAAAGGAGGCTTCCAGGCCTCTTGAAGGAGGCTGAGGCCTCTTGAAGGAGGCTTCCAGGCCTCTTGAAAGGAGGCTTCCTGAGCCTCTTGAAAGGAGGCTTCGAGGCCTCTTGAAAGGAGGCTGGGGCCTCTTGAAGGAGGCTTCCAGGCCTCTTGAAGGAGGCTTCCAGGCCTCTTGAAGGAGGAGGCCTTCAGGCCTCTTGAAGGAGGCTTCCTGAGCCTCTTGAAGGAGGCTTCCAGGCCTCTTGAAAGGAGGCTTCCGAGGCCTCTTGAAGGAGGCTTCCAGGCCTCTTGAAGGAGGCTTCCGGGCCTCTTGAAGGAGGCTTCCAGGCCTCTTGAAAGGGCTTCCAGGCCTCTTGAAGGGGGCCTCCGGGCCCTCTTGAAGGGGGCCTTCCGGCCCTCTTGAAGGGGGGCTCCGGCCTCTTGAAGGGGGGCTCCCGGGCCTCTTGAAAGGAGGCTTCCGGGCCTCTTGAAAGGAGGCTTCCGGGCCTCTTGAAGGAGGCTTCCAGGCCTCTTGAAAGGGCTTCAGGCCTCTTGAAAGGAGCCTTCCGAGCCTCTTGAAGGAGGCTTCCAGGCCTCTTGAAGGGCTTCCGGGCCTCTTGAAAGGAGGCTGAGCCTCTTGAAAGGGAGGCTTCCAGGCCTCTTGAAGGAGGCTTCTGAGCCTCTTGAAAGGAGGCTTCCGGGGCCTCTTGAAGGAGGCTTCCAGGCCTCTTGAAGGAGGCTTCCAGGCCTCTTGAAAGGAGGCTTCCAGGCCTCTTGAAGGAGGCTTCCGAGGCCTCTTGAAAGGAGGCTTCCAGGCCTCTTGAAGAGGAGGCTTCCGGGCCTCTTGAAGGGCTTCCAGGCCTCTTGAAAGAGGCTTCCGAGGCCTCTTGAAAGGAGGCTTCCGAGCCTCTTGAAGGAGGCTTCCAGGCCTCTTGAAGGGATGCTTCTGAGCCTCTTGAAGGAGGCTTCCAGGCCTCTTGAAGGAGGCTTCCAGGCCTCTTGAAGGAGGCTTCCAGGCCTCTTGAAGGAGGCTTCCAGGCCTCTTGAAGGAGGCTGGGCCTCTTGAAGGAGGCTGAGGCCTCTTGAAGGAGGCTTCCAGGCCTCTTGAAAGGAGGCTGGGCCTCTTGAAGGAGGCTTCCAGGCCTCTTGAAGGAGGCTTCCAGGCCTCTTGAAGGAGGCTGAGGCCTCTTGAAGGAGGCTTCCAGGCCTCTTGAAGGAGGCTTCCAGGCCTCTTGAAGGAGGCTTCTGAGGCCTCTTGAAGGAGGCTGAGGCCTCTTGAAGGGAGGCTTCCAGGCCTCTTGAAGGAGGCTTCCGAGCCTCTTGAAGGAGGCTGGAGGGCCTCTTGGAGGAGGCTCTGAGCCTCTTGGAAGGAGGCTTCCAGGCCTCTTGAAGGAGGCTTCCGGGCCTCTTGAAAGGAGGCTTCCAGGCCTCTTGAAGGAGGCTTCCGAGCCTCTTGAAGGAGGCTTCAGGCCTCTTGAAAGGAGGCTGAGGCCTCTTGAAGGAGGCTTCCAGGCCTCTTGAAGGAGGCTTGGGAGCCTCTTGAAGGAGGCTTCCAGGCCTCTTGAAGGAGGCTTCCAGGCCTCTTGAAGGAGGCTTCCGAGGCCTCTTGGAAGGAGGCTTGGGCCTCTTGAAGGAGGCTTCCGAGCCTCTTGGAAGGAGGCTTCCTGGAAGAGGCCTCTTGGAGGAGGCTTCCTGAGCCTCTTGGAAGGGAGGCTTCCAGGCCTCTTGGAAGGAGGCTTCCGAGGCCTCTTGGAGGAGGCTTCCGAGGCCTCTTGGAAGGAGGCTTCCCGGGCCTCTTGGAAGGAGGCTGGGCCTCTGGAGGAGCTGAGCCTCTTGGAAGGAGGCTTCCGAGCCTCTTGGAAGGAGGCTTCCGAGGCCTCTTGGAAGGAGGCTTCCGAGGCCTCTTGGAGGAGGCTCCGAGCCTCTTGAAGGAGGCTTCCAGAGCCTCTTGGAAGGAGGCTTCCGAGCCTCTTGGAAGGAGGCTTCCAGGCCTCTTGAAAGGAGGCTTCCGAGCCTCTTGAAGGAGGCTTCCAGGCCTCTTGAAGGAGGCTTCCGAGCCTCTTGAAGGAGGCTTCCGAGGCCTCTTGAAGGAGGCTTCCAGGCCTCTTCAAAGGAGGCTTCCTGAGCCTCTTGAAGGAGGCTTCCGAGGCCTCTTGAAGGGCTTCCAGGCCTCTTGAAGGAGGCTGAGCCTCTTGAAGGGAGGCTTCCGAGGCCTCTTGAAGGAGGCTTCCGGGCCTCTTGAAGGAGGCTTCGAGGCCTCTTGAAGGAGGCTTCCGAGCCTCTTGAAGGAGGCTTCCAGCCTCTTGAAGGAGGCTTCGGGCCTCTTGAAGGAGGCTTCCGAGGCCTCTTGAAGGAGGCTTCGAGGCCTCTTGAAGGGAGGCTTCCAGGCCTCTTGAAGGAGGCTTCCGAGCCTCTTGAAGGAGGCTTCCAGGCCTCTTGAAAGGAGGCTTCCAGGGCCTCTTGAAGGAGGCTTCCAGGCCTCTTGAAGGAGGCTTCAGGCTCTGAGGGCCTCTTGAAGGAGGCTTCCGAGCCTCTTGAAGGATGCTTCCAGGCCTCTTGAAAGGATGCTTCTGAGGCCTCTTGAAAGGAGGCTTCCAGAGCCTCTTGAAAGGAGGCTTCCAGGCCTCTTGAAAAGGAGGCTTCCGAGGCCCTCTTGAAAGGAGGCTTCCGAGCCTCTTGAAAGGAGGCTGAGCCTCTTGAAAGGAGGCTTCCAGCCTCTTGAAGGAGGCTTCCAGGCCTCTTGAAGGAGGCTTCCAGGCCTCTTGAAGGAGGCTTCCAGGCCTCTTGAAGGGAGGCTTCCAGGCCTCTTGAAGGAGGCTTCCGGGCCTCTTGAAGGAGGCTGGGCCTCTTGAAGGAGGCTTCCAGGCCTCTTGAAAGGAGGCTTCCAGGCCTCTTGAAGGAGGCTTCCAGGCCTCTTGAAGGAGGCTGAGGCCTCTTGAAGGAGGCTTCAGGCCTCTTGAAGGGGCTTCCGGGCCTCTTGAAAGGAGGCTTCCGAGGCCTCTTGAAGGAGGCTTCCAGGCCTCTTGAAGGAGGCTTCCAGGCCTCTTGAGAAGGGAGGGCTTCAGGCCTCTTGAAGGGCTGGGCCTCTTGAAGGAGGCTTCCAGGCCTCTTGAAGGAGGCTTCCAGGCCTCTTGAAGGAGGCTTCCGGGCCTCTTGGAGGAGGCTTCCGGGCCTCTTGGAAGGAGGCTTCCGAGCCTCTTGGAAGGAAGCTTCCGAGGCCTCTTGGAAGGAGGCTGAGCCTCTTGGAAGGAGGCTTCCAGGCCTCTTGGAGGAGGCTTCCAGGCCTCTTGGAAGGAGGGCTTCCGAGGCCTCTTGGAAGGGAGGCTGGGAGGCCTCTTGGAAGGGAGGCTTCCGAGGCCTCTTGGAAGGAGGCTTCCAGGCCCTCTTGGAAGGAGGCCGGAGCCTCTTGGAAGGAGGCTTCCGGGCCTCTTGGAAGGAGGCTGAGGCCTCTTGAAGGAGGCTTCCAGAGCCTCTTGAAGGATGCTTCGAGGCCTCTTGAAGGATGCTTCCAGGCCTCTTGAAAGGAGGCTTCCAGGCCTCTTGAAGGAGGCTTCCAGGCCCTCTTGAAGGAGGCTTCCAGGCCTCTTGAAGGAGGCTTCCAGGCCTCTTGAAGGAGGCTTCCAGGCCTCTTGAAGGAGGCTTGAGCCTCTTGAAGGAGGCTTCCAGGCCTCTTGAAGGAGGCTTCCGGGCCTCTTGAAGGGCTTCCGAGCCTCTTGAAGGGAGGCTTCCAGGCCTCTTGAAAGGAGGCTTCCGAGCCTCTTGGAAGGAGTTAATTAACGTTAAATCACGAAATGGCAACGAGACAACGTACCCTCCATTCTCGTGTCGAGGGCGAGTGTCCAGAACGATCTTAACACACACACAAGGTCAGTGGGTTCGTCGGCACCGTGGATTTATTCTGCCTCCCAAATCCTCTTCATCGTTTCTGAAAGTGTGCCTGTGGAAGCGATGTGGCACTGCTGGTCGTGGACTTTCTTGATTTGCTACGTGTCCAGCTATAACCCAACCAAATTGCGTCTCTTGCAGATCGGGCAAGTCTGCTCGTAATTGGATTGGATTTTCTGACTGCACCGACTCCCGTGATTGGTACAAGTGTCGGTACTCTTTGGACGAAATGCGGTACCTTCCTGTTGCAGAGGTCCTTCAGAAATACGAGAGCCGTCATGACCACCGCCGTTTTGGGTTCCATTGGCTGCATTGTTGGAGCCGTGCTTACCTTCTGCACCGGAGGGACAGACTTCTCCGGTGCTTGCTTGAGTTCCTCCTGCAGAAGGGTATGATGCCTGCGTTGCCTTCGAACACGTCTCATTCGATGGGCACGCGTTGGATCGGTGACCGGATTAAATGCATTTGTAGCACAGGTTCAACTCCTTCACTTTTGCATTACGTTGAGCTGGTGTCCACTAGTCTAACGTAGGGCACTCGTAGTGACGATATTTCTCGTCGCACACGCGACAAGACTGATGTTTGGTCATAGGGATCGCTGCGAGAGAGCACGGGCAAATGCCATAAGCATTTGTTGTCGATTCTGGAACCTTTCCCAAATCTGGCTCTCGCTTTGCAGGTACTTCAAAGTTTCTACGGAGTCCAGAAGTTTTCCGTGCTCGTGGGTCCTCTCCCACAGCTGAAGCATCTGGTCGTCCGATCATGCCGTTACGATTTTTGTCAGCAGTAGAGCTGACATCACGTCGAGTTGGGTGCCTTGATACTCCAGACCTCCAATAATACGGGGATTCTCATACTGGTCTTTTAACTATTTCCAGGTCTGCTGAAAGTTGTTGTCCTGGATCATTTTAGCTGTGATCCATCCGAAGATTTAATTTATTTTCCCCGAAGACCACCCTATCCGTCTCATTCAAATGCCCAAAATCCTCATTCAGTGGAGATATTCATATATGAAAGTGATAACCATGCCCAGAACACCGACGACCGGGTAATTGCCGATGACTCCTGGTCCATAACTTATGACGCGTCTGGAGTGAGTGCAATTTCTCTCGTTTTTCTGGCGCGGAATTCATTTTCCCACACCATTCATCGAATTGTTCGGCGGTTACGAGAAGCGGACGATGTTTGGTTGCTCATAAAATATTCCGAACCCGTGAAGCGCTTCGAGGGGGTAACAAGTGCGCTTCATTAGGGAAGTACAGAGTACCTTTGCCCGATGGGCAGATCATATGTTCCGTAATTTAAGTTTTGGGACCAACGGGGTCTTCAATAGCATACTTTTTTCGAAAAAAATATCATAACAGGAAAAATATAAAATGTCAAAAGCACCAAAGTAGATGCGACTCTTAATATTTAGTTAAAAGACGGACCATTTACAGGTTAGACATCGATGGGCCCCTCATCAAACGAACAAACGGAACGGCACCTCATTTTTATACACCGTACGCATCAGCGCGAATGTTGTTAAGCGATTTGTGGCCAAATTCGGTCATGTCGTGGTCGTTCGCAATAAATAATTTGAATAGCCCCTCTTCGCAAGACGACGACGACGACGATCGGAATGGCAATCGAATCCGACGATCGTTGCGACTTCGCTAAATCACCAGCCAATGCAAAGAGAGGTTTAATTATTATTAGGCAATTTCTCCTCATTCCTCCGGGGGTTCTGGTTTCTGAATGAAGATGAGGACGACGATGACGACTTCTGGATCAGGGATGCCAGCTTATGGGACCAAAAACCTGATTTAGGTTTTGAAGAATCTCAAAGCTTCACTGTAAACTTTCAAAAAAATGTTATAATTCCGAAACATTGCAGCGATTGTAAATTCTGGCACCACCACTTAGAACCGCCGTGGTGTTCTCAGTTCTTTCGAGTTTGTTGGGGAATCAATTTAAAGGCTCCCGGTTGGTCCGTATCTTAATGAAGAACACACCTTCTATGCCCTACCTTGCACTCTTCCGGTTGTTCGGCCACGGTGCTGGCGGATTCGCACAGAATTTATTACACTTTAAATGATTTAATTGTGGGGCATCATTTGCTCGGTGGTCGTTGTGCTGCGGAGATCAAACTCAAATTTGGATCGAGTGCGATGGTTCCACCGTGATAAACGCCAAAGGATTGGAGCGCAACGAGCGCGCGTGTACACCCGAATCGCATTACCAAGTTTGGTGTGGATCAAGTCAGGGTTTGATTACAGAAAAAAAAAGAAAAGATTGCAACGCATTAAAAACCGTTCACGGTTGGCGATATTTATGAGCATTTTCAAACGTCCCGGAACGGACCGGGTGGGAATGAGAGATAGCCATCGAAGTCGAAGTACAGTTAGCGTTCAAATTCGAGATGAAGATCGATGTTGCGATGGGATTCCGCAGCAAGTATCATGTGCTCCGGAGCAGGTGAATTTGACTTATTTTGGCAAACGAATGAAATGGAAGGTGTGTAGATAACGTTGCAGTTTTCAATATCAAAGTAATCGAAGTCGTGATCGAACGATAAAAATATGTTTTATGGACGGATTATTTGGAGCGAATACAATGCCGGAGGGAATAAAAACCCACGGAGTCTTTGCTAGAGCTGGGCCTGGAGGAAGATCGAAGGGGACTTTAAAAATCGTTCTTGAACATGGCTAGTTGAAAAAAATCCACCTTAATGACAAAAATCAATACCAAATTTTCAAAACGACTTATCTGCTTTTGCAAACAAAGATTCAAACATTGATAAGTCGAATCTGATAGCACTCCCAGGTAAACCAATACCATGAATACATAAGTGAAGGCTTTGGCTACCTGGTGTTGGTTTACGTGGGACTGCTAACAGATTCGACAAATCTACGTTAGAATCTTTGTTTACAAAAGTAGATAAGTCGTTCTGAAAATTTGATATTGAAATGATGTAATATCCTCATAACGGAACATCGCTGCCTCTTCGTGGTTATTAGGAGTTAGGGAAAAGGTCGAAAGAGACAAAAGGTTGAAATGAACCAGAAAGAGAATTGATCCCGCACAATACCAGTTATGTTCAACTTTCAAAAACGACAATCTATTCTATGTTTTATGGGTAACGCAAAAGCAAAAATATTCTCTCTGAACTTATACTAAAAATATGCTTGAAACATTATAGCCCATCGAATCAGTCCATTATCGTAACAACTTGCGAAAAACGTTTCTCACGGTATGCTACACATCGTGAGTAATTACAATGATGATAAGCCATTATTTTTTTCATTTTGCTATAGATTAAAAACATTGCTTCATAGTAATTACTTCTTCTTTTGAAATTGCTCGTTCTTTAAAGTTTCGTCTGATAATATTTTTCCATAGTAATTCACTTACGAAACTTTTTCCAGATTTTGTTATAATTTAAAAAGTTTCACTTTTTAAAACAATAAATATTTGTAGTATTACAGACAATATTCCTTCCTATTCTTCTGACAATATTTCTTGATTATGAAAACTCATATGTGAATATGTACGTTATGTGGAAGATATTGATTTGGAAAATGTATTGGAGGTAACCACTTTCCCTTCGATGGGACTCGAACCCATGACCCTACAGTACGCTAGACTGGTGCTTTAAGGTCACTCCTGACGGAATCCAAGATTAAAAGTGCTCGCGTTTTCGGGGGCACACCACTCGATACGGAAGCAACGCTCAACTGTCATTTTATCATTTCACGCATGCTGCGACGCAGCAAAGCTAAATCAACAAAAATGACAGTTGTGGGCCTCTGAATCGAGTGGTGCCCCAACACTGTCTTAATTCCGTCAGGAAAATATAACAACTAAGCTACTGAAGGACCTCCGTCGGCCTTCGCAACCTAGCGCTACTGAACGAGCTCGAGATTCCCAAATTGGACGCATAGTCAAATCACTCGCAATCCATTTCTCAAGCCAATACTTCCACATGTGTAGGTCATTCGTAGCTTAGTTGGTTAAAGCACCAGTCTAGCGTACTGTAGGGTCATGGGTTCGAGTCCCATCGAAGGGAAAGTGGTTACCTCCAATACATTTTCCAAATCAATATCTTCCACATAACGAACATATTCACATATGAGTTTTCATAACATTGTAAATTAACGTCCAAGTCGGGTGGTTTAATCCCCGGAAATAGGCAATTACCTTTGATTGAACCCCCAATATTTCTTCTCATCCTTCTAGCAAATTCTTTGGGAATGCATCCAACTTATGTTCCACTTGTTCTAGATTCACCTTTTGTCCCTTTCGACTTTTTGTCCCTTTCGACCATTATTTGTCTCTTCGACCTTCTGTCCATTTAGACGTTTTGTCTTTTCGACCTTTTGTCCTTTCGACTTTTTGTCTAAATGTAAAAGGCTGTAAAAGGTCTAAATTTTATATTCCGACCTTTTGTCATAGATTCGTTTATTAGTACTCGGAAACGGCAGATTTGACAGTTAACCCATATATTTTCTGTCAAATTTTCCGTTTCTGTCACCGTTCCGCTGAATTGCGTTTCGAGCTTAAGAGTGGGTCATTGCTTCTACAGACAGTCTCTATAGACCGGAAAATAGAAACGCTAAAGGATCTCTCAATATAGCTTCCTTCTCCTTCTCCTCCACCATCGGAAGAGAATCATATGATGGTGAGAATGGGTTACTAATCTAATTTAATCTAATCTCATACTTGCGTAGCCAATACTTGAAAGCATCCTGGAAAATGACGGTTTCTGAATTCCGTCATTTTTCTTTTCATATGGCCAGGCCAACTACGCAGTATGTACCGCAGAGATGACTCCTAGATATTGAGCGACTTCAGGAATACCTAAAGTCACTTAATAGCTTGGAATCTAGGGGAAAGGAAGAAAGCGTGGACCTCCATGCCAAACGCTTCCAATAATATAGATACCTAATATATAATAAAAATCTTGTGCGTATTTATGTATGATGTATATAAGTTTGTTTATGTGTGTATATATGTATGTGTGTATATGAGTGTATATGTGGGTTTATATGTGTAGTGAATGTGTGTGTGCTTTTGTGTGGGTGCGTGCGTGTTTAAATAAATTTACAGTTTATCAAAACCTTACCTCTGCTCAAAAATTCTGAAGCTGAACCAAGAGAAAACACGCACTGAACTAATAAACTTTATTACCGGCCGCGCAATGCAAAACACAAAATTTCGGCAAATCGCGCGATCGTTCTGCCGTCCGAAACAAGAGCCAACACGCACTCATATGATGGTGAGAATGGGTTACTGAAAAAAAAGTATTGAATATTTGTCAATACTTTTCCGTACATTCTAAGCGGTTGAAACAGAGACAAATTGTTATCGCCATTCGATTCATTGTTACCCAACGATGACGATAACTCCTGAAACTGCCCTTGGAGAAACCTAAAATGAATAACGTCTGTGCTATTTTGATGCAATTCTGAAGGATTGCAACGCGATTCAGTTTTTTTTTCGGAAAAAAAAATCGCACCGTTTAACTTATGCTTTTGGAGGATGAGTCGGTTTAGGCCCATGCTTAATACGTTTCACACAATCTGCCTGTAACTTATTCTTCACTTTTCATCACCTATTTTTTTTTTCATTCGCTTAATTACTTATTCCTGATTTCTGATATCTGATTTCGAATTTCGGATTCCGGAATTCAAAATTCGGATTTCGGATCTCAGATTTCATATTCCAAATTTTTTTGATTTTCCTTATATTTTTGATTTTTCAGATTTTTTTTTTTGTTTTTCCGATTTTGTTTATTTTTCCAATGTTTCTGATTTTTTCCGATATTGCAGACTTTTTTTTGTATTTTTTTATTTTATTTTTCTAATTTTTCTAATTTTTCAGATTTTTTTTTTAAATTTTATCTCTTACTTTTTTGCTTTTTTTATTATTCTGTTTTTCTCTGATTTGTCTAATTTTTCTAATTTTTTTGATTTTCCTGATTTTTTTAAAAAAAATTTCGGTTTTTCGGATATTTCTAATGTTTTAAATTTTTTATATTTGTCATTTTTTTCTAATTTTTCTGCTTTTTTAATTTTTTATTAATTTAAAAATTTGAAAAATAAGAAAAGTCAGAAAAATCAGAAAAAATTATAAAAACAGAAAATTGTATTTGATTTTTATGATTTTTTCTGATTTATTTAATTTCGTTTATTTCTCTGATTTTTCTGTTTTTTTATTATTTTGATTTTTTGGTTTTTATTTTACAGATTTATTTTTTTCTAATTGTTCAGCTTTTTTTAAGTTTTTCGATTTTTTTCTGATTTCTCCTATTTTTTAATATTTTTTTAGTATCTTCAATTTCCCTGATTTTCAATTTTTTTCAGATTCTTCTGATTTTTCCGATTTTTATCATTTTTCTGATTTTTTTTTGAATTTTTTTATTATTCTGGTTTTTCTGATTTTACTAATTTTCTTATTTTCATGACTTTTCTTATTTTTCAACTTTTTCAGATTTTTTAGATTTATCTAACTTTTCTGATTTTTTTATATTTTCATTTTTTGATTGTTTTTGGTTTTTCTGTTTTTTTTTCTAATTTTTCTTTTTTTTTGTCTTTTTTAGCGAGACTTTCAGCCCTGGGCTGATTTTTTGGTTTTTTTCTGATTTTTTTTGATGTTTTAGTTTTTTATTTAACTGTCTTTTTTATTTTTTTTGTATTTCTGATTTTTCTAATTCTTCTGATTTTCTTATTTTTCTAATATCTCTGTTTTTTTTGTTTTCTGTTTTTCTGATTTTTTTTTGATTTTGTTTATTTTTCTGATTTCCCTGTTTTTTTGTTTTTTTGATTTTTAGTCTTTTTTTATTTTACTGTTTTTTTTTTTTTTTTTATTATTTTAATTTGTTTTTCAGATTTTTTAGTTTTTTTTTGATTTTTTTTTTAAAGTCTGATTTTTTATTTTTTTATTTTTTATTTAGAAAGATTTTTTTTTTCGAAGAGAAAAATGTTCTGAAAGCCCCCCCCCCCTCAGACCAATTTTCTGGCTACGCCACTGTCCCTAATCAAAGAGCACTCTGGAAAGATATTATCATTTGAACACTTGATGATGATACTGCCAGTGCGGTTCTGATTTTCTGAATTGATTTTCTGATTTTCCGATTTTCTGATTTTCTGATTTTCTGATTTTCTGATTTTCTGATTTTCTGATTTTCTGATTTTCTGATTTTCTGATTTTCAGATTTTCAGATTTTCAGATTTTCAGATTTTCAGATTTTCAGATTTTCAGATTTTCTGATTTTCTGATTTTCTGATTTTCTGATTTTCTGATTTTCTGATTTTCTGATCTTCTGATCTTCTGATCTTCTGATCTTCTGATTTCCTGATTTTCTGATTTTCAGATTTTCAGATTTTCAGATTTTCAGATTTTCAGATTTTCTGATTTTCTGATTTTCTGATTTTCTGATTTTCTGATTTTCTGATTTTCTGATTTTCTGATCTTCTGATCTTCTGATTTCCTGATTTTCTGATTTTCAGATTTTCAGATTTTCAGATTTTCAGATTTTCAGATTTTCAGATTTTCAGATTTTCTGATTTTCTGATTTTCTGATTTTCTGATTTTCTGATTTTCTGATTTTCTGATTTTCTGATTTTCTGATTTTCTGATTTTCTGATTTTCTGATTTTCTGATCTTCTGATCTTCTGATCTTCTGATCTTCTGATCTTCTGATTTCCTGATTTTCTGGTTTTCTGATTTTCTGATTTTCTGATTTTCTGATTTTCTGATTTTCTGATTTTCTGATTTTCTGATTTTCTGATTTTCTGATTTTCTGATTTTCTGATTTTCTGATTTTCTGATTTTCTGATTTTCTGATTTTCTGATTTTCTGATTTTCTGATTTTCTGATTTTCTGATTTTCTTATTTTCTGATTTTCAGATTTTCTGATTTTCAGATTTTCTGATTTTCTGATTTTCTGATTTTCTGATTCTCTGATTTTCTGATCTTCTGATTTTCTGATTTTCAGATTTTCAGATTTTCAGATTTTCAGATTTTCTGATTTTCTGATTTTCTGATTTTCTGATTTTCTGATTTTCTGATTTTCTGATCTTCTGATCTTCTGATCTTCTGATCTTCTGATTTCCTGATTTTCTGATTTTCTGATTTTCAGATTTTCAGATTTTCAGATTTTCAGATTTTCAGATTTTCTGATTTTCTGATTTTCTGATTTTCTGATTTTCTGATTTTCTGATTTTCTGATTTTCTGATCTTCTGATCTTCTGATTTCCTGATTTTCTGATTTTCAGATTTTCAGATTTTCAGATTTTCAGATTTTCTGATTTTCTGATTTTCTGATTTTCTGATTTTCTGATTTTCTGATTTTCTGATTTTTCTGATTTTCTGATTTTCTGATTTTCTGATTTTTCTGATTTTCTGATTTTCTGATTTTCTGATTTTCTGATTTTCTGATTTTCTGATTATTCTGATTTTTCTGATTTTTCTGATTTTCTGATTTTCTGATTTTCTGATTTTCTGATTTTCTGATTTTCTGATTTTCTGATTTTCTGATTTTCTGATTTTTCTGATTTTCTGATTTTCTGATTTTTCTGATTTTCTGATTTTCTGATTTTCTGATTTTCTGATTTTCTGATTTTCTGATTTTCTGATTTTCTGATTTTTCCGATTTTCTGATTTTCTGATTTCTCTGATTTTTCTGATTTTTCGGATTTTTCTGATTTTCTGATTTTCTGATTTTCTGATTTTCTGATTTTCTGATTTTCTGATTTTCTGATTTTCTGATTTTCTGATTTTCTGATTTTCTGATTTTCTGATTTTCTGATTTTCTGATTTTCTGATTTTCTGATTTTCTGATTTTCTGATTTTCTGATTTTCTATTTTCTGATTTTCTGATTTTCTGATTTTCTGATTTTCTGATTTTCTGATTTTCTGATTTTCTGATTTTCTGATTTTCTGATTTTCTGATTTTCTGATTTTCTGATTTTCTGATTTTCTGATTTTCTGATTTTCTGATTTTTCTGATTTTCTGATTTTCTGATTTTCTGATTTTCTGATTTTCTGATTTTCTGATTTTTCTGATTTTCTGATTTTCTGATTTTCTGATTTTCTGATTTTCTGATTTTCTGATTTTCTGATTTTCTGATTTTCTGATTTTCTGATTTTCTGATTTTCTGATTTTCTGATTTTCTGATTTTCTGATTTTCTGATTTTCTGATTTTCTGATTTTCTGATTTTCTGATCTTCTGATCTTCTGATCTTCTGATCTTCTGATCTTCTGATTTCCTGATTTTCTGGTTTTCTGATTTTCTGATTTTCTGATTTTCTGATTTTCTGATTTTCTGATTTTCTGATTTTCTGATTTTCTGATTTTCTGATTATCTGATTTTCTGATTTTTCTAATTTTCTGATTTTCTGATTTTCTGATTTTCTGATTTTCTGATTTTCTGATTTTCTGATTTTCTGATTTTCTGATTTTCTGATTTTCTGATTTTCTGATTTTCTGATTTTCTGATTTTCTGATTTTCTGATTTTCTGATTTTCTGATTTTCTGATTTTCTGATTTTCTGATTTTCTGATTTTCTGATTTTCTGATTTTCTGATTTTCTGATTTTTCTGATTTTCTGATTTTCTGATTTTCTGATTTTCTGATTTTCTGATTTTCTGATTTTCTGATTTTCTGATTTTCTGATTTTCTGATTTTCTGATTTTCTGATTTTCTGATTTTCTGATTTTCTGATTTTCTGATTTTCTGATTTTCTGATTTTTCTGATTTTCTGATTTTCTGATTTTCTGATTTTCTGATTTTCTGATTTTTTTATTTCTGATTTTCTGATTTTCTGATTTTCTGATTTTCTGATTTTCTGATTTTCTGATTTTCTGATTTTCTGATTTTCTGATTTTCTGATTTTCTGATTTTCTGATTTTCTGATTTTCTGATTTTCTGATTTTCTGATTTTCTGATTTTCTGATTTTGTGATTTTATGATTTTCTGATTTTGTGATGTTATGATTTTTTGATTTTTTGATTTTCTGATTTTCTGATTTTCTGATTTTCTGATTTTCTGATTTTCTAATTTTTTGATTTTCTGATTTTCTGATTTTCTGATTTTATTATCTTCTGAATTTCTGATTTTTTTGATTTTCTGATTTTCTGAATTTTTGATTTTCTGATTTTTTGATTTTCTGAATTTCTGATTTCCTGATTTTCTGATTTTCTGATTTTCTGATTTTCTGATTTTCTGATTTTCTGATTTTCTGATTTTCTGATTTTCTGATTTTCTGATTTTCTGATTTTCTGATTTTCTGATTTCAGATTTCAGTTTACAGATCACGGATTTCGAATTTCGGATCTTGGATTTTGGATTTCGGATTTCAGATTTCGGCATTTGGAATCCGGATTTTGGATTTCGGAATTAGGATTCCGGTTTTCGGATTTTGAATTTCTGATTTCATATTTAGGATTTTGGCATTCGGAATTCGGGTTTCAGATTTTGAATTTCGGTTTTCAGTTTTGGATTCCGCATTTCGTGTTTAGGATTTTGGATTTCGGATTTCAGATTTTCGGATTATGGATTCCGTATTATAAATTTAGGATTCCAGATTTCGGATTTCGGAATTCGGATTTCAGATTTAGGATTTTGGATTTTGGATTATTTCGGATTTCGGATATCGAATTTCAGATTTAGGATTTTGGATTTCAATTTATGGATTTCGGAATTCGGATTTTTGGATTTCAGATTTCAGATTTCAAACAAAAGCTTCCAGATTTCGGATTTCGGATTTTGGATTTCGGAATTCGGAGATCGCATTTCGGATTTCGGATCTCAGATTTCGTGTTTAGTTTCAGAATAGCATTTCGGATTTTGGAGTTCAGATTTAAGATTTCGAATTTCGGATTTCGGATCTCAGATTTCGTATTTCGGATTTCGGAATTAGCATTTCGGATTTTGGAGTTCAGATTTAAGATTTCGAATTTCGGATTCCGGATTTCAGATTTCTGATTTCAGATTTCGGCATTCGGAATTCGGATTTTGGATTTCGGATTTTGGATTTTGGATTTCGGATTTCGGATTTCAGATTTCAGATTTCAGATTTCGGAATTCTTATTTCTTATTTCTTATTTCTTATTTCTTATTTCTTATTTCTTATTTCTTATTTCTTATTTCTTATTTCTTATTTCTTATTTCTTATTTCTTATTTCTTATTTCTTATTTCTTATTTCTTATTTCTTATTTCTTATTTCTTATTTCTTTTTTCTTATTTCTTATTTCTTATTTCTTATTTCTTATTTCTTATTTCTTATTTCTTATTTCTTATTTCTTATTTCTTGTTTCTTATTTCTTATTTCTTATTTCTTATTTCTTATTTCTTATTTCTTATTTCTTATTTCTTATTTCTTATTTCTTATTTCTTATTTCTTATTTCTTATTTCTTATTTCTTATTTCTTATTTCTTATTTCTTATTTCTTATTTCTTATTTCTTATTTCTTATTTCTTATTTCTTATTTCTTATTTCTTATTTCTTATTTCTTATTTCTTATTTCTTATTTCTTATTTCTTATTTCTTGTTCTTATTTCTTATTTCTTATTTCTTATTTCTTATTTCTTATTTCTTATTTCTTATTTCTTATTTCTTATTTCTTATTTCTTATTTCTTATTTCTTATTTCTTATTTCTTATTTCTTATTTCTTATTTCTTATTTCTTGTTCTTATTTCTTATTTCTTATTTCTTATTTCTTATTTCTTATTTCTTGTTTCTTATTTCTTATTTCTTATTTCTTATTTCTTATTTCTTATTTCTTATTTCTTATTTCTTATTTCTTATTTCTTATTTCTTATTTCTTTTATTTCTTATTTCTTATTTCTTATTTCTTATTTCTTATTTCATGTTCTTATTTCTTATTTCTTGTTTCTTATTTCTTGTTTCTTATTTCTTATTTCTTATTTCTTATTTCTTATTTCTTATTTCTTACTTCTTCTTCTATTCTTCTTCTTACTTCTTACTTCTTCTTCTTACTTCTTCTTCTTACTTCTTCTTCTTACTTCTTCTTCTTACTTCTTACTTCTTCTTCTTCTTCTTCTTCTTCTTCTTACTTCTTCTTCTTCTTCTTCTTCTTCTTACTTCTTCTTCTTCTTCTTCTTACTTCTTCTTACTTCTTCTTCTTCTTCTTCTTCTTCTCCTTCTTCTTCTTCTTCTTCTTCCTTCTTCTTCTTCTTCTTCTTCTTCTTCTTCTTCTTTCTTCTTCTTCGTCCTTTCTTCTTCTTTTTACTTCTTCTTCTTCTTCTTCCTTCTTCTTCTTCTTCTTCTTCTTCCTTCTTCTTCTTCTTCTTCTTCTTCTTCTTCTTCTTCTTCTTCTTCTTCTTCCTTCTTCTATCTTCTCCTTCTTCCTTCTTCTTCTTCTTCTTCTTCTTACTTCTTCTTCTTCTTACTTCTTCTTCTTCTTCTTCTTCTTCTTCTTACTTCTTACTTCTTCTTCTTCTTCTTCTTCTTACTTCTTCTTCTTCTTCTTCTTCTTCTTCTTCTTCTTCTTCTTCTTCTTCTTCTTCTTCTTCCTTCTTACTTCTTCTTCTTCTTCTTCTTCTTCTTCTTCTTCTTCTTCTTCTTCTTCTTCCTTCTTTCTTCTTCCTTCTTACTTCTTGCTTCTTACTTCTTCTTCTTACTTCTTACTTCTTCTTCTTCTTCTTCTTCCTTCTTACTTCTTACTTCTTCTTCTTACTTCTTCTTCTTCTTCTTCTTCTTCTTCTTACTTCTTACTTCTTCCTTCTTACACCTGACACCTGACCGAATGGCCTAAAATCCCATATTATGTAATTCGCTTTTCGGTAATGGTGCCTTCCTGGTATTTCAGCTAAAAGTTTTAGCCCATAGTCCCAATCTGTCCAAATTTCAATTCAGATCACGGATTTCGAATTTCGGATTTTGGATTTTGGATTCCGGTTTTCAGATTTCGGCATTTGGAATTCGGATTTTGGATTTCGGAATCAGGATTCCGGTTTTCGGATTTCGATTTTCTGATTTCATATTTAAGATTTCGGCATTCGGAATTCGGAATTCGGGTTTCGGATTTTGGATTTCGGATTTCGGATTCCGCATTTCGGATTTAGGATTTTGGATTTCGGATTTCGGATTATGGATTCCGTATTACAAATTTTAGATTCAAATTTCAGATTTCAGAATTCGGTTTCAGATTTAGGATTTTGGATTTTTGGATTATTTCAGTTTCGGATATCGAATTTTAGATTTAGGATTTTGGATTTCAATTTATGGATTTCGGAATTCGGATTTTTGGATTTCAGATTTCAGATTTCAAACAAAAGCTTCCAGATTTCGGATTTCGGATTTTGGATTTCGGAATTCGGATTTCGCATTTCGGATTTCGGATCTCAGATTTCGAATTTCGGATTTCCGGAATAGCATTTCGGATTTTATAGTTCACATTTAAGATTTCGAATTTCGGATTTCGGATCTCAGATTTCGAATTTCGGATTTTGGAATTAGCATATCGGATTTTGGAGATCAAATTTAAGATTTCGAATTTCGGATTCCGGATTTCAGATTTCTGATTTCAGATTTCGGCATTCGGAATTCGGATTTTGGATTTTGGATTTTGGATTTCGGATTTCGGATCTCGGATTTCAAATTTCGGAATTCTTATTTCTTGTTTCTTATTTCTTATTTCTTATTTCTTGTTCTTATTTCTTATTTCTTATTTCTTATTTCTTATTTCATATTTCTTCTTCTTTCTTATTTCTTATTTCTTATTTCTTATTTCTTATTTCTTATTTCTTATTTCTTATTTCTTATTTCTTATTTCTTATTTCTTATTTCTTATTTCTTATTTCTTATTTCTTATTTCTTATTTCTTATTTCTTATTTCTTATTTCTTATTTCTTATTTCTTATTTCTTATTTCTTATTTCTTATTTCTTATTTCTTGTTTCTTATTTCTTATTTCTTATTTCTTATTTCTTATTTCTTATTTCTTATTTCTTATTTCTTATTTCTTATTTCTTATTTCTTATTTCTTATTTCTTATTTCTTATTTCTTATTTCTTATTTCTTATTTCTTATTTCTTATTTCTTATTTCTTATTTCTTATTTCTTATTTCTTATTTCTTATTTCTTATTTTCTTTTTTCTTTTTTCTTATTTCTTATTTCTTATTTCTTCTTTCTTATTTCTTATTTCTTATTTCTTGTTCTTATTTCTTATTTCTTATTTCTTGTTTCTTATTTCTTATTTCTTATTTCTTATTTCTTATTTCTTATTTCTTATTTCTTATTTCTTATTTCTTATTTCTTATTTCTTATTTCTTATTTCTTATTTCTTATTTCTTATTTCTTATTTCTTATTTCTTATTTCTTGTTTCTTATTTCTTATTTCTTATTTCTTATTTCTTATTTCTTATTTCTTATTTCTTATTTCTTATTTCTTATTTCTTATTTCTTATTTCTTATTTCTTATTTCTTATTTCTTATTTCTTAGTTCTTATTTCTTATTTCTTATTTCTTATTTCTTATTTCTTATTTCTTATTTCTTATTTCTTATTTCTTATTTCTTATTTCTTATTTCTTATTTCTTATTTCTTATTTCTTATTTCTTGTTTCTTATTTCTTATTTCTTATTTTTTTTTTCTTGTTTCTTGTTTCTTGTTTCTTGTTTCTTGTTTCTTGTTTCTTGTTTCTTGTTTCTTGTTTCTTGTTTCTTATTTCTTATTTCTTATTTCTTATTTCTTATTTCTTATTTCTTATTTCTTATTTCTTATTTCTTATTTCTTATTTCTTATTTCTTATTTCTTATTTCTTATTTCTTATTTCTTATTTCTTATTTCTTATTTCTTATTTCTTATTTCTTATTTCTTATTTCTTATTTCTTATTTCTTATTTCTTATTTCTTGTTTCTTATTTCTTATTTCTTATTTCTTATTTCTTATTTCTTATTTCTTATTTCTTATTTCTTATTTCTTATTTCTTATTTCTTATTTCTTATTTCTTATTTCTTATTTCTTGTTTCTTGTTTCTTATTTCTTATTTCTTATGTCTTATTTCCTATTTCTTATTTCTGGTTTCTTATTTCTTATTTCTTATTTCTTATTTCTTATTTCTTATTTCTTATTTCTTATTTCTTATTTCTTATTTCTTATTTCTTATTTCTTATTTCTTATTTCTTATTTCTTGTTTCTTATTTCTTATTTCTTATTTCTTATTTCTTATTTCTTATTTCTTATTTCTTATTTCTTATTTCTTATTTCTTATTTCTTATTTCTTATTTCTTATTTCTTATTTCTTATTTCTTATTTCTTATTTCTTATTTCTTATTTCTTGTTCTTATTTCTTATTTCTTATTTCTTATTTCTTATTTCTTGTTCTTATTTCTTATTTCTTATTTCTTATTTCTTATTTCTTATTTCTTATTTCTTATTTCTTATTTCTTATTTCTTGTTTCTTGTTTCTTGTTTCTTGTTTCTTGTTTCTTATTTCTTATTTCTTATTTCTTATTTCTTATTTCTTATTTCTTATTTCTTATTTCTTATTTCTTATTTCTTATTTCTTATTTCTTATTTCTTATTTCTTATTTCTTATTTCTTATTTCTTATTTCTTATTTCTTATTTCGGCTTTCAGATTTAAAATCTCGAATTTCGGTTATTTCTGGTTTCTTATTTCTTATTTCTTATTTCTTATTTCTTATTTCTTATTTCTTATTTCTTATTTCTTATTTCTTATTTCTTATTTCTTATTTCTTATTTCTTATTTCTTATTTCTTATTTCTTATTTCTTATTTCTTATTTCTTATTTCTTATTTCTTATTTCTTATTTCTTATTTCTTATTTCTTATTTCTTATTTCTTATTTCTTATTTCTTATTTCTTATTTCTTATTTCTTATTTCTTATTTCTTATTTCTTATTTCTTATTTCTTATTTCTTATTTCTTATTTCTTATTTCTTATTTCTTATTTCTTATTTCTTATTTCTTATTTCTTATTTCTTATTTCTTATTTCTTATTTCTTATTTCTTATTTCTTACTTCTTACTTCTTACTTCTTACTTCTTACTTCTTACTTCTTACTTCTTACTTCTTACTTCTTACTTCTTACTTCTTACTTCTTACTTCTTACTTCTTACTTCTTACTTCTTACTTCTTACTTCTTACTTCTTACTTCTTACTTCTTCTTACTTCTTCTTACTTCTTACTTCTTCCTTCTTACTTCTTACTTCTTACTTCTTACTTCTTACTTCTTACTTCTTACTTCTTACTTCTTACTTCTTACTTCTTACTTCTTACTTCTTACTTCTTACTTCTTACTTCTTACTTCTTACACCTGACACCTGACCGAATGGCCTAAAATCCCATATTATGTAATTCGCTTTTCGGTAATGGTGCCTTCCTGGTATTTCAGCTAAAAGTTTTAGCCCATAGTCCCAATCTGACCAAATTTCAATTCAAAATAATGGAACAGGATTTCCCGTTGAATACAACTTGTTGGGAGCAAATCGGTTATGGATAAGTTATTTATGGATAAGAAAAAAATGAGAGAGTTTTTTTGCGCCCATACGAAAGGGTTGTTTGGCTGAAAGCCACATTCGGTCGAAACTTAATCTAAAAAACTAATCTTGTCTTGTCAGCTCAGTGTTTGCATTGATACGGTAAGTTTTGTTAAATGGGTCACCATCCAGATTGCATACAAGTCCATGACTCCAATTAAAAACACAAATACAGTTACTATGATGCGGAGAGATCTTACTCCGTAATGTACCTTGTAAAATGGTCTACCCGTGACCACAAAAAGGCTGAAGGATGGTATAAATATTAAAGTGAATAAACTAAAAAAACTCAGAGGACATATTCAACAATTGTTCGTAAATTCATGCAATTTATATCACCTGTTGGCCGAAACATCGACACAATTAAAAACATATAATCTTGTATTTCAGAACAGCTTCAATTTTTATTGCCCAAAATCCTTAATCATTGAAAAACAATCCATTTATCACCTTGCTGCTAGCCAGTGGAGATTTATCAAGTGCCCAGTTAATACTAGACAGGCATCAAGTGATTATCGCCCCCATCATCAGTAGATCGGTCACGTCAATTTGTGCCACGCGACTCTCCATCAACGTGACCGTCGCAGTCGTGTGCCAGCCGCAGTACGAAGCCCGCAGCATGATGCCATTTATTTGGACACACAGAAACAACAACCTCCAGCTAAAAAAATATATCAATAACAATAATGAAGTGCAATAAAAATAACTGGGTAGCCAGCTGAAGCGATGGTAGTAATGATTCTCCCCCCATTTCAACGATGGCAACGGCGCAGGATCGAACGAACGAGAGGGAGGTCGCCCTTAAGGTGAATCGCGTTGGAGCCCAATTTCAAATCTACATAGCACTTTTGAGGGCACATAACTTGAAAAGTGAACGACAGTCAAAAGCAAAAAGTATTTTCACTTTTGCTCACTTGCAGCATACATGAAAAATGGTTTCCAGATGTGCTAACCGCCTAAATATTCACATTTGTGCGAGCAAAAACGCGAGGTGAGAGATAGCACGGCCATTGTGGCTGCCATTTTTGGACGCCGCCGTAACTCACCTTAAGCAACCGGCAGGTGTATAATCCGTTGAGCCGTCTCATTTAAAACCGTTTAGCTGCGATGCGCAAGGATGCGACCAGCGAAAACTGAACTACGCCACTGCGCCAATACGAGCAAGATATCAATTAGACGCGTTTGCTCTAGCTTCGAAATAATAACCAAAGCACTATAATCAGCACACGGGAAACTGAATTCAAGTTCAGGTTTTCGAGCTTAAGAACCCTCAATTATCCCACCGGCGGAACCTGTCAAAATAGATTTCCAGAATAAAGCGAAATCCTTTCAGCGAACTCGTGGATTGAGAGCACCATCATCGTAGAGGCACGCTTCCTCACTTGAACTGTGCACGTTTGACGACCGACGACTTCCACCTTCCTATGCTTTCGACAAAAGGCAGTGTATGCAGCGCGACCTTACCCCACATCCAGAAACATTATGTAGATCGTGAAATTCATTTTTATGCTTTTCTCCTTCGTTTTCCGCCGCACCAGCACTATTTCCACTTGAACGAAAGCGGGCTCTTGCGGGTAGAGTCGTCGTCATCGCAGGCGCAGTTGTTCAATTTCATGCAGGTGTAACTCGAAAGCTAAACATTTGATTGGGTCGCGACACGAGCCAACATCTGTAGTTATTTGCCTTCTTCGTGGGGGTTGAATTATGTGGAGTAGTGGATGAAGGAAGAGGATTTTTTTATCAGATTAGTTTGAACTAGAAGCTGTTGGTTGAGTATATTTGTGATGTTGTCTATTTCAATTGAAAAGCATAAAGCGTAGATGTCTATTTTCTTTTGACCATGGTATTGCTTAAAAGCAATATTGAAAGTTAGTGAACAGTTAACATCTTGATCCAAATTTGACAAAGTTCAAATTTCGATCATCAGTTTATATCATGTTCGATGTTTTCTTTTCCAGTAACCATTTGGAGAATCCTTTTGCTCTCTGCTACACTTTTATGTTTGAGTCGAGAACAAAAAATCCAATAAGCCGAAACAGCAGCACCAGGAGGGAAGCATTCGGTCAAATCAATCACGCATCGTAAATCGAATTGCAATAATCAGACTTAAAGGCTCAAGTCATATCCACTTCATTGCAACAGTGTTGCTGATCACACCACGCCGCGCTCCTTAAATATCGACCACAGCCGCAAGCGAAATCTCACAGTTCGTAAATATGATCATACCCAGCCCCGACTTTCGTCGAATATATTTCAGTGTCCAGTGCGCGCGCGCGCACGTCTGCGGCGAAAACCGCCAATTAATCGGACGCGACTGGTCGTCATTGATAATCTTCAATCTGATCGCCCCTCCGCGCGCCATCAACCGTCGACACTTTCGCGCGAAAGTATCATCCTTGCTGGTCGGTCAATAAATTTAGCGTTTCGTTTTCGATCAGACAACTCCCGGTTTTTCTTTTCGCGCGAATCTGTCCCGTGGTGCGCGATTCTAAATTCAATGATTGGTTGGATATATAATTTTGCCTTTTAAAAGATTGGTTCATTGAATGTCGGTTTTTGGCGAGGTCAAGTCATGTCGGGAGTGTTTTTCTCATACCGAACAGATTGCTACTGAATCTTAAAATTTGCCATTAGAACGAGCGCAGTTCATGATGGTGAACCTTGTCCCACACTCACATTAAGTTTGCAATCCACTAATGAAATTCAACGACTGTTATTATTTTTGATTTTCCACTGATTGCGGATTCCTACAATGTTGCGATTTGAAAAAAAAGAAATAAAGTACTCTATAAAACATTATGCTCGTGCGTTTTGATGAGCTGAAAATTATATCATCTCATGCGAAAGGTAATGCTTTTTTCGAAAATTTCGTTAAAAAAATACGTAAAACGACTTTACCAAGCATTGCAATAGTATGCCGTTAGTAAACGAATAACACCACATTGGCTCAGTATTCCTATGCTGAGACCAGTTTTCGATTTTGTTTAATTGCTTTAATTGATTGTAAGTCGCTGGTGTGTCGTTTCGACTAACGTCGATGGATTCAGGAATTTGGACGGGTGGGGTCACGACAAGATTTTTTTTGGCTTTTATTGTGGGTGGAGTTCCTTCGGGTACTCCTCTCGATTTTTGTTAAGGCTCAGGTGTTTTCTAATAACTTTACGGAGCCAAATACATTTTAAATAACATAAAGTTTCCCAGCTGATAATTGCTACAACGCCAACAACTCTAACTGTTAGCGTACTCAGCGTAGTAGCGCTTGCCTTTGTCCCATACACTCGAAAGACAATATGTAATCGATTGCCATCAGGTACTCTTTTACAGTTTTAGATGGTTTTAGGCTATCGACTTATGCCATAATTTTAACTTTACCACGCCGAATTCTATTGAAGGATGCATTCTGAACACGAGAAGGCGTGTTCGTGTTCTAAAGGTTCTGAACACAGCACAATGTTTTTAGAGCTTCACTGAACTAACATAGCAACTTCTATCCTAGGAAAATAAATTCAAACTGTGGCATGCTACACATGTTTCGTCTAGTAATGGAGCACGTGGGCATCTAACGAATAGAAATCAAGCATGCTCGTATGTTTTTGCATTGTCTCCAATCCCGAGCAGGAGAAATTAACTCAATAATACCTCATTCTGTTATTGATACCATATATTATGATCCAGCCTTGCACAAGAGGTAAAGTACCAAAAAAAACATTAATATGCAAAATACTTAAAAGGTGCTCAGGTATTTCAATACCAAACGAAAAAGAATTTGTGATGCGTTTGGTATTGAAATACCTAGGCATGTCGTGCCTAAAGTGTTTTGTATATTATTTTTTGGTATTTTACATCTTATTTAAGGCTAGTTCATACCAATTTCTGTTATTGAGGTCGTAGTTCCTGCTCGGGCTTCGTTACCATGATCGTTTTTGCTTGCGTACTAACCCAGTGCACACTGAACTGTTTTCAGAGTTTAAATCTGAGAACACCAAGGCACGCTCTTGCTTTATGTTCTGTTCAGGATGCATCTCTGATTGAAGGATTATTAAACCAATAGTTTATTGGGTTTCGTACTTTCTGTTTAACCATTATGTGGCCGGCTGGGTACCCGGGTACCTTTTTGTAATTTAATTAGCGATATCTATATGAATTTTCATAGTAGGAGGTTGAAAGTCTGCCACATCTATAATAATGACGGCCAAAATCGATTGTTTGAGAATCCGATAATGAAAGAATACGGACTGATTTTACGGCGACGACTCTTAGCGCGAAACAACGGACACGAATAGGAACATGGAACGTTTTAACCCTAGCCCAGCAGGGTAAATTGGCACAACTTGCCAATGAGGCACGCCACATGAAGCTTGAGATCCTGGGACTGAGTGAAGTCCGTTGGCCAAACTTTGGAGAACACAGAACGCCGTCGGGACAAGTTCTGCTATACTCTGGTTTACGATGTGAACACGCTTCCCGGCATCGCGAAGTTGGCTTCCTATTAAGCGCTCAGGCACACTCTGCGCTTATGAAGTGGGAACCTATAAGTCAAAGGATAATCGTTGCCAGATTTAGAACACGGGTCCGAAACCTTACTATAATCCAATGTTATGCGCCAACAGATGCTGCCGATCAGCAAGACAAAGAGAACTTCTACAGTCAACTCAATGCCGTCGTAGATAGAATTCCGAAGGGTGATATCAAGATGTGTTTGGGCGACTTCAATGCGAAGATCGGATCCGACAACTCGAACCATGAGCGCATTATGGGACGCCATGGTCTCGGAGAAATGATCGAAAACGGAGTGCTGTTCGCAGAATTTTTTGGTAATAACGACATGGTGATCGGGGGATCGTTCTTCCCTCATCGACCGGTTCACAAGGTCACGTGGGTCTCCCGTGACGGCTTTACAGAAAATCAAATCGACCACATCTGCATCAGCCGAAAATGGAAACGGAGCCTTCTTGATGTACGGAATAAACGTAGTGCCGATATCGCGTCTGATCATCACCTCCTCATCGGCGAAATACGCCTGCGCATTGCGCGGATTCGTCGGCAGGAGGAATGAGTTGGACGACGATTCAACACACGCCTACTGGAAGAAGCCACGGTGAAACGGTCCTTCGTTGAAGAACTGGAGACTCGTGCTGCAGATATTCCGGAAGGGGGCAGCGTGGAAGATCAATGGACCGCCATCAAGAATGCCTTCATCGCCACCAGCGAGAACAATCTGGGCGAACTGCGCACCCAGAGAAAACAATGGATCACCGATGAGACCTGGAGGAAGATAGAGGAGCGAAGAGAAACCAAAGCCGCGATAGAGCGATCGAAAACCAGATGAGCCAAAGTCTTAGCCTGTCAACGATACACGGCTCTTGAGAAGAAAGTAAAACGCTCATGTCGACGGGACAAGCGAGCGTGGGCAGACTCTCTGGCCGACGAAGGAGAGAGAGCCGCCACAACCGGGGACATTCGCCTCCTCTACGATATCTCACGACGCTTAAGCGGACGAAGATGAATGCAACGATGCCTGTGAAAGACGCGAATGATCAGTTATTGACCGACCCAACTGACCTGTTGAAACGCTGGTTCGAGCACTTCGAACAACTTTTTCAAGTGCCAGCCAGGCCATCACCACCTCTGCATGATCTGCCTAGGATCCGACGTATAACACACGTCAATACCGAAGCTCCATCACTGCTAGAGAATTCAAACAGCCATCCAAAGCATGAAATCGAATAAAGCCCCAGGGGTCGACTGCATATCAGCCGAGATGCTCAAAGCTGACCCCATGGCATCCGCTCAACTACTGCATCGTTTATTTCGTAATATCTGGGACACCGCAGCTTTCCCGGTCGACTGGATGCATTCATTCATTTTAATTTATTTAGTTTACATCTAAACAGATAACACTGAATCAACAATTTGACGCCACAATACACGGTTCGAGGCCGCATCTCTCCATCCTCGGATACGCCCCACGCTCGCCAAGTCGTTTTGCACCTGGTCTTCCCATCTCGCTCGCTGCGCTCCACGCCGTCTCGTACCTGCCGGATCGGAAGCGAACACCATCTTTGCAGGGTTGCTGTCCGGCATTCTTGCAACATGTCCTGCCCATCGTACCCTTCCGGCTTTAGCTGGTTCATGCTTCGCCGCCATACACCATCTTCTTGCACACCGCCAAAGATGGTCCTAAGCACCCGTCTCTCGAATACTCCGAGTGCTTGCAAGTCCTCCTCGAGCATTGTCCATGTTTCATGTCTGTAGAGGACAACCGGTCTTATAAGCGTCTTGTACATGACACATTTGGTGCGGTGGCGAATCTTTTTCGACCGCAGTTTCTTCTGGAGCCCGTAGTAGGCCCGACTTCCACAGATGATGCGCCTTCGTATTTCACGACTAACGCTGTTGTCAGCCGTTAGCAAGGATCCGAAGTATGTATCCGATGTATTCTATCACCGTTACTGTTCCTCATCATAATCGATGAGATTCTGGTAGATGCGATTGACCGTGAACCAAACCGCGGGATGTTATGGCAGCCTATAACCATGGAGCACCTAAACGACTTCGAATTGGCTGATGACGTTGCACTCCTCGCGCAACGGCGCTCTGATATGCAGAGTAAGCTCAACGACCTTGCCGAGCGCTAATCCTCGGCAGGTTTAGTCATCAACGTCAACAAAACCAAATCGTTGGATGTAAACACGGTGACTCCTTCCAGTTTCACAGTAGCCGGGCAACCAGTGGAGAATGTTGAAAGCTTCCAATATCTTGGTAGCCAAATGGCGTCAGACGGCGGTACCAAGATCGACATAGGCGCACGGATCCAGAAAGCAAGGGCTGCCTTTGCGAGTTTAAGAAACATCTGGAAAAACAGGCAGATAAGTGAACGCTCCAAAATACGAATTTCCAACTCTAACGTTAAATCTGTGCTGCTTTACGCTAGCGGAACATGGTGTGTATCAGTGGAGAACACTCAACGGCTGCAGGTGTTCATTAACAGATGCCTGCGGTATATAATTCGTGCCTGGTGGCCTCACAAATGGATCTCAAACAACGAGCTCCATCGTCGTTGTCACCAGAGGCCGATAGCAACAGAAATTCGGGATCGGAAGTGGGGCTGGGTCGGTCACACTCTACGTAGGGCGGAAACGAAATCTGTAAACAAGCATTAGACTGGAACCCAGCGGGACATCGCAGCAGAGGCAGACTCAGAGGCTCATGGCGGCGAAGCCTCAATAAAGAAATAAAAGAAGTTGAACGAAATCTAACCTGGCAACAGGTTAAAGCGATAGCCGGACAACGCTCAGGATGGAGATCTTTCAAGTCGGCCCTTTGCACGACCGGAGGTGTACAGGATCCATAAGTAAAAAAAGTAAAAAAAAATCGATTGTACAGGTTAACTGAAATTTTGATAAAGGAGGGGTGGAGGGAGGGGTTCCGACATGTTTTTACCCTTTAAGGTGGTTATACAACAAAGCCACAAATCGGCCATCTTGGAAACCACGTGCTTTTTCTAGAGCACGAATTGAGAGAACCACAACGCTCATGGGGATGACACATCCGTAGATCGTTTGATTACTTATGCTAAACAATCGACTTTAATTTCAGCATGGTACGAAAATGATTACGCTGGTTTTGAACTTTTGACAATAGCAGTAGAAAACCTTGTGGTGAATTTGAAATTCACCACATGGCTTGATTGTATAATCACCTTAAATGGCCGGCAGGGTACCCGGGTACCCACGAAACTAAAATGCTTTTATCTTAGGCAATTTTTAACCGTTTCCAACCATTTTGAGCTCATTCGATTCAGAATTTTGTCCTTCATCGTGCTGTTTTAGTATCGGCCTGGTTTGGTTCCTCGGATCACCGGGAAACTCGGATTTCTAGGGACATGTCCTGCATAGGTTATCTAATCAGCAACATGGGCAACTTCTTGATATTTCATCAGCTGCACACCTAAAAATATTCATGTAATTTTAGGCGTTGTGACGCTGACATATACGAGCGTCATTTTTGACGTAAAATTAGGTGATACTTTAATTTTACATCACAACTTTATTGACAAAAAAATGAAAGGGTTGGAACGAGAATCGAACATAAGCCCGCTGAGTGAGAGCTCAACACCTTATCACTCAGCTATCTTCGTTTCTTGAAAGAGGGGTGATCGAAGTAAAACATGTTCCACGATTTGCACTGAACAAGTATTTCACTGCATCAAGTCATCGACTGCTTGTGCGTTAGGTGCGTCGCATCGGGTGCTGCGTTTAGGTTCCGTGACATGTAATTTTAAATCACGTGACAATGAAAAATATACGATTCAGTTTATGTCATGTGATTTTGTGTCATTTTATTGCAATACATGACCTGTAATATTCAAAATTTTTTGGTGTGCACGATTGGTCATCAACAGGAACTGCAGGACCGGAACACCCAGAGTAAAGAAAAATTTTTGAAAATCGTCCTAGAATACAGTGGTTTGTTATGAATGTGAGAGCGAAACTCCGCTAAATGGTCCTCTGGGAACTCCGGAACATTCAGAGAAAAGGGCCAAATTTTAAATTCGTCTTCGTAAACTGTACTGTATCACAAAACGATTTATACATAAAAATGAGAGCAATATCATTGCAAGAACCAAACGTTAACCCCGGGCGGCCACTAAGTGGTGCTCCAGAAGCTTCGGAATAACCGAAAAGGTAATCAATTCTAGAAACTCGCCCTAGAAAGCTACGATATTTTTTTGTAGCAGTGTGCGATCATTCAGTGGCACCTTGTGGCCGTTAGGTGAGCATCCGGAAGCTTCGGAACTTTCGAAGATGTTCCATTTTTTTAAGTCGTCCTAGAAAGTTGTGAGTTTTTAGAAATCGCATGTTGAGAAATGTGAGAGCATAATTGATGCAATCTAAACGGATATCCGCAAGGTGGTCCTTTTGAGGTTCTATAAAATCCAAAGGAGTGCGATTGGCCAAATACATCCAATAATGCTGCAATTTTCAATAAATCGTTCGTTCACTTCAAGTGGTGGAATAAAATGGGATAGTACGAAATCGTCTTATGACAAGTTCCAGACATTCCATTAGAAGCTCGAAATAACCTATGACTGACGCATTGTAGAGCTCCATAATTGTCAATCTTGGGTGATGTTCCTCCAGTTTTCCTAAACGTTTAGGCTCCCTGGTCCGATTTCACCGCGTGCAGCAGCCAGCGTGTTCGTGGCCTTCCACGAAGTCGCTGGCCTCTATCCGGATCTCTGGTGAATATTGTTTTTGCTATTCTTCCTTCCGACATTCGCACTTAGTGACCGGCCTACTGGAGTTTGCCGTATTTTATACGATTCACATTATTTCCTTCTTAATACACTTGATGATTCATGCGTCTGCGCCACACATATTTTTCTAGTTTCCCATCGAGAATTGTACGTAGCAAATTTCGTTTCCAATTTTCGAGGAAGCTCCTATTCGCATCAGCAATATGTCTTTTTACTTTACGGGAAACGTCATTGTCACATGTCACAAGTGTTCGAAGATAAACAAATTCTTCAACAACTTCCCCATCAAGCACTACCTCAGCACTAACACCAATAGGTCTACCTTAATTTTTACCCGCAACCATGTACCCCGTCTTGGTAGAGTCGATGGTTTAGCCTATTCTAGCCGGCTCTCTCTTCATTAGGGCAAAAGCCTCCACTACTGTCCTGCGATCGTTACCAAGGTAGTCAATGTCGTCCGCAAAACTCAGGAGCTTATGCGACCATGTGATGATAGTGCCATTCTACTGCACGCCAGATTTCCTAATCACCCCCTCGAGTGCAATATTTACATCACTCTGCTTCAATCTCTCCACGATCACAAACGCGGTTTATACGTCGTCAGCAACCCAAATACTTTATTTCGAGCCATCAAGCGTTGCACGTATCATCGTAATCAGCTTCGCCGGAGAACCATGTTCAGCCATTATCTGCCACAGCTAATTTCTTTTCACTGAACTGTACGCTGTTTTGAAATCAATAAACAGATGGTGAGTCTGCAAGTTGTACTCCCGAAATTCATAAAGGATCATCTTCAGGCTAAACATCTAATCCGTCGTTGATCTGCCTTCACGGCCAGACAGGTAGAAAACGGGAACAACGAAAACGATTAGACTAGCCGGTTTCTTTATCTACTGCGCTTCCTCAGTTACAGATTTTTCACACAGATTATCAGTGGATTCAGATTGCTATAAGAAAAAAAAATCAAAAATTGAACGCTTTTAACTTAGTGTCCACCTGGAGTCAATGAGTGGCCCTGGACATTACTTTACAACGGATTGTTTATGAAAAAGGCGCAAATTTCTAGAACAAACTTTCGTAGTATCAGATAGAGGCCACCTCGGATCGAAGAGTAGGGCATGTATTGGTTTTGATGTGACAATGTTAAAACAAACTGTTCATGAAAAGTCACATCTGTCTAGAAGAATTTCTGGAATTGATCATATCTCCGAGTGTCCGGAATCTTATGATGGGTCTCCTGCTGGTCACTCGACGTCAATGAGTGGTCCTTGCATTGATTTTGCACTCACGTTGCTAGAAAAATTGATTTAAAACAAAATGTGGTTTTGAAAATGTTTATGAACACTCTTGGCTCCTCAGGGAACCTATTCCGGAATTGGCAATCCGGGCTGAACTTGTTTGATGAACCCAAATAGATCAGAAATAAACGCTTGGGACAATTTCAAGAAGTTTGACACCCATATTGTTGGGATTCCAATGAGAAATGTTTTTGGCCAACCCCGGCTCCCGGGGAACCTGTTCCAGAATGGCCTCTCCGGAGTCAACTTGTCTGGTGAACCTAGGATCATGAAGGACATGCGCAAGAGTTAATTTCAAGTTTGATACCCATATTGTTGATGTTCCATAGAAAATTGTTCATGGCCACCTATGACCCCTCAAGGAACCTGCGCTGGAATGGTCAATCGAAAGTCTGCACTTCTGATGAACCCAAATAAAAAAAAACAATCTACTGATGAAATTTCAAGAAGTTTGATACCCATATTGCTGATTATCTACCGAAATCCACGATCAGAATCATTTATGCAGGACATGTTCCTGGGAATCCGGATTTTTCAGGAATCTAATTGTCCGGATCGGTTGATCCTGATGAAATCTTGATAGAAGAGAAAATTCTGAATCGAATAAGCCCAAAATTGTTGAAATCGGTTGGAAATTTCCAGAGATATAAGCATTTTAGTTTCGTGGGTACCCGGGTACCCTTGCCGGCCACAAAACGGTTAAAGAGTATTTTTTCGTCTGGGGTGACAATTGTGCTTATTCTGCGTCTCGTTTTCTTGCGTTTTCTTTCCCCCAATTACATTCAATCTATTCTACAAGTAGTGATCCATTCTCTCCCCCATTTGACCCATTGTTATCCCGACGGCGGTAATTTAATCCTATCGAAAATATACATCGAATAATACATTTTTCTAAAGGGGGTCCCGTAGCGTAGTTGGCTACACGTTCGCCTTACAAGCGAATGGTCATGGGTTCGATTCCCAGCCCCTCCACCAAATCTTCGTCAGTTGCCGGATGCGCAGCCCACGCGGTAGCGCATTGGAGAACGCGTCATACCGTACGGCTGCCTGATGACGACTGACAAATTGTTCTTCTCAGAGGCATTCCTCCAACGGACCCGGCTTAATGGCAACCGAACAATGCAACGATCATTGGATGCACGACATGGACAAACGGACACAATGGACTCACGATGAGATGGACTGGCAACGACAACAAAAATGAGCAATGGAAATCTAAACATAGATTCTGTGTGGATTCTGAACGGCAGAATACCACAGTAGGTCTCGCCACAGTAGCGGTTAAGTAACACAGAGTGCCTAACAAATAAAGGAAGGAATAAAAAAATACATTTTTCTACTTCCAAGTATGCAGAAATTTACTAACTATATAGCTTTGAGCTGATTTTTATATAAAATAGTATGTTCGGTGAACATCAATATAATTTCTTTAACAGTGACAATTGAATAATTTCCAAATAACGCTGCTCACACAACAAGATTATTTTTGACAGATATGGAATTGTTTTTGACAGATGTCTTATCTGTCGATTTTGATGACCGGTTGATTTTTGATTTTCGAACTATTACTTTTAAGTTTAGTTTGATTTCAAATCAGGAAATAAGACGCTGCTCAAGAAATCAGTTGTTTTTTCAAGAATTTCAGAAACTTCTATCAGAATTTCTATCTGTTTCGGTCTGAAATTATTTCATATTTTCATAATTAATTCGAAAATTCAGAGTGATTTTTTTTTAATTTCTTTTAAACTCCCATTGAAAATACTTCAATTTCGTTAACTTCTCGTGGAATTTCTTCAGAAGCTATTTTAGTAATTCCTTCGAGAATATATCCTAGAGAAGCTCAAGAAATAAAAAGAAGGAGAATTGCCGGGAGAAACTGAGGTATACGCACCTTAACAGAGACTCGAAATTCGGTAATTTATTTTACTGAAAAGATCGGTGATTTGAAAAATTACAGCTATATCACTAAGGTACTGCGCTGAAATATCGGCAAACGCAAAAATTTCGGTAAACGCGGTGGATGAAATATCATTCAGCCATATTTTTTTGCATGCGGTTCCATTCTTAAAGTCTTTCGTGAACATCATGGAGGGACCTGGAATTGAATAAGTTAGTATTTCTTAATGAATTTCGAAATCCTGCAGTCATTGACATTGTCTGCTCAAAATAACTAAATACCTGAGGGACTTCCTGAAGAATTTTCTGCGGAATTTCCAAAGGAATTCCTGGAGGAACTACCGAAAAAACTCTTGAAGAAATTTCCCGAGGAATTTTGGAGGACCTTCCAGAGGAATTCCTAGAGGAGCTTCGGAGAAACTCCAGGAGAAACTTTCGACGGATTTCCTGGAGAAACTGATGGAGAAACTTCCGGAGGAACTTCCAGAGGAATTCCAGGAGAAGCTTTCGGAAGTAATTACTGGAGGAACTTCCGGAAGAATTCCTGGAAGAACTTCCGAAGAAATTCCGGGAGGAACTTCTGAAGAAATTCCTGGAGGAACTTCCAGAGGAACTCCTGAAGGAACTTCCGAAGGAACTTTGGAGGAATTACTTGAGGAACTGCCTAAGGAATTATTGGAGGAACTTCCGGAAAAATTCCTTAAGGAACTTTCGGAGGAATTCCTGGAAGAACTTCCGGAGGAATTCCTGGAGATACTTTCGAAGGAATTCCTGGAGGAACATCCGGACGAATTCCTGGAGAAATTTCCTAACGAATTCCTGGAGGAATTTCCGAAGGAATTTTTGGAGGAATTTCCGAAGGAATTTCTGGAGGAATTTCCGAAGCAATTCCTGGAGGAATTTCCGAAGGAATTCCTGGAGGAATTTCCGAAGGAATTCCTGGAGGAATTTCCGACGGAATTCCTGGAGGAATTTCCGACGGAATTCCTGGAGGAATTTCCGAAGAAATTCCTGGAGGAACTTCGGAGGAATTAAAGGATGAATTTCCTGACGAAATCCTGAAGGAACTTCCAGAGGAATGCTTGAGGACCTTCCACAAGGTCCTTTTCAAGAACTTCCCAGAAGCATTTCCCGACGAATATCTGGAAGAATGTCCAGAGGAATTTCTGTATGAACTTCCCAACGACTTCTGAAGAAATTTCGGGACAAATTTGGAGCGCTTCCGGAGGAATTCCTGGAGGATTTTCCGGAGAATTTCCTGGAGGAACTTCTGAAAGAATTCCTGGAGAATCTTCCGAAGGAATTCTTTGGAGGAATTTCCAGACGAAATCCTGGAAGAACTTCTGGAGGATCTTCAACAAGAATTTCTGGAGGATCTTCCCAGAGGTATTTCCGGAGGAATATCTGAAAGAATGTTCAGAGGCATTTCTTGATGAACTTCTTAACGAACTTGTGGAGGCACTGCCGGAGGAATTCGTTTAGGAACTTTTGAAGAAATTCCGGGAAAAAAAGGCGTGGATTCGACCATGGAGATTTTTGCGGGGGTCGTCTTACTGGAACAGTATAGAAAAAGGCATCTTCCAGAGCGATATTGAAGAAATCCACTGCATCGTTGGCGCTGCTAGTTGATTCGATAAATCGCCAGTCATTTTCCGCCAGTGCGTTGTTCAGTGCAGCATAATCAACATGACGAAAATCCGGAGAGTTATCTTCAGATGGCGGTGTATAAGTAATCGGATCTCACTTGATACTTTATGGGCTACAGCTCTTTGATGAACCTATGCCGAAGGGAGTATCTTTCTCCACTGGACTCGGTCCTGGACCAATCGCTTCCAGTCGCCCTGAACATTGAGCGCCCTCAGGTCCTCTTCAACTGCAAAAAGCCATCGTTTACGCGGCCTTCCACTAAGCCTGTGGCCTCTTCCGGTTTCTCTACTAGATATAATCTTCGCTTGACGTTCTTCCGGCATACGAACAACGTGACGAGCCCACCGTAGTCTGCCGTGTTAAGCTTAATAATATCCAGTCCTTTAGACACCTGGTACAATTCCTAATTCATGCGACGCCGCCAGATACCGTTCTCCTGTTTACCGCCGAGTATTGTCCGCAGCACCTTACGCTCAAATACTCCGATAGCTCTTCGATTAGCCTCCTTTAACGATTAGCTCCGATTAGCCTCCTTTAACGTTAATGGCCGTATGAAGCTACCGGAAGAATCAGAGTAATATACAGCGCGAGTTTTATTTTCGCTTGCAGACTATGGGACTTAAGCTGGTTACTAAGTCCGTAATAAGCCCTATTTCCAGCTGCAATACGTCTTTTCACCTCGCGGGTAACATCTCCAAATTTTTCACCATCCAGCATCATTTCGGTACTACAACCACTAATGAACCCACGTTGATTGTCAGCGACCATGTACTTCGTTTTGCTGGTATTGATCATGAGTCCAATCCTCGCTGTCTCCCTCTTAAAAGACCCAAAAGCATCTTCCACGGCACGGTGATCAATCCCGGTAATATCGATATGGTCCGCAAATCCCAGAAGCATATGCGATCTTGTTATAATGGTACCGCTTCTTTGCACACCAGCTCTCCTAATCGCTCCCTCGAGCGCTATATGAACTATATGAACAGTAGATTCGAGAGTGCATCACCCTGCTTTAATTCATCTAAGGTAACAAATAATGGCGATATTTCATCCGCAACCCTTACACTTGATTTCGATCCGTCCAACGTTATAAGAATCAGCCGTATCAGTTTCGCCGGAAAACCATGTTCAAGCATAATTTGCCATAATTCATTCCGTTTCACTGAATTGTACGCCGCCTTGAAATCAATAAACAGATGATGTGTCTGCAAGTTGTACTCCCGGAATTTATCAAGGATTTGTATCAGGGTAAACATTTGATCCGTCGTTGATCGGCCCTCACGAAAGCCTGCTTGGTATTCGCCGACGAAGGACTCTTCAAGCGGTCTCAATCTGTTGAACAGAATACGGGACATAATTTTGTGTGCCGAATTAAGGAGAGTTATTCCTCGGTAATTGGCGCACTCCAGTCTGTGCCCTTCCTTAAAGAGAGGGCAAATGAGGCCGTCCAATTAGCTAGTAGGCATTTCCTGGTCTTCCCATATTTTCGACATAATATGGTGCAGAACTTCATAAAGCTGCCCACTGCCATGTTTGAGAAGTTCAGCCGGGAGCTGGTCCTTCCCCGCAGCCTTATTGTTTTTCAGCTCTTTAACAGCTTTTTCAACCTCATCTAGTGTGAGTGACTCCACAGCTTGTCCATCGTCGCTAAAATTTATTCTGCTCACCGATGCACCGTCCTTCCACTATTCAACAAAGTTTCGAAGTGTTGCTTCCACCTGGCAGCCACTTCAGTTTTATCTGTCAGCAAATTCCCTTGTTGATCGTTGCACGTGCCGGGATATGGCGCTGTCTTTCTCCGCACGCCATTCACAGTCTCATAGAACCTCCGCATATCGTTCTGCTCCATTTTTTCCTGCGCATCGCTAATCACTTGTTCTTCATATTCTTTATTCTTCCTGCGGTGGGTTCCAACATCAACACCAACATCCGGCTTCTGGCAACGTTCTTCTCGTCTGTCACTCTCTGACACTCCACATCCAACCAACCCGTACTGGGTCGCCTCTGTGCAGTGCCTACCACTTCTCGTGGTGTTGACCTCACCGCTCCATGGATCGACTTCCATAGATCGTTGATGTTGTCGCTAACGTTGATTGCACTTATCCTTTCGTCGAGCTTCTGGCGGTACTCAGCCGATACTCCTTCCGCCGACAATCGCTGGATATTGTAACGCATCGTTCGCTGTGATCTTTCGTTCGATACAGTTGACAGCCGGACATCAATGTTCGGTCAATGTTCGGACCTCTGAATGTCCGCACATCGATAATATCCGACAAATGGCACCCATCCACCAGAACATGGTCTATCTAGTTGCAAGTTTCACCATTTGGGTGTCTCCAGGTGTGCTTTCGGATATTCTTTCGTGTAAAGTGCAGCAGCGAAATTTACTAGCCGTAGGCCGTTGTCATTGGTAGCGGAGTGAAGGCTTTCCCTACAAATTATCGGACGGAAAAAGTCCTCTCTACCGACCTAAGCGTCAGTGTCTCTGATAGCAATTTTCACGTCATGCTTTGGGTACTCTACATAGGCTTTATCAAGACATTCATAAAACGTGACCTTCACGTCGTCGGATTTATCGGTGCGTAAACGTTGATTAGGCTGTTATTGAAGAATTTGCCCCGTATCCTCAACACACAGATTCGTTCGCTAATGGGTTTCCACCGCATAACTCGCTTCATCTGCTTGCCCATCACTACGAAACCAACTCCATGCTCTGCTTTTCCGCAGCCGCTGTGATAGATGTTATACTTGAATGCAGTGTTGGTCGTGGGGTCGAAATTCACGTTCTCCGGATCTGGGCCACCGAATAGTGAAATTTTGAATAGTGGCCACTTTCACTCCAGGTACCGAGTTTCCAATCATAGTCCTTAATTCGTTGCCTGGTCGGTTGTCAAAAAATAACGTTCTCTTTTTCTTCTATCTCCATTTTTCGTGGTATTTGAGAGGCTTCAGTAAGCTACCTCACCGGGATCGCGTTACCTATATCGTGCTGGTGCGGTCGTTTTCACGATCGGGAGCCAGGTAAACTGCACCTAAGGAGAGTGTGTCTCGTCAATCCGAAGCTTTTCTAACCCTAGCAGCACGCGTGCTCCACATGGGCTACGACAAGTCATATGTGACTAGATTTAGTCACTATGAAGTAGATGCAACTATTTTTTCCTTACATGTGCTGCTCGGGAATAAGCTTAAGACAGATGAGATACTCAGGTAGCTGGGTAGCCTAGCAGAAACGGCAATCAGGACTTTGCCACCGCGCGATTTGTGGCTATTCAACATAGATCGGTCGGTTCTGAAGACGTTGTATAACGAACCGAAAATTTGCCAAGTATTAATTCTGTCGTCCAACTACGTTTCCGTTAGAACGATTAAATCAATTTCGGCCTCAGAAACTTCCAGTAAGAACGAATCGATTTTGGTCGTCAATCCACAAACGTTCTGGTAATAAATCCATAGTCCGTTTGCGCGGAGATCCGGAGAGCTGCAAAGTAATGGGTATTCAGGCACCGAAAGTTCCAAATTATGGTCAGACTTGCCTGAATATGCAGATTGGAAGACCCCTCTCCTGACCCAAGCACAGGGCCGGGACGATTGTGGAGCGCTGGCGGGAGTGGCTCGACTGTGATAAGGAGATACGGGGCTTCCAACGAGCGAGTGAAGTTGCGTCCCGGGATGAAATCTTTCAGTTGAGGTCCATGACTGGGGTTATGGCAGGCGATGTGTCTTGTGGTTGCAGTGGAGTCATAGGTTTCCTTGTTTTCAGTGGTACCCGGAATTTTTGAAAACCGCGATCCTCGAATTCACGAAATAATAATCCTTCGGGCCAAGCATTTGGGTCCAAAGCTTTCTGTTTCAGCGAGGGATCCAAACCGATTTTAAAGGACACGAAATTAAGCGTACTTATGTCCTTTTCTTTAGCGACAAGTTTTACTACGTCAGGGTTTACTTCCAGTGCAAGGTTTGCCTTAACCATTGCACACACGGTATCAGTCGAAACATCTGGTTTTATCTTCGAGAGGTATAATCAGAATTTTTATCAATGGTATATAGGAACGGAAACAGTGCCGTCCGATGGCAACTTGAAGCTTTTCTGATGCCATCAACGCAACATCAAGTTCGCGTGATCGCTTGTAGGCTCTGCGTGGTTCGAGTAATACATGACTTCTATTATCTACTTTCATTTAGTTCTGCCTAACTTGTGTGAAGCATTCTTTACGCTTCACCTTATTCCGCCTCTGTTGAGCCAATGCAAATCGAACCGTTCCCGGTTGGCCGATTCATTTCAAGTACCGTAAAGAATGCCCGATTGGTTTTAATCAAAATGTGTTCATTTTCAGGGAGCCCACCTTATTGCTTCGGAGCCCAGTAAACATCCCGACCGGCCGTCTCGGTGTCATTAAAATTTACGAGTGCGATAAATGCAATTTCGGATGGCGAGACCACACCACAGCCGCCAGCAGCCGCGGCCGTCAATGTTGCTACCAGCAGAAGCCGGGGATAAGCGCGAGCGCGAATTGAGTTGTGCGCCCGATGACGATTGAGTTGTGCGAGATTTGCTGGAACGGCAATCGGCGCAGAAGTCAACGAACGGAAATGCATCGCAAGATAAGCAAATAACTGCATCGACTGGGGGAAAATTGTAACCTACCTGATCCTAAATTGGTACGTCTTGCAGTCAGAACAAAAAAAATCATCCAAACTCTGTTTGATCAACGACCTGAGATTAACCTTCTCGCACGTTAGCACCGATCGGCTGGCAACGTTGGAGCAGAAGAACAGCTCCATTGAACAACGCGTGCTCTACTCGAATTAATCCTCCATATTCGCGAACCAAATGTCGATGTGAATTACGGCGATGGGACTCCTCTTCTCCAGTAGGAACGTGATATATTGAGCATCTCGTTGTTCGATCCCAATGCAATAGCACATGATTTAAAATTCCGTTTGGCTGGACGTTCCGCGATCAAACATGCTTCCAAAGTTGTAATTGAGGTTCTCTTCTGTGCCGAGGAGCCTTCCATACCCGTACGCCGATAATAAAATTATCTTTTATACATTTTAATTGGGAGTGCTTCCAGGAATATGTTCGGGACACGGGATCGTGTAATTGGTGGCTTTGCTTCCGTGGTCCAATAAAGATCGGAGCAGGTTGATAGATGCGATGGTAGGAGGACGGTCAGAACGAAGAATTAGGCAATAAACCATGTGGGGCAGGTAAGGGGCCGTACACTTATTACGTAAGCAATTTTTCTGGATTTTTCGACCCCCCCTCCCCCCATGTAAGATTTTTTCCATACAAAAGATTTTTTATTTATATGGCGCGTAAGATATTGACAGACCCCCCCTCCCCCATAAGTGCTTACGTAATATGTGTACGGCCCCTAACAAGGATGCGCGCGAGCACTGTACAGGCCAACACAGGAAGGAAGCGAGGATCTTTTCTGGATGGGTAACGATCATTTGGAGTGAATTATTGCCCGCTGGAATGTGTAATTGAGCGAGTGTGGCTTCTTGTTTCTGATTCGTGAGCATAATTGGATGTGGAACCATGCAATTGGAAATGGGAGTAGGATTATAATTGTAACAATGTCAAGAAATGTTGGTGTTACATAAAGGAGAATATAATTTGTGCTTCATGGATTCTAACTATTATGAAAATCATAAAATTCAAGGTTATGCAATACATTTTACGCCACGTTACCCGAGGAGACGAAAATAGCTCAATAATATCAAATGTTGATTAGATAGCAAAATGAGATATGGACATGATTGATATAAGAAATAAAAGATCAAACGTTATTATCAATATTTTGCAGTAAATATCATTAGCAGATCAAATTATGCTATTTGTATATCATTTGTAAAATATCATGTGCCATTAGTTTGTTATTATCCATAGCATAATTTGATATTTAAATGATATTTCGGTGCAATTTTTTGATATTGTTGCCTGTTATTTTATCTTTTATATCAATCAACCAAGGGGCCCTCCTTAGCCGTGCGGTAAGACGCGCGGCTACAAAGCAAGACCATGCTGAGGGTGGCTGGGTTCGATTCCCGGTGCCGGTCTAGGCAATTTTCGGATTGGAAATTGTCTCGACTTCCCTGGGCATAAAAGTATTATCGTGCTAGCCTCATGATATACGAATGCAAAAATGGTAACCTGGCTTAGAAACCTCGCAGTTAATAACTGTCGAAGTGCTTAATGAACACTAAGCTGCGAGGCGGCTCTTTCCCAGTGTGGGGATATAATGCCAATTGTTGGCCTAAGCGTTACGCGCTGCACTAAACCTACCTCAAGCTCCACGGGGGATCGGTCACCCGGCAGCGGTAGAGTTACTACATTGAGTGATAACACGAATGTCGAAGTTGAAGAGGACTAGAGGATGATAACTGTCAGGTAGATATGAGTCAGCAGAATATGATAGATAAAAAGGTATTCGCCAAAACACAAAGTTATTGTTGGTACTCGCAATTGTATAATTCCAGATAATTACATTGAAATATATAAGCTGTTGCATTAGAATATTAGATACGGAAACGTAAGTTCCTTTCAACTATGTATCGCCAATTTGTATTACAAATGAATTTTGTGAAATGAATTTGTAGGTAGATCGATAAAATTGTAATGCTGTAAAAGTTGGTGACTGAGTTGGTAGATACACCAGAATTTGATTACCGTTAACAGGAAGTACATGATTATAAATTTATCACTATGAGTTTAGTGAAGCTAATTAAGGTATATAAATTATTAGGACCATACCCGATTACATTAGTTATCGACCAGAAGTAGAGGAGATAATTAGGGTCACCGGAATTGTAAGTCAGACTCATCTACAACAATATGCACATATGTAACATGTTTCATGTATGTTCCAGCTTTAAAGCGTACAAAATACACAACACTGAACTGCTGAAAAATCCGTGATTTCCTAATCCTACTTCGACGTGATAACAAAACTTTAAAGAATTCCGTTCAAGACGCTGTTGATCGGTGATTTCGTCGTCGTGCCATCGGAGAGACAATTTGAAGATGTCAACGAGCTCGGATAAGCAGCATTGTATTGCCTGTAACAAGCCGGATCGGGAAGAGAACTTGGTAGCCTGTGATGCCTGTAAGGATCGGTACCATTTTTCATGCGCTTCGGTTGACGACGGTATCCGAAATAGGTGTTGGTCAAGAAATGTGCCTCTGCTATAGTGGTTGACGATGTATCCAAGTCCGGCAAATCGCGTCAGAGTAGTCGCTCTACAAGGATTCAACTGTAGCTGATGCAGCTTGATGAGGAACGTAAGGCAGAAGAAAAGTTGGTATTGGAGCGGCAGCAACTTGAACGTGAACGCCAGGAGAAAGCTTTGTTGGAGAAAGCAGCTATTGAGAAAAGGTTTCGAGAGGAGAAGTACGCTATACTTATGGCCGAAGCAAGCGAAGAGGACGCTGAGAGCGTTAAGAGCCAGGGCACCCGAGTAAGCAGCAAAAATAAAGTTAATCAGTGGATTTTAGATCATGCTGGTATAATGGCTAATAGAGGCGACCAACCTGTTGATCGAGTTATACAGGTAGCTAGTGCAGGCAGTCATCCAGTACCACCTGTACTAACTGGACCACCAAATGGTACAAAGGTCGATGGAGAGAAGGGCCAGAAAACTCCATTGTCATCTATGATGGAAAAAGCAGCTAAATCGAAAGGTGCGATACCGAAAGGATACGAGTTGTCTAAACCTTCAACACACACGTCGACTCCTAATCAGCAGAGTCGTATACTGCCGTGAATCGCATATCTGTCCCATATTTGCTGGGATTCCTATTCAAATGGGACAAATATGCGATTCACGGCAGTATAGGACCGCCGGAATCATTCCTGCAGATGCAACGTGGTACTGAACACCAGCCACTAGCCCCTCCGATTCCAAAACAGTCACTGGCCGAGACTGAAGCGCAAAAAGTGTTTCATCACACGGTTTCGCAGTTCCCTACAGTGGCTCCCCAACTGATATCGCAATCCGTCCCACAACAAATTACTCATTCTGTAGCATGTCCTCAGAATCAGCCATTGGGTCCATGGCTACTTAGCTCGAAACCACAGTTAGTTCCTCCGAATCAGCAATCGATTCAATGTTCAGCAAATCAACAAGTAGGGCAGACCTATTTGAGTCCGGTGCTACAAACGCGAAATCAGCAACCAGTGATGCGGCAAGCCCAACCGCCTCCTCAGTACCAGCAGTCCGTTGGCAATTCCACTAAATATTTCGCAATCGTTTCAACCCGATCAGTTGCAAGTACCGTGGGTACAATTTCAGCAACAGTTAGCTGCAAGACAGGTCGTACCAAAAGAACTCCCGATGTTCACGGGTAATCCTGAGGATTGGCCTTTGTTCGTGAGCAGCTACCGGAACTCAACCGCGATGTGTGGCTACTCAGATGCGGAAAATCTCATGAGACTGCAAAGGTGCCTGAAGGGAAGTGCGCTGGAGGCTGTCAGGAGCAATCTACTGCTGCCTACGTCAGTTCCTCAAGTGATGTCAACGCTGGAAACACTTTTCGGGAGCCCGGATCGCTTGTTGCAGACTATGTTGAACAAAGTGCGCAATGTTCCGGCGCCTAAAGCAGAGCGGTTGGAAACTTTAGTGAATTTTGGCATCACCGTGCAGAATTTAGTTGAGACTGGGTTGCTGTGGCGTAACGACGATGTGAAGTTTCCTTCAAGCTATGCTATGGCGAAGAGCAGACTATCTTGCCTTCATCGCCGACTAAACTCCAATCCGGAGTTGCTAACAACTTTGGAAACACAGATAAGATACCAGGCGAAGGGTTACGCACACAAAGTGTCGAAGCATGAATTTGAGAAATTTAATCCCAGTCGAACTTGGTTTCTACCACTGGGTGTAGCCATTAATCCAAGGAAACCTGGGAAAGTCCGGATGATATGGGATGCAGCCGCTAAAGTAGGTGGAGTCTCGTTTAACGGAATGCTTTTGAAGGGTCCAGATCTTCTGACACCGTTGCCGAAAGTGTTGTTCCAGTTTCGCCAACGACAGGTGGCGGTAGTAGGAGATGTGCGTGAAATGTATCATCAGTTCTTCATTCGCGAATCCGACCGCTCGGCCCAGTGTTTCCTGTGGAGCTCTGCTGCGGCGCAGTCCCCGGATGTTTTTGTTATGGATGCAGCGACTTTCGGTTCAACGTGCTCGCCATGTCAGGCTCAGTTTATTAAGAATATGAACTGGGCCACCGAATTCCCAGAAGCGGCAGTAGCATTAATAGAAAACCACTATGTGGATGACTACTTAGATAGCAGGGACACGGCAAAGGAAATGTCTAAACTAGCAGCAGACGTTCGAACGGTTCACGCAAAAGCCGGATTCGAAATAAGGAATTGGCAGTCTAATTCGGAGGAAGTTCTGGCTGATCTAGGAGAGCAACGCATAACCAAATGGAAGGAGTTTACCAACGACAAAGTTAACAATATCGAACGTGTACTTGGTATGACTTGGCTCACTGAAAGGGATGAGTTTACCTTTAGCCTTTCTCTACCAGATGATTTGCAATGCCTCGTACTGGGAGACGCTGTACCCACAAAGCGGAGGATTTTACGGTTCATCATGAGTCTGTACGATCCACTCGGGCTAATATCGTATATTCTTATCCACGGAAAAATTATTATCCAAGATTTATGGTGCAGTGGAGTCGGATGGGATGATTCAATCCCTAAAGAAGTCGACAAAATTTGGCGAAGATTTGTGAACGTTATTAGCGAGCTAAACCAAGTCCACGTATCACGCTGCTACTTTCCCGGATATGGTCAGGGTAGCTACAAATCATTAGAACTCCATGTCTTTGTGGATGCAAGCCTGTCCGCTATGGCTTGCGTGGCCTTTTTTCGAATAAACGACCGAGGATTATTACGCTGTTCGTTAGTGGCGTCGAAAGCTAAAGTTGCTCCCTTGAAGCCACTCTCATTTCCGCGACTAGAGTTACAGGCAGCAGTTTTAGGATGTCGACTAATGAAAGCTATCGTCAACAGTCACTCTATAGATATCAAGAAACGATATATGTGGACAGATTCAAACACTGTTTTGTCGTGGATACGGTCAGATGCCAGAAAGTATCGACCATATGTAGCGGTACGCGTAGGTGAAATCTTAGATGACACCAAAGTGCAAGAGTGGAGGTACGTACCGTCAGGACTTAATGTCGCCGATGATGCAACGAAATGGAAGGGCTTTCCTAACCTCCGGCCAACCTGTCGATGGTTCAAGGGTCCTGACTTTTTGAACACAATGGAACACGATTGGCCCAAGCAGAAAATGGATTTGGTTGAAGCTAAGGAAGAAATGCGCACGGTTCAGGTACACTACGAAGAAGTCAGAGAGCGTTTCATCGATTCCAGCCGTTTTTCGAAATGGGAACGTCTACTGCGATCTGCTGCGTATGTATACCTATTCATTAGGCGGTGTCGAAGAGCTTCTACATCAATAGCAAGGACTTCAGAAACGCTGAACAAGCAATATGGCGCTCGACTCAATGGGATGTTTATGCGGAAGAATGCAGCTCACTGAAGCGGATCCAAGCTGTGACCGAAAGCAGCGCGAGCATCGATAAGAAAAGCAGTCCCTTGAGGAAACTATCTCCTTTCATCGGTGAAGGCGGCGTACTTCGCATGGGAGGTCGCATTCGAGCTTCGCAATTTGCGTCATACGATGCGAAGTATCCTGTTATTTTGCCTAAGGGTCATAGGGTCACCGACCTTATTATTGACGAATATCACAGACGTTACGGGCATCAAAATGGCGAAACTGTGGTAAATGAAATAAGACAGAAATATCACATTTAGAACTTGCGGGCCGAAGTCCGCAAAGTGAACAAACGTTGTCAATGGTGCCGTACATACAAAGCTCAACCAATGGCTCCCCGGATGGCCTCACTGCCTGAAGAACGGCTTACACCGTTTGTGAGACCATTTTCTAAAGTCGGAATCGACTATTTTGGTCCGTATTTGATTAAAATCGGCAGGAGTTTAGTAAAGCGATGGGTTGTACTTTACACATGCCTAGTAATTAGAGCGGTACATCTAGAGGTTGCCGCATCTCTCTCCACTGAGTCGTGCATGATGGCGCTGCGCAGGTTTATCGCCAGACGAGGGGCTCCTGAGCAAGTTTTCACCGACAACGGAACCAACTTCCTTGGTACGGAACGGGAATTGGCAAGACAGCTGCAGAATATTAACGGAGAACTGTCGGAAAGTTTCACGAACACTAATACGAAGTGGAATTTCATACCGCCTGCATCTCCTCACATGGGCGGAGCATGGGAGAGGATGGTAAGATCGGTAAAGGCAGCAATGAACTCTATTGACCATCCGCGAACTCCAACCAAGAAAGTGTTTTTGACAGTATTGTGCGAAGCCGAGTCCATGGTCAACTCAAGACCATTAACGTATATACCGTTAGAAGGTTCGGATCAAGAGGCCTTGACGCCTAATCATTTTCTCTTGCTCAGCTCAGATGGGGTAAAGCAACCAGAGAAGCAACCTGTGGAAGAAAGATCCGCTCTACGCAGCAACTGGAGACTTTGTCAACATATCTTGGATCAGTTCTGGTTAAGGTGGATTCGGGAGTATTTGCCGACTATAGCGCGACGAACAAAATGGTTCGCGGAAACGAAAGCGATTGAAGTAGGGGATGTCGTATTCATTGTAGATGGAAATGTGAGGAATCGTTGGACTCGAGGATTAGTAATAGCGGTATTTCCAGGTAAAGACGGCCGTATTCGGCAAGCAGAAGTACGTACCACTTCTGGAACGCTTCGTAGATCTGTTTCAAAGTTAGCCGTAATGGACGTAGTTCCGGAAAGTAAAGCTGGAGGACCGGACCATCTTTACGGGCTGGGGAATGTTGGCCTAAGCGTTACGCGCTGCACTAAACCTACCTCAAGCTCCACGGGGATCGGTCACCCGGCAGCGGTAGAGTTACTACATTGAGTGATAACACGAATGTCGAAGTTGAAGAGGACTAGAGGATGATAACTGTCAGGTAGATATGAGTCAGCAGAATATGATAGATAAAAGGTATTCGCCAAAACACAAAGTTATTGTTTGGTACTCGCAATTGTATAATTCCAGATAATTACATTTGAAATATATAAGCTGTTGCATTAGAATATTAGATACGGAAACGTAAGTTCCTTTCAACTATGTATCGCCAATTTGTATTACAAATGAATTTTGTGAAATGAATTTGTAGGTAGATCGATAAAATTGTAATGCTGTAAAAAGTTGGTGACTGAGTTGGTAGATACACCAGAATTTGATTACCGTTAACAGGAAGTACATGATTATAAATTTATCACTATGAGTTTAGTGAAGCTAATTGAGGTATATAAATTATTAGGACCATACCCGATTGCATTAGTTATCAACCAGAAGTAGAGGAGATAAAAAGGGTCACCGGAATTGTAAGTCAGACTCATCTACAACAATATGCACATATGTAACATGTTTCATGTATGTTCCAGCTTTAAAGCGTACAAAATACACAACACTGAACTGCTGAAAGATCCGTGATTTCTTAATCCTACTTCGACGTGATAACACAATAATAATAAGAAGAAGAATCAATCATGTTCATATAATATTTTGTTATTCTGTTCATGGCTTCTGCCCGGGGTGTATTACGAAGACGGTCACGTTTCGGACTCTTAACCAGCAAACTCGTTATTTTGAATAGGCTTTAAGCCGAAATTGTTCTTTATTGAAATTTCTTTTTTCATGATTAATTGTAAGCTAACTTACATTTGTTATCCTCTACGTTTACTATCCCTCTACTTGTGACAAAGGTAATTTGTGGTTGTGACTTTCCCTATTAAGTTAAGTGTTCCAATTAAATTAAAACTAATTTTAAGCATCAAAGCAGGGGGAATAACGGCTTTGGCAGGTTTTGTTCTTTTATTGTCAGTGGTTTTTTTTTATGACTAATTATGCTCAAATTTGGCCTAAACATTCTTTGCATATCAAAGAATATTGAGGCCAAATTTCATAAAATTCGGTCGACAAAAACCCCCCTGCGAATAATAGAACAAAACTGTCTTTTCCCCCACTTACTTATAATATTAGGAACAAATTCTGTTTTACCACTTTAGAATATAAAATTTGAGAATAATAACTTTATAATAATTGATTCAGGTTTATCGAATCGAATCTTCTTCGTATTAGATAGCTATTTCTGCCTATCATTTACCGTGATGTTTACTCTTGACGTTGTCAGTTTATCATTCGCCCGGTTGATTTCAGGGATGAAGCTGTTCACCGACTACGAGGGGTCTTCAATTGTTGCGCACATACCTGGACCCGTATTGGGGGCTGTCCATAAACCACGTAGACTCTTGAGGGGGGAGGGGTTTCGAAAAAGTCTACGATAGTCTACGAAGGGGGACGGGGGGGTATACCAAAAGTCTACGTAGACTTTTTGATTTTATGTTTTTTAAAAGCGATTTATACAGCAGCTTCGTGCGAAGTTCACTTGTTTGATTTTTTAGGATGTTCCGGTTTTTTTTGCAAGACTTTACCGATATAATCTCTTGCATTTCTCCTTAAAAATTTAATGAATTTCACTAAAGTAAAAGTCTGAGCTACGGCTCAAAACTATCATGGATTTCACCAGGAAACTCTTCTGTGTTGAGCAGGAAAAATCTCCAAAGTATTCTATGAAAACTTTCGAATATTTTTTCAAAATCTTCACTTGGATTGTACTGCAGATTCTACTAGAATTTCGTTTGATTTTCGGCAGGAACTTGTTTGCAAACTATGGAAATTATGTCGTACTTCAGCGGATTTTTTTTTTGAAATTACAAAGGAAGCATTTTGGAATATCCAAGAAAATGTAATTGGAATGCCCAAAGGATATTCTTTGGAACTTGTAAAGGTAATTCTCCGAAATTTCCGCGAGAAACCCTTCAGAATATTCACTGGAGATTGTCTGGGAAGTCCCCGATTTTTTTTTGCTTAATTTCGGAAATTCTTCGGAATTTTCGCGAGGAATTCTTTGCAAATATAAGCAAAATTATTCGAAATGCCCGTGGAAAATTCTCCTTCGTAAATTTCTTCAGCAGTTCTAATGTTAATTCTTTACAATTATCGATGGAAAATTTTCGAAATTTCTAAATAAATTGTTGAAAACTTCCACAAGAAATTATTTGAATTTCCCACCAAAAACAGTTTGAGTTTAAAAAAAAAACAAAAATATTTGCAATTTTTGTAAAAAATCTTTCTAATTTTCATGAAAATTTAATCATATTTTTTACGAGAAGTTCACTAAATTCTCCATAATTTCCACCGAAAATTATTCAGAAAATATTTTTTGGAATGTCCACAAGATTTATTTAAATTTCCTCAAGAAATTGCTCCAAATTTGCAAGGGAAATTAAAAAATATCGTAGGAAACCATTCTGAATTTCCACGGGAAATATTTCGGAATGTCCATTTAAACTAAAAATTACCTCGGGATATAATTCTAAATTTTCACGGAAAATTACTAAGATTTTTTTAACGGGGAAACTTTTGGAATTTAGAAGAAAAATCTTGGGATTTCAACAGATGATTATTCAGCGGGATATTGCATGGAATGTTCAAGAAAAGCATCGGAATTATCACGGAGAGTTCTTGGAAGTATTTCAAGGTTATCAATAGGGAAATTTTACGAAATTTCCACGCAAAACTTACTGGAATGTAGACTTGACATTCTCGAAATTTCAACTCGAAATTTTTCTAAATTCTGAAAATTCACGATTTTCACAATTTTGAACCGGCGTTGAGAATTATATGTCAGATGCGTGACAGATTTTATCAGTGGCGCGCCGATGCAAAAATGTCGGCGATGGTGGTGCACTCCTCTAGGAGGAATTGAATTCAACAGTAATTAAATTAATTGACTCTGAGATTTGATTTCAGGAGTTATGGACAGAGGATTAAATTAGATTTCGTTTCAATTTGATTTTTGTTTTGTTGGATTTTGTTCAGTGTGATTTTGTTATGTTTGAAAATCGAATTTTGTTGTAATGTTTACATGGAAATGGAATTGAATAGCTGAATTGCCTAAAACGTGGTTGATTTCCATATTTTTCCTATCACATATGATGTTTTGTAAAATTTGGTAAAGTCTACGTAGACATCATAGGGGGGAGGGAGGGGTTTTGAAAAAGTCTACGAAAGTCTACTAGGGGGACAGGGGGTTTGAAAAAGTGAAATTTCGGTCTACGTGGTTTGTGGACAGCAATGCTTGAAGTTCTATCTTCTACAATCTTCATCTAGCACGTCCAAGACCGCCAGCTTAGTTACTGGACGAAGAAATACTCCTGCCTTCGATCTCACATCTGCGCTCCGCATCCGCCCTTTTTCCAGTGTTCACCTTCACAGCATTACTCCATTTTGTTGCCTCATCGGACACATTTCTTTTTGAGGGCACTTTCCTCCAATCGTTAACGTTGGTGGATTCCAAAATCCTCACTACCCTGAACGCCACAAACTGGTGGAAACTTCGTAGAAAGGTATGTCTTGACGTTATTATCTTCATCAACCTTGTACCGATGACAGCTGCTTGAAGTTCAAGCTTAAGGGGCAGTTGCTTAAGGGGCACCACTTTGGTTTTGGATGCTACAAGAGTACACCGAATGGTTCTGCAGTCCACAATCCGGAAATAAGCAGCCATACTTGCATACACGAAAACGTGCAATTCTAGTGTTTTCAAGGCTTCTGAACCATATCTGGAAAAACAACATCTTTGTATTCGCACTTGCTCCAGACTGTGTAGTACCCGACCCCACGACAGTAACTCTGAAACTATTTCGTCCCAAGTGCTGCCGGATCTCCAAACATCTTGGACAAGAATTTTTCCGTAGATCACAAAGTTAGCTACCAATCGAAGAGGGCCGAATATACTCATCACCAGGCTCAATAACTGTCTTTTGGAGGGATATGTATTCCCATTCCAGCAAACTCTTCAAGTTTTCGCGGAACTGTATTGCGAACTTAAAGATATCTTCTTGCGGCTACCAACTTAACCCCAACACTCTCTCAGTCCCAACGTCCTTGCCCATCACGAAATGTTTCGTTGTTTCTCACGGGTTTTCTCCGATTTACTCTAACACATCCACACTATTGGACAACCAGTGCCGGAGTTCAAACCCGGCGTGTTGATGTAACGTTTTGACTTCTCTTGCGAGCTCCACTGCTTCATAGTTGCTGTCGACACTATCGAGATAGTCGTCAACATAGTGGTTTTCCAAAACTGCGGTTGTAGGTCGAGGAAACTCTCGAGATGTGGACAATTCAATCGCATCGCAATTGGTCTGACGGATTTTTCCGCAATAGTCCCATACTTCTCCGGCTTTTTAGGGTTGACTCAAGGTTGACAACTACACCCAGCAGTGGTAGATACAATGTCTGTCTTTTGCAGGGTCTCTTTCAACTCATGCTCGGTTGCTTGTCGAACAACTTTGGGTCCTTTGAAAGTCGTTTTTTATATCTTTATTTAAGAGATTTTCGACCCTTGACAGGTTCATCTCTGAACTTTGATAGTCGTCTTTCAAAGCACTGCAACATCCGCTCCGGCATTGATTTGCTGTTCGGAAAGTCCACCAAGTCGGTCCTCCACAACAGCCCTGTTTGAAACTTTCCCGACTTTCCGTGCCCGTTTTTCGCTAGGTGATTGGACCATCCTACTCCAGAACCTTCGACAGTGAGAAACGATTTGACGAGCTCATGAAGGTCTTCATTCGCTGACCGATTCTCTGAATTTCCAGCATCACAAGGAAGCCTCCTTTCAAGAGGCTCGGAAGCCTCCTTTCAAGAGGCTCGGAAGCCTCCTTTCAAGAGGCTCGGAAGCCTCCTTTCAAGAGGCTCGGAAGCCTCCTTTCAAGAGGCTCGGAAGCCTCCTTTCAAGAGGCTCGGAAGCCTCCTTTCAAGAGGCTCAGAAGCCTCCTTTCAAGAGGCTCAGAAGCCTCCTCTCAAGAGGCTCAGAGCCTCCTTTCAAGAGGCTCAGAAGCCTCCTTTCAAGAGGCTCAGAGCCTCCTTTCAAGAGGCTCAGAAGCCTCCTTTCAAGAGGCTCAGAGCCTCCTTTCAAGAGGCTCAGAAGCCTCCTTTCAAGAGCTCAGAAGCCTCCTTTCAAGAGGCTCAGAAGCCTCCTTTCAAGAGCTCAGAAGCCTCCTTTCCAAGAGCTCAGGAAGCCTCCTTTCAAGAGGCTCCGGAAGCCTCCTTTCAAGAGGCTCAGAAGCCTCCTTTCAAGAGGCTCGGAAGCCTCCTTTCAAGAGGCTCAGAAGCCTCCTTTCAAGAGGCTCAGAAGCCTCCTTTCAAGAGCTCAAAGCCTCCTTCCAAGAGGCTCAAAGCCTCCTTTCAAGAGGCTCAGGAAGCCTCCTTTCAAGAGGCTCAGGAAGCCTCCTTCCAAGAGGCTCAGAAGCCTCATTCCAAGAGAGCTCAGAAGCCTCCTTCCAAGAGCTCAGAAGCCTCCTTCCAAGAGGCTCAAGCCTCCTTCCAAGAGGCTCAGGAAGCCTCCTTCCAAGAGGCTCAGAGCCTCCTTCCAAGAAGGCTCAGGAAGCCTCCTTCCAAGAGGCTCGGAAGCCTCCTTCCAAGAGGCTCAGAGCCTCCTTCCAAGAGGCTCAGAAGCCTCCTTCCAAGAGGCTCAGAAGCCTCCTTCCAAGAGGCTCAGGCCTCCTTCCAAGAGGCTCTCGGAAGCCTCCTTCCAAGAGGCTCAGAAGCCTCCTTCCAAGAGGCTCAGGAAGCGTCCTTCCAAGAGGCTCAGGAAGCCTCCTTCAAGAGGCTCAGAGCCTCCTTCAAGAGGCTCGGAAGCCTCCTTCAAGAGGCTCAGAGCCTCCTTCCAAGAGGCTCAGAAGCCTCCTTCCAAGAGGCTCAGAAGCCTCCTTCCAAGAGGCTCAGAAGCCTCCTTCCAAGGCTCAGGCCTCCTTCCAAGAGGCCTGGAAGCCTCCTTCCAAGAGGCTCAGAAGCCTCCTTCCAAGAGGCTCGGAAGCCTCCTTCCAAGAGGCTCAAGCCTCCTTCCAAGAGGCTCAGGAAGCCTCCTCCAAGAGGCTCAGGTGCCTCCTTCCAAGAGGCTCAGGAAGCCTCCTTCCAAGAGGCTCAGGCCTCCTTCCAAGAGGCTCAGGCCTCCTTCCAAGAGGCTCAGAGCCTCCTTCCAAGAGGCTCAGGAAGCCTCCTTCCAAGAGGCTCAGAAGCCTCCTTCCAAGAGCTCAGAGCCTCCTTCCAAGAGGCTCAGAAGCCTCCTTCCAAGAGGCTCGGAAGCCTCCTTCCAAGAGGCTCAGAGCCTCCTTCCAAGAGGCTCGGAAGCCTCCTTCCAAGAGGCTCAGAAGCCTCCTTCCAAGAGGCTCAGAGCCTCCTTCCAAGAGGCTCAGAGCCTCCTTCCAAGAGGCTCAGAAGCCTCCTTCCAAGAGGCTCGGAAGCCTCCTTCCAAGAGGCTCAGGCCTCCTTCCAAGAGGCTCAGAAGCCTCCTTCCAAGAGGCTCAGAGCCTCCTTCCAAGAGGCTCAGAGCCTCCTTCCAAGAGGCTCAGAAGCCTCCTTCCAAGAGGCTCAGGCCTCCTTCCAAGAGGCTCAGAAGCCTCCTTCCAAGAGGCTCAGAGCCTCCTTCCAAGAGGCTCAGAGCCTCCTTCCAAGAGGCTCAGGCCTCCTTCCAAGAGGCTCAGGCCTCCTTCCAAGAGGCTCAGAAGCCTCCTTCCAAGAGGCTCAGAAGCCTCCTTCCAAGAGGCTCAGAGCCTCCTTCCAAGAGGCTCAGGCCTCCTTCCAAGAGGCTCAGGAAGCCTCCCTTCAAGAGGCTCAGAAGCCTCCTTCCAAGAGGCTCAGAAGCCTCCTTCCAAGAGGCTCAGGCCTCCTTCCAAGAGCTCAGGAAGCCTCCTTCAAGAGGCTCAGGCCTCCTTCCAAGAGGCTCAGAAGCCTCCTTCCAAGAGCTCAGAAGCCTCCTTCCAAGAGGCTCAGGAAGCCTCCTTCCAAGAGGCTCAGGCCTCCTTCCAAAGAGCTCAGGAAGCCTCCTTCCAAGAGGCTCAGAGCCTCCTTCCAAGAGCTCGGAAGCCTCCTTCCAAGAGGCTCAGGAAGCCTCCTTCCAAGAGGCTCAGGAAGCCTCCTTCCAAGAGGCTCAAGCCTCCTTCCCAAGAGGCTCGGAAGCCTCCTTCCCAAGAGGCTCGGAAGCCTCCTTCCCAAGAGGCTCGGAAGCCTCCTTCCCAAGAGGCTCGGAAGCCTCCTTCCCAAGAGGCTCGGAAGCCTCCTTTCAAGAGGCTCGGAAGCCTCCTTTCAAGAGGCTCGGAAGTCTCCTTCCAGGAGGCTCGGAAGCCTCCTTCCAAGAGGCTCAGAAGCCTCCTTCCAAGAGGCTCAGGAAGCCTCCTTCCAAGAGGCTCAGAGCCTCCTTCCAAGAGGCTCAGAAGCCTCCTTCCAAGAGGCTCAGGAAGCCTCCTTCCAAGAGGCTCAGAAGCCTCCTTCCAAGAGGCTCAAGCCTCCTTCCAAGAGGCTCAGAAGCCTCCTTCCAGAGGCTCAGAGCCTCCTTCCAAGAGGCTCAGGAAGCCTCCTTCCAAGAGGCTCAGGAAGCCTCCTTCCAAGAGCTCAGAGCCTCCTTCCAAGAGGCTCAGGCCTCCTTCCAAGAGGCTCAGAGCCTCCTTCCAAGAGGCTCAGAGCCTCCTTCCAAGAGGCTCAGAGCCTCCTTCCAAGAGGCTCAGAGCCTCCTTCCAAGAGGGCTCAAGCCTCCTTCAAGAGGCTCGGAAGCCTCCTTCCAAGAGGCTCAGAGCCTCCTTCCAAGAGGCTCAGGAAGCCTCCTTCCAAGAGGCTCAAGCCTCCTTCCAAGAGGCTCAGAGCCTCCTTCCAAGAGGCTCAGGAAGCCTCCTTCCAAGAGGCTCAGGAAGCCTCCTTCCAAGAGGCTCAGAGCCTCCTTCCAAGAGGCTCAAGCCTCCTTCCAAGAGGCTCAGAAGCCTCCTTCCAAGAGGCTCAGGAAGCCTCCTTCCAAGAGCTTGGAAGCCTCCTTCCAAAAGGCTCGGAAGCCTCCTTCCAAGAGGATTGGAAGCCTCCTTCCAAGAGGCTCGGAACCCTCCTTCCAAGAGGCTCAGGAAGCCTCCTTCCAGAGGCTCAGAAGCCTCCTTCCAAGAGGCTCAGAGCCTCCTTCCAAGAGGCTCAGAAGCCTCCTTCCAAGAGGCTCAGAAGCCTCCTTCCAAGAGCTCAGGAAGCCTCCTTCCAAGAGGCTCCAGAAGCCTCCTTCCAAGAGGCCTGGAAGCCTCCTTCCAAGAGCTCAGAGCCTCCTTCCAAGAGGCTCAGAGCCTCCTTCCAAGAGGCTCAGAGCCTCCTTCCAAGAGCTCAGAAGCCTCCTTCCAAGAGGCTCAGGAAGCCTCCTTCCAAGAGGCTCAGGAAGCCTCCTTCCAAGAGGCTCAGAGCCTCCTTCAAGAGGCTCAGGCCTCCTTCCAAGAGCTCAGAGCCTCCTTCCAAGAGGCTCAGGAAGCCTCCTTCCAAGAGGCTCAGGAAGCCTCCTTCCAAGAGGCTCAGAGCCTCCTTCCAAGAGGCTCAGGAAGCCTCCTTCCAAGAGCTCAGGAAGCCTCCTTCCAAGAGGCTCAGAGCCTCCTTCCAAGAGGCTCAGAAGCCTCCTTCCAGAGGCTCGGACGCCTCCTTCCAAGAGGCTCAGGCCTCCTTCCAAGAGGCTCAGAGCCTCCTTCCAAGAGGCTCAGGAAGCCTCCTTCCAAGAGGCTCAGAAGCCTCCTTCCAAGAGGCTCAGGAAGCCTCCTTCCAAGAGGCTCAGGAAGCCTCCTTCCAAGAGGCTCAGAAGCCTCCTTCCAAGAGGCTCAGAGCCTCCTTCCAAGAGGCTCAGAAGCCTCCTTCCAAGAGGCTCAGGAAGCCTCCTTCCAAGAGGCTCAGAGCCTCCTTCCAAGAGGCTCAGAGCCTCCTTCCAAGAGGCTCAGGAAGCCTCCTTCCAAGAGGCTCAGAAGCCTCCTTCCAAGAGGCTCAGGCCTCCTTCCAAGAGGCTCAGAGCCTCCTTCCAAGAGCTCAGAAGCCTCCTTCCAAGAGGCTGGAAGCCTCCCTTCCAAGAGGCTCAGAAGCCTCCTTCCAAGAGGCTCAGAAGCCTCCTTCCAAGAGGCTCGGAAGCCTCCTTCCAAGAGGCTCAGGAAGCCTCCTTCCAAGAGGCTCAGGCCTCCTTCCAAGAGGCTCAGAGCCTCCTTCCAAGAGGCTCAGAAGCCTCCTTCCAAGAGGCTCAGAGCCTCCTTCCAAGAGGCTGGAAGCCTCCTTCCAAGAGGCTCAGAAGCCTCCTTCCAAGAGGCTCAAGCCTCCTTCCAAGAGGCTCAGAGCCTCCTTCCAAGAGGCTCAGGAAGCCTCCTTCCAAGAGGCTCAAAGCCTCCTTCCAGAGGCTCAAGCCTCCTTCCAAGAGGCTCAAGCCTCCTTCCAAGAGGCTCGGAAGCCTCCTTCCAAGAGGCTCAGAAGCCTCCTTTCAAGAGGCTCAAGCCTCCTTCAAGAGGCTCAGGCCTCCTTTCAAGAGAGCTCCAGGAAGCCTCCTTTCAAGAGGCTCAGGAAGCCTCCTTCCAAAGGCTCAAAGCCTCCTTCCAAGAGGCTCAGAAGCCTCCTTCCAAGCGGCTCAGAAGCCTCATTACAAGAGGCTCAGAAGCATCCTTCCAAAGGCTCAGAAGCCTTCTTCCAAGAGGCTCAAGCCTCCTTCCTAGAGGCTCAGAAGCCTCCTTCCAAGAGGCTCAGAAGCCTCCTTCCAAGAGGCTCAGAAGCCTCCTTTCAAGAGGCTCAGAAGCCTCCTTTCAAGAGGCCTGGAAGCCTCCTCTCAAGAGGCTCAGAAGCCTCCTTTCAAGAGGCTCGAAGCCTCCTCTCAAGAGGCTCAGGAAGCCTCCTTTCAAGAGGCTCAGAAGCCTCCTTTCAAGAAGGCTCAAGCCTCCTTCCAAAAGCTGGAAGCCTCCTTCCAAGAGGCTCAAGCCTCATTTCAAGAAGCTCGGAAGCCTCCTTCCAAGAGGCTCGGAAGCCTCCTTTCAAGAGGCTCGGAAGCCTCCTTTCGAGGGCACGGAAGCCACTGTTAAAATGCTCGTGAGCCTCCTTTGAATAGGTTTGGAAGCCTCCTTTCCAGAAGCTTGGATCGATCTGGAATTAAAAACCGTGTGCACTGTGGTACTTGTTTCATTTCCATTGCTGCTGTCGGATTAGGAAACGGAATTCAAACCGCGATGCTTTGACTTCCGTTCGTCATCTCGTTTGTAACTAAGGAGCGTTGGCCAGTGACTCTAGCCTACGGCTATATGCCGTTATTTAGCGGGAACTTTTTCACTGGAAAATATATTTTCTTTTTATTTCACTAGTGTAGGGCGGCTATTTGTTTTCTGCGCACAGTCGTACTCGTAGCCAAAAACAATTTTCTTTACCTCATGATGTAGAAGAGTATAGATTACATGAATATAAGCTTTGTCGTAATGACGTTTTTCTTTGACTCGTATCTTTGAAACAAAAATAAATTTACTTCTTAAAAACTAAAATTAGAAAAATGGTGACTTCACTCATCAAATATTTGTAATGCGTATAATAAAAAAAATTCCCTAATAAAAAAACAGTTGTGTATACCCAATTTATCAACTCAAGAAATCAGCTCAGTTTCAGCCTTGCTTAGTTCTCCGTCACACCATTCCTTTATATTTATGATGTTTGATCCCTGAAAGCTGATGACATCGATGCGTTCTAATAATATGTACTTATCTCAAAACGATTTAAACGGTTTTCAAAAAATATCCTTTTTTATCGCGAGAAGGCGCCTCACTCGTTCAACAAACAAAACAAACACGCAACCCGAAACTAGATCAAACATCGAATTCTCCACCGCCACACCAGACCGAAAGCAGGGACATCTTAAATTTCATGATTCGATCATCAATCAACCACGCGATGCCACCCGGTTCGTGGTGAATTAAACCCATCCGAATGAAAGGCTTACGGATTCGTCGCAGGACGATGGAGGTCCTGCCTAGTAGGTCCCGGCAACTCGTTATCGATGAACTAATTAAAATTTTCCAGTCCAGTTGCGTTCGGATTCGATCTCCGCCGGCGAAGGGCGTCTTCAATTAGAATCGTTTTGGGAGGGCGCGAAATAGGTCGACCACCATCACGTTCGGAATGCTGATTTGGAAGAGAAAATGAAGCAATAGAAATATTTGAATCATGTTTTCTAATTTTAATTGCTAAATTAAAGGAAAGCCGAACGCTTCGTGAACGAGAGCCGGAATAATTGTAGGATTGTTTTAAATTGGAACGTTTAGCAGTCGTTGGGCGCATGAGTTTGTAGTTTTGCTAGGAATGCTGGAAAGGATGAACGAATAGGCAGGGAAACGAAATAAATTACAGGATCAAGTTCCCCATCCGAGGCCCAGATAAGAAGGGATTCAGCTTTCTCACGCACTTTTATCGGAATTCACTGCCTTCGCTTCGTTTTTCTTCTGAACAGTCTGATCCTTTTTCGGAGAGCATCAATCTTGATCCCGATTTTATTTATGTGTGAAGCGAAACGAAAATAGGCGCAACGAAAAAGGATTGCAAAACTGAAGTCGATTGAAAGAAGAATTCATCATTCGAAGGTAATTAAAATCTAAGTTCTGCACCCCTTTTGGCTCGGAGGGATTGACCTGATTTCCGAGAAAGCAGAAACCGGTAAACTGTTCGCAATCTTTCGGTGCCTAATCCCCAGATCGGACTAAATGTTCGTCAGCGTTTGGAAAATCAATTATTGCAATTATTTTTAATGCCAAGATAGGTATCCGTAAAATTGCAGCCTTTCGAACCATCTCCAAGACGTTTTTTTTTGTTTTGAGGTTTTGACTGCACGAATGGACGGGACGGAAGATTGATGTCCCGAGCGATGGGAAAACGTTTAGCACCTATTACGAAACTGTCCGGTTGGGTGAGCTTGAGGTTGCATGTGCACTTTTGTCGGGCTTTCGTGCTTGCCATTAGTGCGTGCTTAGAAGGGTCCGCCCATTTTGCTCACTTTTATGATGTTGAATGATCGGTAGTTTTGCTGATGGAGAGCGATTTTCGAAAAAAAAATGCTGAGGTGGCATTTTAGACTACACATGAGATGGGCTTCTGGTTGAGCTGCGTGGGTGGTTAAAGAAGCCTAATTGACCAATTACAAACGTTTGTCTTGGATTTCATTCGAATGGACATTCTGATAGATTCCGTTAGGTATGTTCGATAGAACAAAATTCCTCGATTTATATATCTAGATGCCTGCCGCCTTGGATGATGTAAGCTATTATTGACCTAGAACAAGTTTTATTTTTTGTAGTTCAATCTCACCTTCTTAAAAACTACAATAAAAGATACTTTCCATTAAAGTCGACGGTCAGATATAACACTTAGTATTTTTTCCATTTCCATTTCCGGAAAAAAATCAAAGTGAAATTTTCACGTGAAGCTCTGGAAATAATTACCAGGAGACCATCGGGAATAATTTCGAAATGAACTCAATAAAAGTTAATTTCCTTTTTTCCGGGTATTGACAGACATGGACATGAACTACAATTTTAGAAAACTTAATGTACATGCGCATAGTATGCAAAAGAAAGTTCTTTAAAGATTGGTAGGTGTAACGTGAATATTTGGTCTCCTGAGCCAAATCGAAGGCATTTCATACCGGAAAGTGATTCCCGCAGTACTGTAACCAATCAAGCAATCTTACCAAAACCACGACCCTTTGGAAGGCCGGTGAGTCTATTACATGTTTTGCTTGTGGCTAGCAGTAGCCGTGATTTATCATAAGAGAGTTGATATCTTTTAATTGTTATTATGGTTAGAAGGTCGCGAATCGAGTGAAAAACAGTTCGCACACTCGATTTGCGATAGCGCATAGAAGTGAGTTCTGTCGCAATGAGAAGAAGTGATCGATTTGACATAAAACGAAAGCCATTTGGCCGAATGCCACAAGGCCGAACAAATCATTAGGCCGAAACCCATATGGCCGAAAAAGTCGTTTGGCCGAAAGGATCATTTAGCCGAAAGGGTCATATGGACGAAAGGATCATTTGGACGAAAGGGTAATTTGGCCGAAACGGTCATTTGGCCGAATGGGTCATTTGGCCGAAAGGGTCATTCGGCCGACTGGGTCGTTTGGCCGAAAGGGTTGTTTGGCCGAAAGGGTCATTTGGCTGAAAGGGTGGTTTGGCCGAAAGGGTCGTTTGGACGAATGGGTAATTTGGCCGAATAGGTCATTTAGCCGAACAGTTTATCGAAAAGTGAGAAATTAGGAATGAGAAGAGAGACGTCTCACTAGCCACTTCGCACTACTTACTTTTCTCAGTAAGAAAAGAGGAATGGGATATGAGACGTCTCACTTATCACTCCTCATTTTCCACTTCTCGCCGTAAAAAAAGAGGAGAGCGAAGTGAGTAGTGAGATGTCTCACTACTCACCTCACTTTTTACAGCGAGAAGTTAGAAGTAATACGTCTTATTACTCTTTCCTCATTTCTCACATCTCACTGTGAAAAGTGAGTAGTACGAAGTGGGTAGTGAGACGTTTCAATTTCTCACTTTTCAATAAACTATTCGGCCAAATGTCCTATTTGGCTAAATAACCTATTCGCTCAAATTAACCATTTGTCCAAACGACCTTTTCGGCCAAACGACCATTTCGGCTAAATGACTCTTTCGGCCAAATGACTCTTTCGGCTAAATTACCCTTTCGGCCAAATAACCCATTCGGCCAAACGACCCTTTCGGCCAAATGACCGTTTTGGTCAAATGACCCTTTCGGCCAAACAACCCATTCGGCCAGACTTTCGGCCTAATGGTTTATTCGGCTAAGCAACTTTCGGCCTAGTGGCATTCGGCCAAATGGCTTTCGGCCAAATTACCCTTCCCCTTTTGCATCTGAGATGATTTGAGTTTCTGGTGTGCGGTTCATTCGAGATTACGATCATGGTCGCAACAGTAAACAGTTGTGCGCGCTTTAAACGAGAACTTTACGAATCCTTTTCTTAAAGCGTGCAATTGATCACAACTTGTCGGAGTTAACCAATTCAGTACACACTTTATAGTACCACTAAGCAAACTTTCACCTCTTTCTGTTGAAAATCGACCTTCTGAAGTTCAATAACGACTTTGACGTTGGATTGCGTTCTGAGCCAGGGGCGCTCTTCTGAAGAAGTAGGGCAACTGCAAGTACTTCAAGAAGCAACTCTTCTAGGCGCAGTATTAAGAAATTAAACAGGAGTGTGAAGCACACATTCACGGTTTGATCGACGATTATTACCCCTCCTGGACTCGCATGGTCCTGGATCACTCACGCATTCCCACCGCTGCTGTTGTGAACATCAAGCGTGCTTTTTTTACAACGATGCGAGTCCTGGAAGGTTAACATCATGTACGCGCCACCCACTCATATGTATATCTGCTCTCGTACAAGCTGGGTCATGCCACACCTCACGTATGAGAGGAAAATACCAGCTGTAAGAACAATGTGAAATATGATGAGCTGGTTGATTTTCTCTTCCAGCAGATGCGGATTCTTAGAGAGTCAGTCAGCAACTAGTCTCGCCAAAGGTGACCAGCTTCCAACAGAAAATCTGCAAGCAGGAAATGTCAGCCAATCCATCAGCCTTATCCACTCCAAGCTACTCCAGTTCACTTTCCTGTTCAGAAGGTAATTTTTTGCCAACTACGCTGATCGACATTTCGGCAAGGATATTTCCAAGAATCTAGCCAGGAGATCTGCAGAACAGTATTTCCGGAATCGTTGACCTCGTCATGAATGATGAAACGTCCTGGACATTCCACACGGGACGGAATATTTCACATAAGCTCTGGGAAATAGCAACAATTCCTTTGGCTCCAGTCTGATCCGGTTATTGCATCATCCCAAGTATTCGCCATTTTTCCGCATTCGCGCATTTTTTCCTACCCGGTTGCCACGTTTGAACTACAATCCGCCACACATGTACTGTACCTGGCTTGTTTCTTGTTTTCGCCAATCGATGCAACTTTTCAACTCCATTTCCTCGCCGTGTGCAGTTTGTTGCTTCCTTTGCACGGAATCGGCGGAAGGCGTACAAGTCCTCCTGTCGACATCGAGGTCAAAAGTCACGCCATTATTGTCAACGCATTACTGCATTGCCAGACTAGAGTTCCGTGCAGCACATCTGGCAACGTACCTCCCCAAGAAGGTAGATGCTTCACTGAAGATCAGCCCCACCATCGTTTGTTTCTGGTTTGATTCCAGCACTGTTACGCGCCATTCCAACTAGCTGGAAAGCATTCGTAGCTTACCTACCGCGTTTCGAAGATCCAGTCCACCACAAGCATGTGGCGCGAGCTCAATCGAATTGACATCATCAACTGTTTTCGTTGGTGACCAAGCTCTCACTGTCACCTGAATCTTGGCGCAAAATCGTAATCGATCAGGCGAATTCCCTGACAGCAGCGTCTAAAAAGAGTGCAAGGCATTGTCGCAGTGACCGCTGCATAAGTAGTTTTCTGTGGAGATCTGCTTTCGCTGCAACAACGATTGGAGTGGGACATGGAGTTGTGCAGTTCCGGATCATCTCCCTCTACGTTGGCCATAAGTAGCCGAATTATCTTTTCGTTCCACTCAATATTTACGAAATGCTGATCACCTTCTCAGCCGTTTAGCGCAGAAGGAACGAGGCGCCAAGTGGCTGAAACCGTTCGTGGTCGTCGCACACAAACATCCGATAGTTCTTTCAGCCAAAAATCAACTGTCTTCTCTGCTGACTAGCAATGTTTTAGTCTTCACGTAGCCACTCTCCACCAGAAGGTCTGGATCCTTGTCGGCAGAAATCTAATCAAGTCCAGGGATTGAATCCTAAAGAGAAAGAGCAAGTCTTTCACTTATGATCTCTGTATATATATACGATATGTAGCATAGCGCGAGAAATTTTGTTCGCAAGCTGTCATGATAGAGAACTGGTTCGGGATGTTATACTCCATGGTAAATTTCTTTTAGAAAGCTCCAAATGTGGGGAGCACTGGCTCTGATGATTCATTTCAACTTGTTCTACACAGCTGTGTAGTAACCAACACGAAAGCTTGAGCTTGAGCTTAATTGACTGCTCGTAGTTGCTACTCCATTATGACCAGATCAGCTGTTCTTGCACAGGGAACCAACAGATGTTTGCTTGGGACTAGCACACATCTTCAATGTGCAAGTACTGGTGATCTTGTTTGTTAGAGTCATACTGGCGCCTGCCACGTCAGAATGCAAGTCAATGTAGGGAAGGGGGAGAAAATGATGATGCAATCACTCGCCCACTGCAAACCGAATATACCTCTGCACTTGCCACGAGTTCATGCGGAATTTGTTGGAATTTCTGGGTTAGGTTGGAGAGGCAGAGGCCCGTATTGGTTAACGAGCTGCCAATGTGATAGATAGGAGAAGGTAACTGATGGAATTTCTAATTGGATGTAGGAAACGAGCTCTATAGTTCATTTCCAATTCTAGCAGATTACTGTTAGAATACTCAAGTTGAAGGTATAGGAATAGTAATGGAAACGGTATGGAAGTCCATTTCCAGTTCTAGCGATTGCTAGAACATGAGAAATAAAGAGAAAGATACAAAGTAGGAGAATGGAACGGACCTGGGATTGAACCCACGATCTCCTGCGTATGAGGCAGAAGCAGTAGCCATATGACTACCAAGCCCGCTGTGTAGTAACCAACACGAAAGGTGCAAAAACAAAGCGAGAATCAACATTTTTCTGTGGGGGCTGCCTATCCGACTCTGTTTTTTCGCACTTGTGTACAAGTTTGATAAATTTGTTATTATGGCTCGTTATGATTCGGAACAGTTTTTGCCTCTCTTTTATCGTTGTTCGTTATCTATTGAGAGCGATTTCTGCAAACCCTGATCAAGTCCGTTTTTCACACAAATTACACTTGTTTCCGATCCAAGCTCAGCAGATAGAGTGGGCAGTCGATCTGCTAATATCGTAAGTGTCATCGACGCGTCCCTTTTTCGTTTGCGGAATCGACTAATCTGTATCATATTATGTTAAGTCAGCAGTACGAAACCGTGGCCCTACAAAAGTCTACGTGACCATTTTCACATACATCTGCACCAAGGTGGTCCACATCGAGCTAGAGAGCGGTTTATCGACTCCAGCGTTCCTAGCTGCACCTCGCCGCCTAGTCTCCGGCTGAGAAGGGATCGTCAAACTTGAGAAACCTAAGAATTCATTCAGTCGCGAGCATCACACTACGAAGGGCTCTGGGAAACTGCAGTTAAATCAGCAAAGAATCATCTGCCGGAATTAGTCGGCAATGTTAACATTCTCTACGAGGATCTGCTAACCTTGTTGAACTAAGTCTAGATGTTTATGAATTATCGACTCCTGATTCCGATAACGTAGGTTTCAACCGAACCAGGCCTTCTGTCTCCAGAACAATCACGAAATGGTTCCGGAATCCAATTGGAAGGAACCCGCGGACAACCGTTTGGACCAGTGGGACCTTACTCAGGAACATCTGCAGATCTGGTCCCGATTGTACCCTGAGCACTTCCAACAGTTTGAGTCCCGTACAACTAAGGGTTACAAAATGCCCATCACCATTCAGCTTTGCGCCATCGTCATCATCAAGAAAGACAACGTTCCAACTATCCGCTTGGGAAAATCGTCAAGCTGCCCCCAGAAAGGATGACATCGTCCGTGTGGTGGTGACCCTCATAACAGCGAAAGTGAAAGAGGTAGTGCGCGTTTTAGTTCACATCATACTGCTTTCGATGCCGAAAATAACGTAACAGAAACTAGATAGAGCATCCTTTTATGGGAGAACTTGCTAGATGCTCACCAGCGTTTTTGCAAAGGTAATTGCATGTTCAATATTACACGAATTTCTTGTAAGCTCTACCTGGTATTTTTATGATCCTGGTAATCTACGATATCCGCTGTGCATTTACCCATTTATCACCAACCTGACGTACCTGTAAACTTTTGAATTCGAATTTCAACCGGTTAATGACAACCCTCGTGGCTTGATGCCAAAATCAGCATATTCATTGATTGAACTATTCCCGTTGTTTGACATATCTCCTGTAAAATTCCATCCGAATTGAAGATTGGGTCTTTTCCTAGCTTTGTTCAATGGTATATGGTCGAAGTACATGCCACTGTAGTCGGATCCGGATCCCGCAATAAGAATGTTGCTTACTCATTCAGTGTGTGGATATCTCGCAATAATGCGTCCTTTTGCAACTGGTGCAACCTGGTTTCAACTTTGGTCATAGTGCGATCAGGACTCGATGGGGCTGCTGTATCACTGGGCTATCTCTGTCGATCTCCAAACTGACTTCTCCATCTATTTAGCCATATTCACACACTCCACTGACCCTTATGTCGCCACCAAATGCATGAAGCTTGAATGGTGACGGCAGCATCTCTGAATTTGATTATTCGGTCAAGTTACATAACCAAACGTATCATTGTTGCATTGATTTCTTCTACACGATAAATATCGTAGCCCAACAAAAATTTAAATCGCTTCTTTTACTTGAAACGCAATCTCGAGTTTCCAAAAACGGGCAATTCCAATGATTTCTTTGATTTTGTTTTCCGCGGAAGCATCTGGCATCGCGCCTCGGATATATTGAGATTTGTTTAGATGACTACTGGCTTATGGCTATTGGCTACTGGCTATTGACTTGAAAAGTAAAGAGGTTACGAAATTTACTTCAATGGTTGTTTGACAAAAAGGCATTTAAGCTAAATGTAATTTGGCCAAACCGGTGAACATTTTTGACCATATTAGCCGTTCAGTAATTGAAATTTGGGCGTATGACGTTGGGCCAAACGACCATTTCGACTAAATGCCTTGTTAAAGAAAACGAATTTTTCGGCCGAATCACCTGTTTAGCCGTATTTTGATTTCATCCAATGGAATTTCACAATAATTTCTAATGGACAATATACTAGTCGCTGGATAACTGCAACATGTTTACGTTGCAGAAAGCGAATGCCATTCGATAACTGCAACGCATTCTAGACTTCATGCGGTTGTCAAATGACGTCAGATGCAATAGAAGTGCTTCTGCAGCTATCATCGACTTTGACATCGTTTTGAAGATCAGCGATCCGATAACTGCAAAACAACTATTGAATTGCAGCTAAAAAGCATTTCAGTTAAATGACTTGCAGTTATCGAACGTCTACTGTGCAAATAATTTCTTGTAGAAAACCAAAATAAGTTCTTGAAAAATCCGTTGACATCCAAAGTTATTGGAATCTACATTTTGAACAAAGTAGGTGGGAATGACGGCTTTGGCAGGTTTTGTTCTATTATTGGCAGGAGGGTTTTTTCATGACTGACTAGGCTAGAATTTGGCCTAAACATTCTTTGTATATCAAAGAATATTGTGGCTAAATTTCATAAAATTCGGTCGACAAAACCCCCCTGCCAATAATAGAACAAAACCTGCCAAAGCCGTCTTTCCCCCTATTTCTTTTGTAACACTCCTCTCCCGCGGATACTCTAAAGAATTTTCTGTTTTAACGTTGGCCATGCCAAATTAGCCGTTCTAATTATTCTAGACTGAGCAAGCCATCGTTAAAACACCCATTTTATCAGCCGAACTCTCTACAATTGAGTTCTAAGTCCCTACCTCGTTTTTGGTTGTAAACTATGGTGCACAATCAGGGTTTGCAGAAATCGCTCTCAATAGATAACGAACAACAATAAAAGAGAGGCAAAAACTGTTCCGCATCATGACAAGCCATGATAACAAATTTATCAAACTTGTATACAAGTGCGAAAAAACAGAATCGGATAGGCAGGCCCACAGAAGAATGGTGATTCTCGCTTTGTTTTCGCTCCTTTCGTGTTGGTTACTGCACAGCTGTGTAGAACAAGTTGAAATGCATCATCAGAGCCAGTGCTTCCCGTCGTTGGAGCTTTCTAAAAGAAATTTATCATGGGGTCTAGCCTCCCGAATCAGTTCTCTATCATGACTGCTTGCGAAAAAAAAGTCTCTCGCGGCATGCTACATATCTTATATGTATACAGAGATGATAAGTGAGAGACTTGTTGTTTCTCTTTAGGATTCAATCCCCGTGCACAATACATGAACCAATCTTATTTCAATTCTGTTAATAGTCTAAGTCAGTAAAAATGATAGTTTTGTGTTTGAAATATGTTTGGACATGTTTTGAGTAGAGCAAATCCTTTTGCTGAAAATTTTGCCCAAAACATCAGATCCATATTTTAACTGTCAAAAGTTGAAGTGAAGTGTCCCGCTAGTTTTTGCTAGTGTGTTTGGAACAACATTGTACAACTTATTTTTGTACGTCAAACAAGTCAAATGTCGAGTAAGAATTTTCTATTTTTTTTAAATATAAAACTATGTTCCTTTCGACTTCTGAGTCGGACAAAAAGTTGACGCGTTTAGGATGATTAGCTTCATTTTTCCCCGAAAAAAAATCTAACATCGATTTTTGAACCCAATTATAAAGTATTTTTCGCGTAAATTTCGAAAACTACTCAACAGAAACTTTACGTTGATATTCCGAACTTTTTCCTGTAGAAATTTGGAACAATTTCTCGTGAAAATTCTGAAGAATTTCTAATGTAAATTCCGATTATTTTTCTGCTGAAATACATAACAAATTACTTTGAGAATTCTAAAGAGCTTCTGTTGGTAATTCCGAAGAATTCTTGAAACTTCAAAGTAGCTCTCGTAGAACATCCGAAATTAATTCCCAAATGAATATTTTGGAAAAACTTAAAGAATTTTCTGGAGAAGTTCATCAAATTTTCAGGCGAAATTAGAAAGGTTCTTCCGTCAATATCTTGAAAATACCACAAAAAAAGGCAATAAAAAATCTTAAAGAAACGTTTTAAAAAAATCGCTACGCTGATTTACGCCGCCGCCGGCTAAAATGTCTTTCGACGTGACACCGGTCCGTTTGGAACATGTTCGCCTTCCTCAAATCCAGTTACAATCCTTCAGTGGCAATATCGATGAATGGTTGAGTCTCCGGGATTTGTACACCTCATTGATTCATTGGAAGGTCAATCTCCCGGAAGTCGAGCAATTCCATTAAATGAAAGGGATGTCTCACAGGTGTAGCCAAAGTACTTGACTATCCACTGTCCATCACTAAGGCGAACTACCAGGTAACGTGGGACACTTAGACGTAACGATACAATGACAGGCAGCTGCATAGGCGTCGGTAAGTCCAAACTTTGTCCGAAGGAGTCAGCCTCGGAGCTCTAGTCTTTGTTGGAAGGATTTGAGTGCATCGTCCGAAACCTGGATCAGGTTATTCAACCCCAGAACTACAAAGATTTGTTGTTGCTCGACATTCTATGTTCTCGCTTAGACCCGGTGGCACATCGAGGATGGGAAAAGTATTCAACCTCCAAGGAGCAGGATTGCATCAAGGATCTAACGGAGTTCCTTCGAAAACGGGTTCGTGTGCTAAGTTTGCTACCTTCCAAGCCTATTGATTTCAATGAGGATTCGGCAGTAATTTCAAATAAGAAATTTGTTGTCCGATGAACAAGTCCTAGTGGTCAGTGTCCACCATTCCAACGTCTCTCTGTGTAGGGTCGAGACGAACTCCTTTGTAATCATTCGCTGTGCCGTAATTGCTTCCGTCGTGGACATCAGGCTTCCGAGTGCTCCTCTCACTCCGTTTGCAGGAATTGCAAGGCGAAGCACCATACAATGATTTATTTCCGTAAGGTGGCGGTTCATCGCAGACACCGATACTGGCTGAATCTAAACTAAATCTCAAGTACTTCCTCGGTTCCAGATCCCGCTTCATCTTATACCGCACTTAGTTCTTCATCAGTACTGTTGTCAACAGTAGTTGTTTTAGTGAAAGATGATACAGGTATCAGCTTTCCGGCGCGGCCCTTGTTGGACTCCGGGTCCGAATGTAATTTTATGACAGAGAAATTGTGTCAACGTTTGAACATCCAACGAAGGCGTTCGGATGTGTTTGCCATGTATAGGGCAAGCCAATATGCTGATTAAACACAAAGCTGTTGCAACGATCTAATCGCAAGTTTCCGGATTTTGCCGAAGGCAACGGATTTTCCATAAGGCGTGGAGCTGGCAGATCACATATTATTCAATTCTAAGGCGGTGGATGTAGTTTTCGGCATCCAACATTTCTTCGCGTTCTCCAAGACTGATAAGAAAATGGGTCTTGAGAACGGTCTACCCACGTTAACAGAGACAGTATTCGGCGGAGTGGTGTCCGGTCTAGTGAATGCTCATCGTATGAATCCGAATTTTTCATCTAACATGGCAGTTACACGTGGTTTAGAGGAAATCTTATCTCGCTTTTGGGCTTGCGATGAAGTCGATTGTTCCAATAATTATTCTCCGTTCTTCTTCTTCTTCTTCTTCTTCTTCTTCTTCTTCTTATTCTTCTTCTTCTTCTTTTATACTTCTTCTTCTTCTTCTTTTCTACTTCTTATTGGCGTTACATCCTCACACTGGGACATTGCCGCCTCGCTGCTTAGTGTTCATTCAGCACCCCCACAGTTATTAACTGCGAGGTTTCTAAGCCAAGGTACCATTTTTGCATTCGTATATAATGAGGCTAACACGATAATACTTTTATGCCCAGGGAAGTCGAGACAATTTCCAAACCGAAAATTGCCTAGACCTGCACCTTAAATCGAACCCAGCCACCCTCAGCAGGGGAAGGGTCATTTGGCCGAAACCCATTCGGCCGAATTCCACTAAGCCGAACAAACCATTAAGTCGAAAGTCATCCGGCCGAATAGGTCATTTGGCCGAATAGGTCATGAGGCCGAAAAGAACATTTAACGAAATAGGGCATTCGACGGAAAATGACATTTGGCTGAATAAAGAATCAACAGAATTCACACTCACCGAATCGGAAGAACGGAAAATGTTCCTAAGACAAATATAATGAATCGCCAGACCTACCCCATAATCCACCTGAAGGGTGTGAAGCATTGGTCTGCTCATTATTTCTTCTCGAAATAGCACTTATTCTGTTTTTATTTTTATTTTTTACTTTCGGATGAATGCTTAGGAATACTTTCAGAAGCATTTCCTGATAAATTCTCGGAAAAGGTCCTGGGAGAATTCTTGGGAGTATGAAAATGGCGAATCTGATGTTGAAAATATTTTGTGTGTTTGATTTATCATTGTGGCCTCTTCTCGGCCTTGGTTTAACGATAAAAGTTTTGTTGTTGCTTAAATAAAATCATGTTTATGCTTTAATTTAAACAATGTCTGAATTAGCACGAGAATGCATAAGAATCAATAAAAAATCGAAACTTATGGACGCTAAGCTAATTCAGTAGCTTAAGCTGCTTCCAAGCCGCTGCCATCACGTACCGTCTAGAATATGCATACATATTTTAATTCCGACGAAAGCACATTTATTTGTGTAGTCCTAGAAATCTGAATTTAGGAATCGAAGCCGATGGATCCAACAAAGCCCGAAACCGCAAAAAACATAGAGAAAATAAAAACTCATCCCTTTTTCGGGAACAACACCAGAAAAACATGCGCATAATAACTCCGATTTCACCCTTTCATCGGCACACGGAGCGTGCGACCATCATCGCTTGATCTCGGGTATCCTTTTTCCACCTTTCCGTCGAACTGATGATCCTTCTGCATCCAAATCGGTCGGCCAGAGCGAGGTGGAAAACAAAACTGCCTATTCATCACCCAAACCACACGATCCTCCGCCGGGATCGGCGGCGGCGCTTCATGGCCCAGCTTCGAACCTCACAAAAGGATATTCGGATTTTATTCAAATTCCCAAACTGAAAGGTGTGCTGCGATCAGCAGTCGGGCATTCGAAGTCGGGCCCTGAAAGCATCACAAATCAAGGATAATGGATCCCAAACAACGAATCGCAGCACACAGTCCTGATCCTTAATGGTTGTAACATGCATATCGGGAAAGGCGCAGAATCGGATCTTGGGATCTCATATTGTTTGCATTTCAAATTGAGTCCCTTGAATCGGGATCGGATTGTGAATCCTTTCGGTGTGCGATGGTGTGACAAACATGCGGGATCGAGGGAGGTTCCCGTTTGGTTGACTCTTTCCCAGCCCAGATCTAACTACTACCCGAGGCGAGGGTGAGATGCCAAAATTGTAACCGAAACATGTTTTCTTGAATCTGATATATGAACAAACGCTAGCTAGTTGGAGTTTTAACCAGCACTAATCCCGTATTGATGTATTAAGATAAGCGAGCATTTGCAATCGTGAATAAAAATAATCAATTGCTTTCACCAGTTTTCCATTGCCATTCGAGAGAAGACGTAAAGCACTATCAGATCGCATAGATTTTGGTTCTAATTATAATGAAAATAATGTTCACGTTTGCGACATTGTCCAAAACTAGCTTCTACATTACTATCTTTCTTCGCTCGGGTGTCCAAAACCGATTGACAAAACAGCGATATCGACGATCAATGCCGATCGCTTTTGATAGTTTCGACGATGATGATGGTGGCAAAAAGAGCAAATGGAACAATGCCAAAAGGAAATCTGCTACACTTGGATTGTTTTGGAAGGAACAAAAAAAAAATGATTTGCAATATGTTAGCATTCTGAAGCGACGTGGTTTACCCTTTTTCCCGAACAGATGGGATAGTAAGCTTCTCATCTGCCTACACGGCACTGGTTCTGGACCGGCTGAAATCGAAACAGATGAATAATGATGACAATCTGTCATCGCCATTGAGGAGAATTTCTTGGATGAAATTCTATCCCCGGTGTATCAGACTGTTGTTTCTATCTTCCGAATTGTCACGTGCTGCCATGAAGATAAACCATTCCTGGAATGTCACTTTGAAAGGATGAACGATTTGAAGTACATTTTTTTTATCAACATATGTTGGTAAAAATAGTTCTTAGATGAGGCAGACAGTTTGGCTCGGATTTTTTCCTTTCTAATGCATAGTGATGTTATGAATTCATCCAAAAAAAAAAAACAATATTTTTCCACTCGAAGAGCAAATTTGCATTCAACGAAAATTTATCAAAAATTTTCAGCACAAGTTTGAATAATCTAACAACTATTATCTAATCTATCTATATAATAAAAATGAATTGGTCTGTCACCGTATCCTCGGAAACGGCTGATCTTTCTTTATGCGAAAATGACGAGTAAAGTCATGAAAAACTAAAAAAAAAGATTGGCGCATTTTCGCCTACTATATGCAGGACAACATCTGCGCGACTTTCAAATAATGCATTTCCCTGAATAATAGTTACGGAGTAGTTATTTTTAAAATAAGTGAATATAGCTCAAATTTGAAAACAGTTTGAGGCACAGTTTCTTGGCGAAGCAATTTCATCCGTTTGATCATTTCGCTAGAAGAACCAAGGTTCCGTCGTGGTGCAAGCCGCGAATTCCATCCAAGATCATCGAGACCCATGTGTACCGTGAAGGCCCGCCTCAAGAAGGTAGTTAATTTGAGTGAGTGAAGTCGTTCAAACCTATTGTGGCGAAGAATCTCCCTTCGATTGCCCACTGCTGAAGGTAAGGTCCCTCTCCGTAAATTTTTGTGGACCGGAGCCATCCTAGAGCGCATGTCGTCCATTGCACGCAGTGAACCCGATCGAAACCGAAAGACAGAGGTTGCACCGATCCCCGCTCGGTGGAATGGAAAGGTACGCGAAGTACGCGTCGCTTCGGGTACGTGTGCCTCTATCCGTAAGTGTGGATCGCCCCGGGGACATAACCGGCATTTTGACGTCGCCATTGCTCTCGTCGAACAAAACGGAAGCTTCCGTTCCAGCCGGCACTGCCTCCACATCGGCCATAACACACACGCAGGTCATCTTTTCGTTGCGCGCCAAATCCTAGCGTGGACATCTCAGTGGCAACTATCGCATCACCGCCATAAACGAGGATTCTGCGAGCCAGAAGCTGCAGATTCGCCGAAGTTCATCGGGCCCAATTGGTCATCAACAAACCTACGCATGTATGTACGTTTAGAGCTAAATTTCATGGCCATGCTTGCCCTTGGGTTTCCATTCCCGTTGAAGAACGTCCAGCACGAATAAAACATTCTAGAAATGAAGTGATTGAGATTAGTTTAATTACTTTCAACGTCAGTTTCTTGAATAAACGACTCATTTATTTCGGGAGATAAGCACGTAGAAACTTTTTGCGGTCCCTAAGATCTTGCAGTGAATTAAGGAGCTTGCATTTGAGGGATTTTGCCGATTACGCATAAAAACCGTTTTAAGTTTTCCCCTGAGCCAAAAACCCAGATTAATCTACCTAGCGGCGATGATGCCTTTCTCATGCATCGTAAAATGTATTGAAAAAATCACATAAGAAAGGTAAAAAAATTCACTTTAGGGAACTTTAGAGGAAAAACAATGATTTTTCAGTTTTCCGGGACTTGCATCGTTGAAAAAAGTACAACACATATAGTAAAAATAATATATCTTTTTAGTCAGTTGACCAATTTGCACCAAACAAACAAAAAAATTGTTTTTCATCTATTGAGAAGATAATAAAAGTGATTTGATATAGAAGGCTCGGGTAAATATAGCTAATTAAAAGGCTCAGGTGCACTGATCACTTTAGCAATAATTTATTTATTTATTTCATTAACAATTCATCCTAAAGTAGAGCGATTTATTCTATATCATTTCTTATAATAACCTTGGAGGTAATTCGCAGCTCTCACCCATCTATGACCGAAGGCGGCCGGCGAAAACCCCGAAACGTTCATAAAAATGATCATTTTGGAAAGTTCGTCCTACAGCAAAGCAATTTTTTCTAAGCACTTTCTGATGATGATTTTCATTTTCATTTATTTAGTCTACATCTAAACAGATAACACTGAATCAACAATTTGACGCCACAATACACGGTTCGCATCTCTCCATCCTCGAATACGCCCCACGCTCGCCAAGTCGTTTTGCACCTGGTCTGCCCATCTCGCTCGCTGCGCTCCACGTCGTCTGGTATCTGCCGGATCGGAAGCGAACACCATCTTTGCAGGGTTGCTGTCCGGCATTCTTGCAACATGTCCTGCCCATCGTACCCTTCCGGCTTTAGCTACCTTCTGGATACTGGGTTCGCCGTAGAGTTGGGCGAGCTCATGGTTCATTCTTCGCCGCCACACACCGTCTTCTTGCACACCGCCAAAGATGGTCCTAAGCACCCGTCTCTCGAATACTCCGAGTGCTTGCAAGTCCTCTTCGAGCATTGTCCATGTTTCATGTCCGTAGAGGACTACCGGTCTTATTAACGTCTTGTACATGACACATTTGGTGCGGTGGCGAATATTTTTCGACCGCAGTTTCTTCTGGAGCCCGTAGTAGGCCCGACTTCCACAGATGATGCGCCTTCGTATTTCACGACTAACGTTGTTGTCAGCCGTTAGCAAGGATCCGAGGTAGACGAATTCCTCGACCACCTCGAAGGTATCCCCGTCTATCGTAACACTGCTTCCCAGGCGGGCCCTGTCGCACTCGGTTCCGCCCACAAGCATGTACTTTGTCTTTGACGCATTCACCACCAGTCCAACTTTTGTTGCTTCACGTTTCAGGCGGGTGTACAGTTCTGCCACCTTTGCAAATGTTTGGCCGACAATGTCCATGTCATCCGCGAAGCAAATAAATTGACTGGATCTGTTGAAAATCGTACCCCGGCTGTTACACCCGGCTCTCCGCATGACACCCGGCTCTCCGCATGACACCTTCTAGCGCAATGTTGAACAACAGACACGAAAGTCCATCACCTTGTCTTAGTCCCCGGCGCGATTCGAACGAACTGGAGTGTTCGCCCGAAATCTTCACACAGTTTTGCACACCATCCACCGTTGCTTTGATCAGTCTGGTAAGCTTCCCAGGGAAGCTGTTCTCGTCCATAATTTTCCATAGCTCTACGCGGTCTATACTGTCGTATGACGCCTTGAAATCAACGAGCAGATGGTGGGTTGGTACCTGGTATTCACGGCATTTTTGAAGGATTTGCCGTACAGTAAAGATCTGGTCCGTTGTCGAGCGGCCGTCAACGAAGCCGGCTTGTTAACTTCCCACGAACTCGTTCACTAATGGTGACAGACGACGGAAGATGATCTGGGATATCACTTTGTAGGGGGCATTAAGGATGGTGATCGCTCGAAAGTTCTCACACTCCAGTTTGTCGCCTTTCTTGTAGATGGGGCATATAACCCCTTCCTTCCACTCCTCCGGTAGCTGTTCGCTTTCCCAGATTCTGACTATCAGTTTGTGCAGGCAAGTGGCCAGCTTCTCCGGGCCCATCTTGATGAGCTCAGCTCCGATACCATCCTTACCAGCTGCTTTATTGGACTTTAGCTGTTGAATGGCGTCCTTAACTTCCCTCAAGGTGGGGGCTGGTTGGCTTCCATCGTCCGCTGAACTGACGTAGTTATCTCCTCCGCTGCCTTGACTTTCACTGCCTGTACTCTCAGCGCCATTTAAATGTTCCTCGTAGTGGTGCTTCCACCTTTCGATCACCACACGTTCGTCCGCCAAGATGCTCCCATCCTTATCCCGGCACATTTCGGCTCGCGGCACGAAGCCTTTGCGGGATGCGTTGAGCTTCTGATAGAACTTGCGTGTATCGCACTCCGCTTCTTCCACGCGGCGTTTCTTCTCCTGAAAAAGGCGGGTCTGCTGTCTCCGCTTCCGTCTATAACGTTCCACGTTCTGCCGGGTACCTTGCTGCAGCGCGACCGCCCGCGCTGCGTCCTTCTCCTCCAGAATCTGTCTGCACTCTTCGTCGAACCAATCGTTTCGTCGACTTCGTCCCACATTACCCGTTGCTCTCCGCTGCATCGTTAATGGCTGCTTTGACTGTATTCCAGCAGTCCTCAAGAGGGGCCCCATCGAGCTCACCCTCTTCTGGCAACGTTGCCTCGAGATGCTGCGCGTATGCAGTGGCGACATCAGGTTGCTTCAGTCGCTCTAGGTCGTACCGCGGCGGTCGTCCGTCATTGTTGATGACGGATAGTTTTGGGCGCAGTTTAACCATCACCAGATAGTGGTCAGAGACGATGTTAGCGCCACGATATGTCCTGACGTCGAAAATGTCGGAGAAGTGCCGTCCATGAATCAGAACGTGGTCGATTTGTGATTCTGTCTGCAGTGGTGATCTCCAGGTGTACCGATACGGGAGGCTGTGTTGGAAGTAGGTGCTGCGAATATCCATATTCTTGGAGGCGGCGAAATCAATTAGTCGTAGGCCGTTTTCGTTCGTCAGCCGGTGAGCGCTGAACTTTCCAATAGTCGGTCTAAACTCCTCCTCTTGGCCAACCTGAGCGTTCAAATCTCCTATGATGATTTTGACGTCGTGGCTTGGGCAGCTGTCTAACTCACGTTCCAGCTGCGCGTAGAATGCGTCCTTATCATCATCAGTGCTTCCGGAGTGTTGGCTATGAACGTCCATCCGGTTCTTCAACTTCAGCATAATCAACGTCGATTATGCTGAAGTTGAAGAACCGGCCTTTGATCCTCAACCTGCACATTCTTTCATTGATCGGCCACCACCCGATCACGCGCCTTTGCATATCGCCAATCACTATGAAAGCTGTTCCCAGCTCGTGTGTGTTGCCGCAGCTCTGGTAGATGGTATGATTACCTCTAAACGTTCGCACCATTGATCCCTTCCAACAAACCTCCTGCAGCGCTACGATGCCGAATCCACGGTCCTTGAGCACATCGGCGAGTATGCGTGTGCTCCCGATGAAGTTGAGAGATTTGCAGTTCCACGAGCCGAGTTTCCAATCGCTAGTCCCTTTTCGTCGCAGTGGTCTTCGCCGATGGTTCCGGTCCGTACTCTCTTGTTAATTGTTCGTTGCGTATGTTTTTTTTAAAGGCTGGCTTACAGGGCCTGACACCAAACCTCCTAAATTTCCGGACGACCATTCCTCCTTATTCCCGGTGGACCATGGTGCACAGTTTCACTTAGAGTCCCTCGCTGGCACTCGGACGATGATCAGCCGCCCCTAACATGGATAACAGACGCTGCTGTGAGCCGATCCTGACATGGAGAACAGACGCTCAGTAAGATTTGCACCTCCGGAGAGGAGCAAACCCCCCCTCCCCTGTCAGCATACGACCATAGATTGGTTACCCGATCTTCCCTAAGGTTGCTCGTATCTCGGCCAGCACCCCGGGGAGGTGGGGATAGGAGTTGCTGGGTAAGAGGCTAAGGACCGCGAGATGGGGTCTATTTTATTCCTTCAGGTATGCGAAGTACCAATGGTACGCTTTACCCAGCATTTGCCGTGCCAGTCGGTTCACATCCCGGCTGCTAATCAATGGACACCTTTCTCGGTCGTTCGAGATCGCACGGTCGGTGCGACAAGGGGATCCGTTGTCCATGCATCTATTTGTTTTGTATCTCCATCCACTGGTAAGCAGACTAGAGCAAGCGTGTGGGGAGGATCTGCTTGTGGCATATGCGGACGACATCAGCGTCGTCGTCACAACGGAGGCGGAGGCACGGATAGAAATGATCCGTGAAATATTCAACCGATTCTCTGTTGCAGCCGGCGCAAAATTAAATTTGCACAAAAAAATTGCAATAAATGTCGGATACTGCGAAGGCAACACAATCGATACCCAGTGGCTGCAAATGGCAAACGTAGTCAAAATTCTGGGTATCACTTTCGCAAATTCGATTCGATTGATGACGACGCTGAACTGCACGTTCCAGTAAATTGGGTAAATTTTCTCAACAAATGTGGTTGCAGTCTCATCGTACGCTGACGCTGCACCAGAAGATAATAATGCTGAACACCTTCGGCACTTCCAAATTGTGGTACCTCTCGTCGGTGCTGATAACATCCTTATAGATCCCTCCTCTTCCCCGCTGATCCTCGCCCTGCAATTCCAATAGATCATCCCGACATCAGAATAATCCTTACATGCTTATCCCAAATCCCCCAACAAATTCAACAAAACTCCTCCGCCGTGCAAATCCACCAACATTTCGTTCAACAAACGGAACGGCCTAAGGTGGAACAAAACAGTCCGATGATCGACTGGCCACGCGCATGGCAAAACATCGCCATCAAACAGCTGGCTTCAGCCCATCGTTCACAAATGTACTTATTTCTAAATGGAAAAATCGAACATCGGAAGCTATTATACACCAGAGCATAAGTGATTAATCATAGATTTAATCATGATTAATGAATAATGGGCTATTTAATCATTATTCATAAATTATAATCATATAAAAAATACGATTTAATCATTAATCAATAATCGTTAATCATAGTATTTTACACTTAATCATTAATCACTAATCATATTCATAATTGTTTTGAGTTTATTCATTAATCATCAATTTTAATCATTGCATACATCGCTTTTATTCATTAATCTTTACTCATAATCATATAATTTTTATACCTTTTAATAACCCAATTTGGAAAAAAGGTTTCTGCTTATTTACCACTATGCAAATCATTCAATTTGATTATTCATAATCATTAATCATTAATCATATCGATCGTTAATCATTAATCATACACATATTGTGTCAACAGTTAATCACGATCGGTCATCGTTAATCACAATCCAAACGTTTTATTCATTAATCATAATCGTTAATCATCGTCAAAAAATTGCTTAATCGATAATCATAATCATTAATCATTGTCAAAAACGAATAAGGCCGTTACAAATTTTTAATTTACTTTTTGTCCTACTAGTTTCCGAAAGGTCAAGGGGGGGGGATAATAAAAAATAAATATTAAAATGAAAAAAATCAAAAAATTCCTCGGATTTGTTAAAGAATGTTTTGAAAATCCTCAAAATTATCCGAATTTTATTTTGTTGCCCCCTCAAAAAATCATTTTTTGGCAAAAAAAATCCGAGGGGGGGGGGGGGGGGGACAAAATGGATTTTAAATATTTGTATCGGCCGAAATCATTATTTAAAATCTTTAATCATAGAGTTGAATGATTTAATCATAACAAATTTAATCATTCATTGGAAGCTTTATTCATTAATGCTCTGCTATACACAATGCAGCGAGTAGCAAATGATAACTGCACCCATTGCGGGAACCAACAACAAGAAACGCTCCAACACAAATTTTGCTCTTGTGCTCGTGTCGGCCCGGCGTGGACGGTCCTACTGCAGAGACTAACCGGGCTAATGGATGGATGGAGAAGACTCTCATTCGAAGATTTAGCGAGACCTGCACTGGCAGGTATCAACAAACGAAAACGAGTAGCGATCCTACGAATGTTTATTATTTATAAGCATATGCGGTATTTCGAAAAATTTCGTTTCAGGTGGTTCGAAACGAAATTCCGCGGAATTTCGCGGAATTTGAGCATGGCGAAATTTGATTTCTTGATTTCGTTTCGTTTCGAAAAATTGCTAAAATTTCGCTAGAAAAAACTAGCTTCTAACGAAATTGAACGGAATTCCGCGGAATTTCGAAACAAATTTAAATTTAAACCAGGCTTTATATTATCAAAAATTTTGGCTGCGCCGCTGAACAAAATCTTAAAGTTGTTTTCGAAACTTTAGATTATACACATTTTTATATTAACGCTTACTATATAACCCCATTCTCAGTTGACAAACACGTATGTAGTTTTCTTCTATAAAACGTCTTCAGTGAAACACTGATTCAAATTTAAATTTGGTGATATTTTTTTACTATTTGCACAATTTCCCGTAACGCTGGGTAGACACCTTTGCGTGGTGTGTTACGGTGTAAGATCCAGGCCAGGAGTAGTAATCCTCATGCTTTTGTGATTTTTATCCTAGATTGAAATCAAGGATCACACCCACCTTGATTTCTGATAGCAATCTGAATAAGGATTTCAAAAGAAAAACATAAGTATCACTAGTGTCCAATCTACGAAGTACACCGTAACTATTAGAGTGGGGCGTCATGGTCATTTTTTCAAATCAATGGTTTTTCGAAGCCATTCTGGGTCCTGAACAACTGTGCAAAATTTGGAACCGATTGGTTGCTTCCTCGCTTTCCGCATCGCGTTTGAAGTTTGTATGGAAATTAGTATGGGAGAACGTATATTTTTGCATTTCTACTACTAGAGGCTTCAGTTCATCGTAAACCAAGTGGCACATTGCGTTAAAGTATAACCCAAAGGATGCCGAAAAACTTTGCTGAAGAAGGCACGTTGCTGAAACGTCCACGAAAAAAGTTATAACGCTTAGAACATTGAGTGTTCCAACCATATGCAAAAAATCGTTTATTCTGCCAGCACTGCCGTACTACGTAGACCAATAATTTAACTGAGTGTTATTTCAAAATTATTGATCTTATAGAGCTTTAGAGCTAATGGGAGCTATCCGGGATTATTTCACAAAGAAAAAAATCCGAGGAGAAGGAAGATGGGTTTTGCCCTTCGAGAATCATAAGTTGTCCGGTAGTGCTGGCAGAAACATTGATTTCTTGCATATTCATTTCATTTATTTATTTAGTTAACATCTAAACAGATAACACTGAATCAACAATTTGACGCCACAATGCACGGTTCGAGGCCGCATCTCTCCATCCTCGGATACGCCCCACGCTCGCCAAGTCGTTCTGCACCTGGTCTGCCCATCTCGCTCGCTGCGCTCCACGCCGTCTCGTACCTGCCGGATCGGAAGCGAACACCATCTTTGCAGGGTTGCTGTCCGGCATTCTTGCAACATTTCCTGCCCATCGTACCCTTCCGGCTTTAGCTACCTTCTGGATACTGGGTTCGCCGTAGAGTTGGGCGAGCTCATGGTTCATTCTTCGCCGCCACACACCGTCTTCTTGCACACCGCCAAAGATGGTCCTAAGCACCCGTCTCTCGAATATTCCGAGTGCTTGCAAGTCCTCCTCGAGCATTGTCCATGTTTCATGTCCGTAGAGGACAACCGGTCTTATGAGCGTCTTGTACATGACACATTTGGTGCGGTGGCGAATCTTTTTCGACCGCAGTTTCTTCTGGAGCCCGTAGTAGGCCCGACTTCCACAGATGATGCGCCTTCGTATTTCACGACTAACGTTGTTGTCAGCCGTTAGCAAGGATCCGAGGTAGACGAATTCCTCGACCACCTCAAAGGTATCCCCGTCTATCGTAACACTGCTTCCCAGGCGGGCCCTGTCGCGCTCGGTTCCACCCACAAGCATGTACTTTGTCTTTGACGCATTCACCACCAGTCCAACTTTTGTTGCTTCACGTTTCAGGCGGGTGTACAGTTCTGCCACCTTTGCGAATGTTTGGCCGACAATGTCCATGTCATCCGCGAAGCAAATAAATTGACTGGATCTGTTGAAAATCGTACCCCGGCTGTTACACCCGGCTCTCCGCATGACACCTTCTAGCGCAATGTTGAACAACAGGCACGGAAGTCCATTACCTTGTCTTAGTCTCCGGCGCGATTCGAACGAACTGGAGTGTTCGCCCGAAATCTTCACACAGTTTTGCACACCATCCCCCGTTGCTTTGATCAGTCTGGTAAGCTTCCCAGGGAAGCTGTTTTCGTCCATAGCTCTACGCGGTCTATACTGTCGTATGCCGCCTTGAAATCAACGAACAGATGGTGCGTTGGGACCTGGTATTCACGGCATTTTTGAAGGATTTGCCGTACAGTAAATATCTGGTCCGTTGTCAAGCGGCCGTCAACGAAGCCGGCTTGATAACTTCCCACGAACTCATTCACTAATGGTGACAGACGACGGAAGATGATCTGGGATATCTCTTTGTAGGCGGCATTAAGGATGGTGTTCGCTCGAAAGTTCTCACACTCCGGTTTGTCACCTTTCTTGGTAATGGGTCATAAAACCCCTCCCTTCCACTCCTCCGGTAGCTGTTCGGTTTCCCAGGTTCTGACTATCAGTTTGTGCAGGCAAGTGGCCAGCTTTTCCGGGGCCATCTTGATGAGCTCAGCTCCGATACCATCCTTACCAGCTGCTTTATTGGTCTTTAGCTGTTGAATGGCATCCTTAACTTCCCTCAAGGTGGGGGCTGGTTGGCTTCCATCGTCCGCTGAACTGACGTAGTCATCTCCTCCGCTGCCTTAACTTTCACTGCCTGTACTCTCAGCGCCATTCAAATGTTCCTCGTAGTGCTGCTTCCACCTTTCGATCACCACACGTTCGTCCGTCAAGATGCTCCCATCCTTATCCCGGCACGAAGCCTTTGCGGGATGCGTTGAGCTTCTGATAGAACTTGCGTGTATCTTGAGAATGGCACAGCTATTACATCTCCTCGCACTTCGCTTCTTCCAGGCGGCGTTTCTTCTCCTGAAAAAGGCGGGTCTGCTGCCTCCGCTTCCGTCTATAACGTTCCACGTTCTGCCGGGTACCTTGCTGCAGCGCGACCGCCCGCGCTGCGTCCTTCTCCTCCAGAATCTGTCTGCACTCTTCGTCGAACCAATCGTTCCGTCGACTTCGTCCCACATTACCCGTTGCTCTCCGCTGCGTCGTTAATGGCTGCTTTGACTGTATTCCAGCAGTCCTCAAGAGGGGCCCCATCGAGCTCACCCTCTTCCGGCAACGCTGCCTCGAGATGCTGCGCGTATGCAGTGGCGACATCAGGTTGCTTCAGTCGCTCTAGGTCGTACCGCGGCGGTCGTCCGTCATTGTTGATGACGGATAGTTTTGGGCGCACTTTAACCATCACCAGATAGTGGTCAGAGACGATGTTAGCGCCACGATATGTTCTGACGTCGATAATGTCGGAGAAGTGCCGTCCATCAATCAGAACGTGGTCGATTTGTGATTTTGACTGCAGTGGTGATCTCCAGGTGTACCGATACGGGAGGCTGTGTTGGAAGTAGGTGCTGCGAATATCCATATTCTTGAAGGCGGCGAAATCAATCAGTCGTAGGCCGTTTTCGTTCGTCAGCCGGTGAGCGCTAAACTTTCCAATAGTCGGTCTAAACTCCTCCTCTTGGCCAACCTGAGCGTTCAAATCTCCTATGATGATTTTGACGTCGTGGCTTGGGCAGCTGTCGTACTCACGTTCCAGCTGCGCGTAGAATGCGTCCTTATCATCATCAGTGCTTCCGGAGTGTGGGCTATGGACGTTGATTATGCTGAAGTTGAAGGACCGGCCTTTGATCCTCAACCTGCACATTCTTTCATTGATCGGCCACCACCCGATCACGCGCCTTTGCATATCGCCAATCACTATGAAAGCTGTTCCCAGCTCGAGTGTGTTGCCGCAGCTCTGGTAGATGGTATGACTACCTCTAAACGTTCGCACCATTGATTCCTTCCAACAAACCTCCTGCAGCGCTAGTATGCCGAATCCACGGTCCTTGAGCACATCGGCGAGTATGCGTGTGCTCCCGATGAAGTTGAGAGATTTGCAGTTCCACGAACCGAGTTTCCAATCGCTAGTCCCTTTTCGTCGCAGTGGTCTTCGCCGATGGTTCCGGTCCGTACTCTCTTGTTGATTGTTCGTTGCGTGAGTTTTTTTTTTGGCTGGCTTGCAGGGCCTGACACCAAACCCCCTAAATTTCCGGAGGACCATTCCTCCTTATTTCCGGTGGACCATGGTGCACAGTTTCACTTAGAGTCCCTCGCTGGCACTCGGACGATGATCAGCCGCCCCTAACAGTGAGAACAGACGCTGTTGTGAGCTGATCCTGACATGGAGAACAGACGCTCAATAAGATTTGCAACTCCGGAGAGGAGCAAACCCCCCCTTCCCTGTCAGCATACGACCATAGTTCCCACCGGGGTTGGTTACCCGATCTTCCCTAAGGTTGCTCGTATCTCGGCCAGCACCGCGGGGAGGTGGGGATAGGAGTTTCTGGGTAAGAGGCTAAGGACCGCGAGATGGGGTCTATTTTATTCCTTCAGGTATGCGAAGTACCAATGGTACGTTTTACCCAGCATTTGCCGTGCCAGTCGGTTCACATCCCGGCTGCTAATCAATGGACACCTTTCTCGGTCGTTCGAGATCGCACGGTCGGTGCGACAAGGGGATCCGTTGTCCATGCATCTATTTGTTTTGTATCTCCATCCACTGGTAAGCAGACTAGAGCAAGCGTGTGGGGAGGATCTGCTTGTGGCATATGCGGACGACATCAGCGTCGTCGTCACAACGGAGGCGGAGGCACGGATAGAAATGATCCGTGAAATATTCAACCGATTCTCTGTTGCAGCCGGCGCAAAATTAGATTTGCGCAAAACAATTGCAATAAATGTCGGATACTGCGAAGGCAACACAATCGATACCCAGTGGCTGCAAACGGCAAACGTAGTCAAAATTCTGGGTATCACTTTCGCAAATTCGATTCGATTGATGACGACGCTGAACTGCACGTTCCAGTAAATTGGGTAAATTTTCTCAACAAATGTGGTTGCAGTCTCATCGTACGCTGACGCTGCACCAGAAGATAATAATGCTGAACACCTTCGGCACTTCCAAATTGTGGTACCTCTCGTCGGTGCTGCCTCCACTAGGAATACACACGGCGAAGATAACAGCGACGATGGGGACGTTCCTGTGGAGAGGAATAGTCGCTCGCGTGCCGATCATGCAGTTGGCCAGGAAAAGGGAGCATGGTGGTTTGAACCTACACATTCCGGCTATTAAAAGTCGTAGTCTGGCCACGAACAGACATCTGAAAGAGATTGATTCCCTTCCGTACTATAGATCCCTCCTCTTCCCCGCTGATCCTCGCCCTGCAATTCCAATAGATCATCCCGACATCAGAATGATCTCTACATGCTTATCACAAATCCCCTAACAAATTCAACAAAACTCATCCGCCGTGCAAATCCACCAACATTTCGTTCAACAATCGGAACGGCCTAAAGTGGAACAAAACAGTCCGACGACCGACTGGCCACGCGCATAGCAAGACATCGCCGTCAAACAGCTGTCTTCAGCCCATCGTTCACAAATGTACTTGTTTGTCAATGGAAAAATCGAACATCGGAAGCTATTATACAGTACACAATGCAGCGAGTAGCAAGTGATAACTGCACCCATTGCGGGAACCAACAACAAGAAACGCTCCAACACAAATTTTGCTCTCGTGCTCGTGTCGGCCCGGCGTGGACAGTCCTACAGCAGAGACTAACCGGGCTAATGGATGGATGGAGAAGACTCTCATTCGAAGATTTAGCGAGACCTGCACTGGCAGGTATCAACAAACGAAAACGAGTAGCGATCCTTCGAATGTTTATTATTTATAAGAATATGCGGTATTTCGAAAAATTTCGTTTCAGGTGGTTCGAAACGAAATTCCGCGGAATTTCGCGGAATTTGAGCATGGCGAAATTTGATTTCTTGATTTCGTTTCGTTTCGAAAAATTGCAAAAATTTCGCTAGAAAAAACTAGCTTCTAACGAAATTGAACGGAATTCCGCGGAATTTCGAAACAAATTTAAATTTAAACCAGGCTTTATATTATCAAAAATTTTGGCTGCGCCGCTGAACAAAATCTTAAAGTTGTTTTCGAAACTTTAGATTATACACATTTTTATATTAACGCTTACTATATAACCCCATTCTCAGTTGACAAACACGTATGTAGTTTTCTTCTATAAAACGTCTTCAGTGAAACACTTATTCAAATTTAAATTTGGTGATATTTTTTTACTATTTGCACAATATGAATGGGGAATCGATCGTGGGACGGCAGCTAGTCCGGGAGAACGCGAAGCGAAAAAAATCTACCTCGAGTAGCAGAAATTTGTTTAACTAGTGTGCAATCGATCGTGTTGATGCTGATCACGCCAGCTAGTGTTGGAGAACGCGAAGTGATAAAACTAAAGTCTGCATCGAAGAGCACAACATTAATTAATTAGATTGATTTGCAACACAGTTTTCGTCTTCTTGTTTTCAAAATAACTTCGTTTATAATAAATAGTTATTTATTTATTTATATCTTCAACTAGTTGACCCGGCAGACGTTGTTCTGCACAGTAGGCGAGAATGTGCGTTCCGAACTGCCCATGCAAAGTTCGCATAGGAATCACAATTTTAGTTATTCACGGTTTGCTCAACTTTACTCGTAATTTTCGCATTAGGAAATATCATATAAACCCGTCGGAAACTATAACGAATGTTTCTGCTGAAAAAAATGAAAAAAATCCATCCAGCCGTTTTCGAGTTATGCGGATACGAACACAGACCATTTCATTTTTATATATAAGATATTAACTGTGCAGACTGGTTTAAAACTTATATGCTAACTAAAAATTTGCCTTAATCTAGTTTTGAATTTCGCTCTGCTACAGTTAAAATCGAACCAATCATTTTCGTTGAGGAAGTTAAAGCAACGTTCAAACGGCTGATTTTGCACAAACATTGTGGAGTGTCAGACAGGCTGGAAGAGCTGACGTTGGCGGAACATGACCACTGCGTTGGACCCTTTCAATTCGCGTCATCTGTATTTCGTGATAGGGCGCCCACACCTGCACAGCATATTCGAGTACACTTCGCACGAAGCTGCAATACAGGCTTTTCAGGGAGTAAGCGCCATCAAAATCTGCAGCGTTCAAGTGCATGAAGCCTAGTACGGCGAAAGCCTTGGTAGTACTCGTTGCAATATGTTCATTAAAATTCGGCTGGCGCACTATGGGGAATCAGGTGGCCGAAAATAAAAAAATCGACTTTCTCTGATTCGTAATTCAAGTTGACCTACTAAATGCTAATGCTTTGGAGCATTAAACCCCAGCATATCAGCACTCTCAGGGCAGCAGGGACTATGTCCAAGGGCTTGACGATCCCTCCCCAGGCCATCTGCGAGTTGTGGGGCTTGCCTAGGATGTGGTGGGGTTTGACAGTGGGCCCTGTTAAACCTCTATAAAAAGCTGCATGTATCCGCAAGTAGGCCCCACCAAAGCGACCGTGTGTCGCTCAAAGCGCACAAGCCCAAGTCCTGGTGTTAGGTGGGACGCTAAACAGCCCTGACACGACGGCCCTCCGACGAGACAGGAGGTTTGCGCTGGCCCAATAAGCCGCCTAGAAAACCAATCATTACGAACAATATAAGAGATAATGCGACTCGATATAATCGGCAAAGACCTAGGCGACGAATACAGATCCATCTACAAAAAGGGCGATAAGCTGGATTGTAGCAACTACCGCGCAATCACATTGCTGAACGCCGCCTACAAGGTACTCTCCCAAATTTTATGCCGTCGACTAGCACCAACTGCAAGGGAGTTCGTGGGGCAGTACCAGGCGGGTTTTATGAGCGAACGCTCCACCACGGACCAGGTGTTCGCCATTCGCCAAGTACTGCAGAAATGCCGCGAATACAACGTGCCCACACATCATCTATTCATCGACTTCAAAGCCGCATATGATACAATCGATCGGGACCAGCTATGGCAGCTAATGCACGAACACGGTTTTCCGGATAAACTGACACGGTTGATCAAAGCGACGATGGATCGGGTGATGTGCGTAGTTCGAGTTTCAGGGGCATTCTCGAGTCCCTTCGAAACCCGCAGAGGGTTACGGCAAGGTGATGGTCTTTCGTGTTTGCTATTCAACATCGCTTTGGAAGGGATAATACGAAGAGCAGGGATTAACACGAGTGGTACAATTTTCAATAAGTCCGTCCAGCTATTTGGTTTCGCCGACGACATAGATATTATGGCACGTAACTTTGAGAAGATGGAGGAAGCCTACATCAGACTAAAGAGGGAAGCTAAGCGGATCGGACTAGTCATCAACACGTCGAAGACGAAGTACATGATAGGAAGAGGTTCAAGAGAAGACAATGTGAGCCACCCACCGCGAGTTTGCATCGGTGGTGACGAAATCGAGGTGGTAGAAGAATTTGTGTACTTGGGCTCACTGGTGACTGCCGAAAATAACACCAGCAGAGAAATTGGGAGACGCATAGTGGCTGGAAATCGTACGTACTTTGGACTCCGCAAGACGCTCCGATCGAATAGAGCTCGCCGCCGTACCAAACTGACAATCTACAAAACGCTAATTAGACCGGTAGTCCTCTACGGACACGAGACCTGGACGATGCTCGTGGAGGACCAACGCGCACTTGGAGTTTTCGAAAGGAAAGTGCTGCGTACCATCTATGGTGGGGTGCAGATGGCGGACGGTACGTGGAGGAGGCGAATGAACCACGAATTGCATCAGCTGTTGGGAGAACCATCCATCGTTCACACCGCGAAAATCGGACGACTGCGATGGGCCGGGCACGTAGCCAAAATGTCGGACAGTAACCCGGTGAAAATGGTTCTCGACAACGATCCGACGGGCACAAGAAAGCGAGGTGCGCAGCGGGCAAGGTGGATCGATCAGGTGGAAGATGACTTGCGGACCCTCCGTAGACTGCGTGGTTGGCGACGTGTAGCCATGGACCGAGCCGAATGGAGAAGACTCTTATATACCGCACAGGCCACTTCGGCCTTAGTCTGATTAAATAATAAATAATAATATCAGCACTCTAAGCCATATGGTTATCAAGATATAGGCATTAGAGCCAGACACTTTTTAGTTCTTGAAAAATCAATGCATTATTCAACTGTGAATATCTTCGGCTACAGTAGCTCTTTTCCAACTTTTTAAAAAGTTTCTGAAAGCTTGTTTCATGGACTTGCGAAGAACGTGTTAGTTATGGGAAAATAGGTAGTGAAACATCCGAAAATGAACCGAAGAAACAAATTTTTTTTTTCATGCGAATAGTTCCATACAAAAAAAGTTTCTCAAAGTTTCGCTTAGGGACTACTACTACGACTTTCTTTGGACCTCCCAGAAGGCATTAAAACAAATTCCAGCTGCTTATGGCTGCAAATCTGCGATTCCGATCACTTTTTCGAAAAAAGTCATTAATTTTGAAACATTAAATGTAATTATTCTCATAATACACGGCAGACTGTGATGGGCTGGATACAAATCCCATGCGTATGACAAATGAGCATCAAGAACAGTTAAAATAGAGATAGTAGATAACACGAAAAGTGTCGTAGGCTTCGTGGTAGGCCGTGTACACGATAGCTTATGCAGCTATATGATACTCCATTTGGCGTAGGCTCACCAAGAGGAGGCAACTCATTATCTATCAAGTATCAAGCAAATAAATATGAAAAAAACAATATACTCTTGAGGGTTACGAAAATACTCTAGGCTTCATTTGAAATTATTTCATAAAAAGTAAAATTTTGATATTAATTAAAATCCAATATGTGAATACAAGAAGCAAAAATGTCTGTACCTAAGGACATCTTTCGATAATTATTGGTATGTACTTAGGTTAAAGAAGAAAAGACAAGACAAGAAAAGAAAATTTACATGACGTTTTCATTCGTGCTATGAACTCGTCGGATCCTTTGATAAGCTCCCTCAACTTAGGTAAGCGACTTCAAAATAAATCTAATCTGGAATATCCAGAAGATGTTCAAAGTTTTTTAGTGACTGAAACTTCTTGCAATACAACAGATTCGAGTACAGAAAAATATACCATAGCAGATATTTTAATCGATCTTGAAGAAATAAATGATGATTTTGTTGAGGATGTTCATGTACATAATGAATAAATAAATGTTGTTGCAGTATACTTATATATCTTGAAGCTTTTATTGCATGGAGTTCGTTTAGCTTTAATAGAGCTTTATATTGTATTCCCTTTACTTGTTTTACGGGTTAAGAGCCTGAACCAATCTGAAAAATCCTACAAAGACAACCTGTTACGTATGTAGATGCAATGGCCTGTATTTGACGGAGTCCTTAGAACATCTGTACAACTCAATTCACATAAAAACAGTATACCATTTTCTAGTTTGACCTCTACAGGTCTGCGCTGCAATAAAATACACATCTATAGACTGCTGTGTACATGAGACATTCGTAGATAAAAGGGATATATTCCATAGAGATCAAAGGTCTGTATTCCAGGGAGTTTGGAGACCTTAGAAGTATTAACGACCTGCAAAAAAAGTATTTCACATCTTTTAGACAATAATCTACGATATAAGTGTGAAATATTGCAGAAATGAAAAGAAAATATTTTCGGCCACCTACTTGTATGGAGCCGCCCCATAGTGTGGCGGTGAAACGTAACTCCCCAGGTCTTTAATGGAGCTCACACTAGTTCTTTTCCGCATGACGAATAACGAAAGGTTTATCTGCGTTCTGCATCTGGTAGAACTTATTGAGTTGCATTTCGTCGCATTTATCTCCATACCATTTAAACAACACCAGTTGGCTATGACATCTAGATCTTGTTGCAGCGCAAGACAATCGGTTAATGATCGAATAATTCGAAATATTTTCAAATCATTGGCGCGATGAGATCGAAGTTTACAGCACAAGTCGTTCACGAAGATGATGAAAATCAGCGGCCCTAGGTGACTGCCTTGTGGCACTCCGGATGGCGTAGGATATGTATTGGATGAGACAGTGCCTAATTTAACGAAGGATGACCTACCAATCAGGTAAGAACGCAGTCAAGTGACAATCCAGTCAGGAAAACCCAAACGTTCTAATTTATTTATAGTTAATCCGTGTGGAACTTTATCGAAAATCTCCGAAAAGTCGATGTAAATGATGTCAACTTGTCATCTCTTCTCCAGGTTTGAATTCAGCATGCTAGTGTAGGTCATCAGGTTTGTTACAGTTGAGCGATTTCGTACAAAGCCTTGTTGGTACTCAGAGATAACAGGTTTAGCAGCCACATACATACGTTCATGAATCAGCAGTTCGAGTGTTTTGGCCAGACAATTAAGAATCGAGATTGGACGATAGTTCTCAACATTATGGGAGCTACCCGCCTTATGAATTGGAGTAACTGCTGATATTTTCCACTCATCTGGGAAGACTCCTAGCGCAGATTTAGTCACAATCAAGGTGCTGCAACCAGTTTTGTCCAACTTTTTCTGCTATTGGTCAACTATTGGTCGCAAAACAGTTATTTGACTTCGAGAAAGTGAATTCAGAATTGCGTACATAATATAAAACCAATTTAATAAAAATTCCGCGGAAAAAAATTAAAATTTCGTTTCGTTTTGAAAAATTTCGAAATAAGTGAACCTTGATTTCGTATCGTTTCGAAGTCTCGAAAGTAAATCTATATTTCGTTTCGTTTCGATCCGAATCAACATAAATATTTTAAATTTCGTTTCGTTTCGTTTCGTTAGGAAAAAATGTGTTATCGCATACCCTTAATTAATTACATCAATTTTGTTAATTTAAGTAACGATGTTGTAGATGTAAATTCATTGAACTTTCACTTGGACGTTAATTTTTAAATTTGTAAACTCTTTTAACTGTTAATGAACTGACCAATAAACTGAATTTTAAACCACACAAAAAAAAAGGTTATTGAGCAAATGTTTTTATCCAATGAAAAAAACCTTAAGGGAACGGAAGCTTACATTTTATCGACGAAAAAAAATGTTTTTTTGTTAATTTTATTATAGGTGTCTTGACTATTATTTTTAATTTGGTGATTTGAAAACTTGTTTGGACGTCAGCTGCCATCGGTTTTGTAACTTAATTTTGCCTAATAATCGGGAAAATGGCTCGTATTAGTTGACTGGCGCATTTTAAACTTAGTTCCTCTACTATTCAAGCTTAAAATAGTTATCTCTTCCTTTTTCTAGAAATGTGTTTCCATATCATTCCAATCTAGAGCTCAAATTGTTACAACTCAAATGCTCATTTAAAAGTTGATTTACAGAACGCAGCAGGACATCCGAGAATATCAATTCCCCTTTCGGATTTTGCTTTGCCACTAACCGTAGAAAATCGGGCACTAATCCTCGGCTCGGTTCAAGTTTGTTTTGATGGCTGGGACATTGTTCTTCGCATGTAATTACTGCTCTTTTCTCAGGCCACGAGCACAATTTGACCTGCTTCTGATTAGATATTTCGGCACTGCCATTCTTGGCACGTCAATAGCAAAATAACCTGACCCGAATGCTCATTTGACCGAGCCCGAAACGCAGAGAATTTATTCATTAAAAATGTAAACAGAAATTTTCCGCTTCTGCACCCGGACAAACAAGAAGCCGAAAATGCTAATCCGCTCGCAGCGACACGCACGGAGGCGAGCTTTGTTTCGCCGAAACGAAGCGGAAATGGCAAATCATTGATCCCTTTCCAGGGGGTACGCTTCGGCTTAAGTCTGCGTACGTAGGATTGGCGTTCGGGTGCTCCGAATAATAAGATCCTATTTGAATGCACCACACTGTGCGCGCTAAGAAATCTTAAGAAAATTGCATACCTTCTATCAAACTATTCAAATGCATCCTTTGTTACGTGCCGAACGCTTAATGCTTACCTTCGTAGCATCTCGTTGTTGTGCGTTTTTCAATTTGCTGCTCGAGCCAAAGAAAAAAAAGGAACAGAAAATCTGAATATTCTCAAGGGTCCATTCAGCAACCTCCGGTGCTAGTTCCGGTCAGGCATCCGAGCTATTCTTTGGAGAATTTTTGCATCATTTCTTCTACTTTGCTACGACGGGGACGGACGGCGATCGAACAATGCCAAAATTAGGAAGCTGCGCAGACAAAGATCTGACCTGGTCTTTGTCTGGGCAGCTTCCTAATTTTGGCAAACGATCAAAATATAAAAAGTAAATTTTAGCTCAAAAGGTTTGTTCGAAAGATACAAGGCAGGAATTCATGCAATCAGCCTGAATCGGGGAAATTGATGAGTGAACGAATTATTGAAATTTGCTGCAAGAATCACATGCTGAATTGATTTTAATCATCTTCCAAAATTGTTAAAATCATCTGCCTTTAATGTGTTGACGATCTACTTTGAAGCATCGATGCATCTAAAGTAAAGAATTCGATTAGTTGTTTCCGTTGTGCGACCATTCCAAACAACTTTGGTGTACGAAGAATGTAGAACCTGCCTGCTGTTTGACCATCGCATTAAAGCGTCCAAATGTCCTATCAACACGAAAATTATTGCCCGTTAGGGTTTGAAAAATTACCCACAGCAAACCATTGCCGCCGAGCCTTCCGCACTTTCGCAAAATTCGGCCCGCGAAATTGATTTTGCTCATAAAAGCATTATTAATGTGTCGCAGTTTCGCACATTTGCGCGGTCACACTTGCCTGGGAATCGTCGCGTCGTCGTCGTCGCGTCCGCTCCTAATGAAAAGTAATCATCATACCAAAGTGTTACCTTTGGAAGTGATTTCATTTCGGCGGGCACCATCCAAACAGTTCGCCGTGCATCCTTTCCGAGCAATAACCGTTTAGATTGCACGGTGGCGTGGTGCAACCTGGCGGAGGATAAAATTCGGCAGCTAAGTGAACGCCCAACATAAAATGTGGATATTTGGGGTGTTATGCCAATGTTTTGTTAACGAAATTGAAACCGAATAAGAACAAATGGTTATTTTTTCTAATCAAGACTGTAGAAGTCTACGCTGCAATAAAAGATTCCAACCTACTAGAAATACGAATGCTAAAACATGCCTCAATAACATACCAAAGTATCTCAAAATGGTGAATACAGATAATTAGATGATCGACAAATCTGATTCTTCCGGTGGCTTTATACGGCCATGAAACATGGACGTTAAAGGAGTCTGATCGGAGAGCTTTCGGAGTGTTTGAGCGTAAGGTGCTGCGGACAATACTCGGCGGTAAACAGGAGAATGGTATCTGGCGGCGTCGCATGAATCACGAATTGTACCAGGTGTATAAAGAGCTGGATATTATTAAGCTTATACAACACGGCAGACTACGGTGGGCTGGTCACGTTGTTCGTATGCCGGAAGAACGTCAAGTGAAGATAATATTTAGTAGAGAACCCGGAAGAGGCCGCAGGCTTCGTGGAAGGCCGCGTACACGATGGCTTTTTGCAGTTGAAGAGGACCTGAAGGCGCTCAATGTTCAGGGCGACTGGAAGCGATTGGCCCAGGATCGAGTCCAGTGGAGAAGGATACTCCATTCGGCGTAGGTTCATCGAAGAGCTGTAGCCCATCAAGTATCAAGTATATCATGAGGCTAACACAATGATACTTTTATGCCCAGGTAAGTCGAGACAATTTCCAATCCGAAAATTGTCTAGACCGGCACCGGGAATCGAACCCAGCCACCCTCAGCATGGTCTTGCTTTGTAGCCGCACATCTTACCGCACGGCTAAGGAGGGCCCCAATTTTTATATTTAGAGACCGGTGAAAAACTAAATTTGGGAAGAGGAGTTTGATTAGTTTTCAATTTGTTTTATCCAATTTTTATTTTCTATAATCCAAAACTAGAGAACAGAAAGAAATATTCATTTTTTTCTAAGAAAACTTTTGAAGAAATTAATACATTCCTATAATAGTTTTTACGTTAATTTTTAAGAGTAATGGCAAAGCCATTTTCTTTTCTATGGAGCTCTTACATTTTTGTCCACCTTGTCGCAAATTTGCATTTTTTTCCAAAGCAGAATGCTTTTCCGATAATTGCACGTTTAGACTTATTCTCACCTTGCGCGCCTGGTGACGAAGTTGGCACTTCGGTGCGCCGCCCATCCCCAGTTCATTACGGTGAAGGTGAAAAATTAGATAACATTTGCCGAAACGAACGTGCCAACATGGAACGAGCTTTGAAGGCCAACAACGCATCCCCTCTGGTTACCGGGAAGGACAACTTCATTCCTTCGTTCGGACGCGGTCGCGTGGTGCAGTGCGTGCTGGCGTGGTTGCACTCGAATGGGCTGAGCAGAATTATCAAATTTAGTGCAGTTAGGCACTCGGTAGAACTCGTGAAACTTAATGGGATCGAATTAGAGAGACGGGCACGAAGGTGAGTTTTTGTGGGCAGTGCTAAATGGGATGACTGTCAAGATAAATGACCTTTGCATACTTAATCACCGATCCAGAACGGGTCCGACAAAGGTTGGTAGCGAGTCAAAATAAGTTTTTTGAAATATCAAATTAGGATGTTAAATTTAAGATTGAAGCACCATCTTAGAATATATGAATAGTGATGCATGCAAAGAGTTGAGAGAATGAAGATTCTTTTCAGTTGGAATTTTTTCAACAAGCTAGCCTATGGTGGGAGCCACAGGAAAGATTGATGATTCGAGATTTCTTTTATGAAATTCAACTGTGATTTTTTGCCTTTCTCGTACACTAAGTGTATATAAGGACTTCAAAATCTAACTTTTTACGGAAGGAGGAGATTACATTCAGCCGGAAATTCGGTTCCATTGTTTGCCATTGGAAATTGGCCCAATTTTATATTGGGAAACGGAGTTATTGAGAAATCACTGTTTTTGCCCAAGGTGATCCGGCAAGATCGTTGCCGAGCGTTTCTCTTCGGCAGATTTAGTCATCTACGCAAACAAAACCAAATCCAAACCAAACAAGTTGGATGTAAACACGGCGACCCCTTCCAGTTTCACAGTAGCCGCACAATCAGCCGAGAATGCTGAAAGCTTCCAACATCTTGGTAGACAAATAGCGTCAGCGGCGGTGCCAAGATCGACATATGTGCGCGGATCAAAAAAGCAAAGGCGGCCTTTGCGAGTTTAATAAATATCTGAAAAAAAACAGGTACACAGAAAAAATAAAGAACCTAAAAAAAAAGTTTAAAGCACTCAACTTTGAGTTCGAAGTTCAAATTTTTAACTCAATAGTAGGTAGTTTTCCCACTCCCTCTCATGAATGATATTATAAACAAAGAGAGCTGCATCGACCCAACGTGTGCTGTTCCGTGGAAGAAGCTAAATTTGAGTTGTTTTCATCATAGTCTCGAGTGAAAATAACATAAATTTGAGTTGGTGAAACTTCATAGTGGGTGAAAATTCAATACGGGAGTAAAGGCAAATTACTCACCGGATTTTTTCGCATTCAAATTAATTTTTGGCTTCTTCCACGCAAGGGCGGATTTGAGTGAAAAGAACCATAAAGTGAGTTGTTTCGCGGTTCCGTGTAGATAAGTAAACGCACCAAAATGCAAATTATCAACTCTAACGTGAAATCTGTCAAAATATTTCAAACTTCCATTTACTTCCACTATAAATGGAATTTTGACATATTTTAACCTTGTAACATTTTCCCCTAAGACGCTCAATATTAATTATTTCGTGAAATCTGTGCTGTTATACGCTTGCGAAACATGGCGTGTATCAATGGGGTACACATAACGACTTCAGGTGTTCATCAACAGATACCTGCGGTATATAATTCGAGCATGGTGACTTCACAACTAGATCTCAAACAACGATTTCTATCATCGTTGTCACCAGAGGACGATAACTACAGAAATTCGGGATCGGAAGTGGGGCTGTGTCAGCCACACACTACGTATGGGGTGGAAACGAAATCTGTAAACAAGTATTAGTCTGCAACCCAGCAGGACATCGCAGCAGAGGCAGACCCAGAGACTAATGTTGGCGCAGCCCTAATAAAGAAATAAAAGAAGTCTATCAAAACCTAACCTGACAACAGGTTGAAGCGATAGCTGGACATCGCTCAGGATGGAGATCTTTCAAGTCGGCCCTTTGCAATCCTGAATGTGTAGAGGACCCATAAAGTAACGAAAATAAGGATCCGCGGTTGTTCGCTTCTGTCCTGATATAGGCTTAGGGCAATCGCCTTCCTATATTTCTTTGGCCTATCGTCTTCCTTTGAGGAATGTATCGAAAACAAGTTGGCAACATTTTTGTTTTTGAATTAAATTTAAAAATTTATATAAAAAAAAAACAAATTAATCCACCTAGCGTTAGTGGTGCCTTTCTCGCGCATTATAAACATGGAAAAAAACATATAAGAGAGGTCGAATTTGCACTATAGGGGGATAGAATTTACTTTTTCCTTCAATTAATGTCTATTTGAGGTCATTTGAGTGCATTGCGTCGGTTTCTGTAAAAAAACGTTTCTTCAAAATTTCAATATGCACCAAGAGATGGGTCGCTGAGCACAATTCAATTTGAATTCATTTTATTTTTGTGATTATTTGTGCCACAGTGTGCCATAAATTGTGCCTAAGCTAAGTTTGACAATTTGTTATTTTGATAATCAGAAAATTCTGGCAACACTTTCAAATCAGAGGGAGAAGGGGGAACAGTGAAACCCTACCTCGACATGTGCGACATCTGGATTTGGTTCTAAAATGTTAACAACAGTGTTAATGCTCTACCACTTTTTTGTTATGGCGAGGCAATTTTTATGCACACTTTTGTTTTCAATAGTTTATCAAAATCAAACACTCAATCATGCAGCAATATAACGACGTGGTATGCTTGATGCCATGATGCCTGCTTGATCATAGGGACTCGAAAAAGAATTTATTTGCAGTAACTAAACGAACATAAACAAGTTCGCATTAAAGATTGTTTCAAATGTCATCATCAAGTTACCTTTTGGCCCGATGAAGAAAATCATAATCATAAACACACGCGCATGCTTGGTCAACTCAATTACATTTGTTAATCGTAAATCATGTACGGATATGGTTTAATAAGCGGGGTTGAAGTGTCGTGGTGCCAGATTATGCCATATCGAAATTCAGGCCAGAGCACTGAGGAGTATTTCAGCCCAAATCCTGGCCAAAAGTCAAAAACAAAATTTTTAGATATTTCCATATTATTTTTCGTTTTTGAATTCTCAAATAGTGATACTAATTTGCCATGGGATTTTTGAAACAATAATGTTTACTCGTAAACGATGCTGGCTGTCAAAACTTCACCATAATTTCAATGATAGTTTTATCGCAATTGTGCATTAAAAAATGTTCACGTTTTATCATGTTTTTCTTGATTTTTAATGAATTTCAAGATGAAAATCAATATAGGTATCAATAATGAGGGTGTTTATAACTTTTTCAAGCAAGATTCGATCTGAAACCTTTTTTAGGTGATCCATAATCATGATATTAATTGCTTGCTTTTTTCTACCTTTTTACAATAATATGTTTAACAAAATAAAACTTTTGATTAGGTTCCAAACCAGTCCAAGCAATAAAATTGTCAGCGTTCGAAAGATTGGAGTCTGCTGAATAAGCTCCATAAAAAACATTTCACGCATACTCACGCAATCGAGACTTATTTTTATTTTTATTTCGTGAAGTTTGCTTAAAAATGCTAGAAAAAAATCATGGTTTTGAGTGCCAAACCTCACATAAATTATGTTTCGCTTCCAAAGAAGAGTGAGACTTTGATGAACACACCGATCCATAAAAGCATACGCATTTTCCGGATGTTAAGATTATTAAGAAACATAGCGGTTGATTTGCATTTCTGATGTTTAAGATCACCTCCAGTTGATATTACAAAATATTATCCAGGGACTTATGATCCGATGACAAATTCATATTGTTGAAGTAAACAAACAAAGTACATCTTTTCGGACATTTTTTTGAGTAATAATCAAAGAATGAAGATTAACATAAGATCATACTCACTGATGGAGCCAGATGTGGGCACCACTCGTTGCAAGCACGCTGTAGTTCTCAAAGACAGGGTCCTTGCGCCAAGTGGTGCTCTATCAAATAACAATAACTGACGCCGCCAGTGGTCATACTTCACTGCTAGTTGAATGTAAACAGCATAAAAACAAAAAATATACTTTACTGTTTCTATTGAATGCACTTACAGACGTCAAAATTATTGACATACTTTTGGCCACGCTTTTACACTGCGTACTCCTATGCAGAAGTTCAATACTAGTGGTTCGGGAAAAGCTGAATAGATTTCTTCTTCTTCTTCTTCTTCTTATTGGCATTACATCCCCACGCTGGGTCAGAGCCGCCTCGCAGCTTAGTGTTCATTAAGCACTTCCACAGTTATTAACTGCGAGGTTTCTAAGCCAAGTTACCATTTTTGCATTCGTATATCAGGAGGCTAACACGATGATACTTTTATGCCCAGGGAAGTCGAGACCATTTCCAATCCAAAAATTGCCTAGACCGGCACCGGGAATCGAACCCAGCCACCCTCAGCATGGTCTTGCTTTGTAGCCGCGCGTCTTACCGCACGGCTAAGGAGGGAGGAGATTTATTTGTTTAATTAAATATAATACCAACAGACTGTGTGCATAATAAAATATATATGTATACAATAAATAAGATTCGTTACGGACAAATTAAACATCACATACCTATTATTCAGAAAAAATTAACAATACTCCAAGCTTTAATACTGCCAATGACCTCGATCACTGCGTACGGTGTAGAATCTCCTTCGTAGCACATTTCTTGTTAAGTGGAAGTCGAATATCGCCGCCACTCTGTTGTAACAAACTTAATTTTCCTAGGCTAATTGAATATCGCTTTTGCAAGCACCATTGTTAAAAATTTAAATTTATCGAGAAGCTTTTGTGCCCAAAAGAAAACTTTAGTAGAGTGCGAGTCTAACACGTAACCCGAGCAAAGGCAGCTAACTGAAATGATTTCAAACTGATAACAGGAATAGTTATCCTTATTATCATCTTGATATTTAGTTATCAATCATGTGATTAACTGATAACTGCATAATAACAAAATGTATTATCAATACAAATTTGGTATTTTCTTCTAAAATTCGCGTCGTTCAGATATCGGGCTAAGCATTCTATTCTTTCAAACATATTGTACAGCGCATAAAAAAATCTACTCATTCGCTTATTTTTCGACGCAAACAAAAATTTGCGCCAGATAGTCTTTTAAGAAAAACATACCTGTAGCAAAAAAGCTACTTTGATAATTTTAAAAATTTGACCGCCACGTGGTGGTTTGTAGCGATGAATGCCATATCTGTAGAAGCCTTGAAAAAAATATCATGAAAGATGTCATTTTGTTGCAAGGCACAATACTTACTTCTGCTAAATGTACCCGGCCTATGCTATGAATAGTGTGACAAGAGCTGTTTCCAAACACTTAACTGAAATTATCGTCTAAGCAGACTGTGATTTTCCTCGTTATTAACGATATCTACTGATTTGTTTATTTCTCTGCCAACAAAGGAATTACCACAAAAGTTGAAATATGTCGGATAATCAAGAAATTTCAACGATCTGTTGTGTTGTGGAGAAAACAATCATGCTCGCACTTTAGTCGATTTAGCAATGTGCTCAACCAAAGACTAATTGTTCAACTATTGACAGCTTGAACGTAGGTTTGAACGCAAACGAGCAAGATCACCTCCATGTTGAAAGGACGGTCGACTCATGGGAATATCGAGATGTGAAATAGAAAATCCTTTGGGAGGTGTTGGAATGGACCATCACAGAAGCCCAAAAAATATACCCGCCAGACATTGTAAGCGAAAATGGGCGTTGTGGACTAGGTACCCATACGACATTTTCATACGAATCCTAATTCCGCGTGGCCATGGCCCCGGGCTCCCACATAACCTTATGTACCAAAATCAACCTTTTCCGTACATTTAGGGCTCCCGAAAACTGTCCGGCTCTGGATCCACCGAGTAGCAACATTTTTTCACGGAATAATTCTTCCTGGGATCAGCAGTGTTTATGTTTATATATGCATATGAAAACATGAAAGGTTTTGGTATAGTTTGAATAAAACTTATAAACGAAATCGTTTTATAGCATGGCGCTGCTAGCAACCTAATGATTGATAATATAAGAGAGAAAAACTAACCTAAGCCTATTATTTAATTGGTCACAACTGAAAACAAAATGTATTCAATAAAAGGACGATGAACCGTATTTATCCCAATTGATTACCGATTCGGTATTTTGAATTAAATCCATTTCGGTTATCATTTTTGTTATAATGACCTGTAATTCAACTAGAAAGATAACAATTCTAGTTATCAATATAACTGGATAATTAAGTTTGTTATTAATAATTGCTTTGCACTCTGCAGAGTCCAGCCGACTGTTATTTACATAAATGGTTATGGCATCATGATGTGATTATAAATAGTCTTCAGTAAATGCATGATCGTAGAAAGCGTAGTACTCTTCTCTCCTGCTCGTCAAGAAAGCGTAAATGCGTGAGTGCCTAGAGACGACGTCGTGCAATTCGAAATCGATTCGAGTTCGAATCCCAGTGAATGCCAACATTTTTTTCAATGCGTAACGAAGTCGGTAAAGAAGATTTAACTATTTTGGTTGATAAAACAGAGATGGCTGATAACTAAATAATAACTAAATTAGTTATTTGAGTGAATAACATGTATAACAAAATGTGTTATCAATTTTGTATCAGTGATAACCTATTTTGTTTTCAGGTAGCTATTTCAGGAACAAAATTCTGGTATCATTTTTGTTATGTTGGCTGTTAATTCAGCCAAAGTGATAACAAGTTCAGTTATCAATATGTTCGATAACCGGATAATAGAATTTGTTATCAATTAGTTATTCATTTTTGCTCGGGAACCTACCATAAGACAAATTGGCCATTCTAACAGCTAATCTTCGGTAAGTTACGAAAAATTCGCCAAACCGAGTGGAAAGTTTTTAGATTATTTTGAGCTCGCCAGAGCTAACCAATCAAAAAACAGACTACCGAGAAAAAGCCGAGGTGGAAATTGCGTCGTTAATTGTTTTTTGCACACAGTAAAAAATAAAAAGTAATATCACATCAGATTTGATGCACATCATCGCCGTCGTAAATATAATGTTATATTACATTATGTTGACGTAACCAAAAGTTGACGTACTTTATAATTCTTTTTCAAATTAAAGCCGTGTAATTCATTTGCGACGTAATATTTGCGATGTAACTGAAAAACGACGTAAAAACAGGTCAGGATGAATCCCGCTTTCGGCAGCGGGGTTAGGGGTATCAGAACGTCGGCTCAGGAGGCCGTTAGGGGTATTCGGATATTTTTCTTTCATGTTCGAAAATACATTTTCAGATGCAACAATTTCGAATTTTATTTATTCAAACGAATTTTATTGTATCCACAAAAACTTTTAATTTAAAATTATCAATATTTTTTTTATAAATATTTTTAATTAATCATTTCTAATTTTTAATTATTAATATTCAATTTTAAAGTTAAATTATAATTTTTTTAAAGATATAAATATATATTTTATTCAATTCATTTAATTCACTATATATTTTAGCATTATTTATGTATTATATTTTATCGGCGGTGACGCGGCGGCGTCACGTTGTTGGTTATCGGCAAAGTAGGCCATGGAATTTACTCGAAAGTTTTTTCTGGAAGTCCTCCGGAAATTGCTTAGGAAATTCCTCCAAAATTCTCTTTAAAAGGTTTTCCAAAAAATATTCAGAAAGTTCCTCTAGAAATTCGTCCGGAAGTTTTTCTGTAAATTCCTCCAGATACTTCTGTGCAAATACCTCCACGAATTCCATTGGAAACTCTCCCAGGAATTCCTCTGAAAATTCTTCTAGCAATTCCTCCGGAGTATCCACCAACTCCTTCACAATATCGTTCAAGAATTCCTCCGGAAGCTCCTCCAGGCATTCCTCTAGAAGCTCCTCCAGGAATTCCTTCAAAAGCTCCCCCAGGAATTGCTCCAAAAACTCCTCCAAGAATTTCTTCGGATGTTCCTCCAGCAATTCCTGCAGTAAATCCTCAGGAAATTCTTCCAGGAATTCCTCTGGAACCTCCTCCAGGTATTCCTCAGGAACTTCCTCCAGGAATTCCACCGGAAGTTCCTCCAGTAATTCCTTTGGAAGTTCCTCCTGGAATTCCTCCGGAAGTTCCTCCAGCATTTCCTTCGGAAGCTCGTCCAGAAATCAATTCGGAAGTTCCTTCTGGAATTTTTCCGGAAGTTTCTACGAAGATATTCGACATCCTACGTCATTTCCTCCAGGAATTCCTCCGGAAGTTCCTCCAGAAATTTCTCCGGTAATACCTTCAAAAATTCCATCAGGAATTCCTCCGGAAGTTCCATCAGGAATTCCTCCGGAAGTTCCTTCAGATATTCCTCCAGAAGTTCCTCCAGAAATTCCTTCGAAAGCTCGTCCAGGAATACCTTCGGAAGTTCCTTCTGGAATTCTTCCGAGAGTTCCTTCGAAGTTCTTGCAGGAAATCCTAAGTCAGTTCCTCCAGAAATTCCTCCGGAAGTTCCTCCAGGAATTCCTCCGGAAGTTCCTCCAGGAATTCCTCCGGAAGTTCCTCCAGGAATTCCTCCGGAAGTTCCTCCAAGAATTCCTCCAGAAGCTTCTCCAAAAATTCCTCCGGAAGTTCCTCCAGAAGTTCCTCCAGGAATTCCTCCGGAAGTTCCTCCAGGAATTCCTCCGGAAGTTCCTCCAGGAACTCCTCAGAAAGTGCCTCCAGGAAATTCGTTGAAAAATTCCTCTAGGAATTCCTTTCAAAGTTCCTTCAGGAATTCATTCGGAAGATCCTCCAGGAATTCCTTCGGAAACTCCTCCAGGAATTCTTTCGGAAGTTTCTCCAGGAATTCTTTCGAAAGTTCTTCCAGGAAATCCTTTGACATTTCCTCCATGAATTCTTTCGAAAGTTCCTCCCGGGAATCCTTTAGAAGTTTCTCCAGAAAATCCTCTAGGAATTCCTTCCAAAGTTCCTTCAGGAATTCATTCGGAAGTTCCTCCAGGAATTCCTTCGGAAACTCCTCCAGGAATTCTTTCGGAAGTTTCTCCAGAAATTCTTTCAAAAGTTCTTCCAGTAAATCCTTTGACAGTAACTTCCGGAGTAACTTCCGCAGGAATTCTCGGAGGAATCCCCGGAGGATTTCCCGGAGGAACTTTCGAAGAAATTCATTCCTAGTGGAATTGATCGCTTCCCAGGGGATCTTCAAAATGAATTCCTGGAGGAACTTTCATAGGATTTTCTAGAGAATCATCCGAAGGAACTCGTGGAAGAACTACCAAAGGAATTCCTGGAAGAACTTTCAAAGGAATTCCTGGAGGAACTTCCGATGGAATCCCTAGAGGAACTTTCAAAGGAATTCCTGGAGGAACTACCGAAGGAATTTCAGGAGGAATTTCCGATGGAATGTCTTGAGGAACTTTCGAAGATATTCCTGGAGGAAGTTCTAGGGCAATGCCTGGAGGAATATCCGAAGCAATTCCTGGAAAAACTTGCGGAGCAATTCCTCTAGGAACTTTGGAAGGAACCCCTGGAGGAATTTCCGGAGGAATACCTGGAGAAAGTCATGAAGAAACTTCCGATAGAATTCCTGGGGAAACTTCCGGAGGAATCCCAAGAACTCCCATTTGAATTTTTGGAGGAAAATCCTTAAGATTTTTTGGAGGGATTTCCGAAGCAATTCCTGGAGAAATTTACGATAGAACTCCTGGAGAAACTTCCGTAAGAATCCTTGCATGAAGTTCCGGAGGTATCCTTGGAAGAACTTCTGGAGCAATTCTTAGAGAAACTGCTGGAGGAACCTACGTGTAGGAATTCCTGGAGGAACTTCCTTAAGAATTCATGGAGAATCATTCGGAGGAATTTCTGGAGAAACTTTCAAAGGAATTCATTGAGCACTTTCTGGAAGAATTTCCAAAGCAACTTCTGGAGGAATTTGTGGAGGAATTTCCGGAAAAAATCCTGGAGGAACTTCCGGAGGAATTTCTAGGGAACTTCCTGAGGAATTTCTGGGGAGCTTCCTGAGGAATTTCTGGAGGAACTTTCGGGAAAATACCTGGAAGTACTTCCTGTAGTTACTTCGGAGTAATTCCTGGAGGCACTTCTGGAAGAATTCCTGGAGGAACTTCCGGAGGAATTCCCAGAGGATCTTCCGGAAAGAATTCCTGGAGGATCTTCGGGAGGAGTTGGTGGAGAAACTTCCGCAAGAATTACTGGTTCCAGAATTCCAGGAGAGTTCTAGGAAGGACACCCGGAAGAATTTATGGAGAAATTTCCAAAAGAACTCCTGGAGAAGCTTCTTGAAGAATTTCTGGAGGAATTCCGTAGAAATTCTTGGAGAACCTTCTGAAAATATTCCTGGAGAACTTCCACAGGAATTCTTGTAGGAACTTCTTGAGGAAACTGCTGGAGAAATTCCTGGAGGAGCCAACGTAGGAATTCCTGGATGAACTTCCTGAGGAATTCATGGAGAATATTGCGGATTAATTTCTAGAGAAATTCCCGAAGGATTTTCTGTAGGCAATTCTGACGGACTTCTTGGAGGAATTTCCGGAGGAGTTCCAGGAGGAACTTACGGAAGAATTCATGGAGGGATTTCCGGAAGAATTCGTGGAGAAGCTTCCGGAAGAATTCCGAAGGAACTCCTGGAGTGATTCCTGGATGAACTTCTGGAGGAACTTCCGATTAAATTCCTTGAGGAACTTCCGTAAGAATCCCTTGAGGAACTTCCGGAGGATATCTTGGAGATTCCTGGAGAATTCCTGGAGGAACTTCCAAATTCATTTCTGAAGGAACTTCCATATCAATTCCTGGAGGAAAAAAATCGTAGGAGCTACGATTATTAATATTTTTAAATCTGTAAATTTTTAAATTTTTAGTTTTTCATATTTTGAATTTTCAAAATTCTCAATTTATTTATTCTTATTTTGAAGTTTTAAATTTTACAATTATTACCTTTTAAAATTTAAAAATTAAAAAAAAATAAAATTTTTAAATTCTTGAAAAAAAATTTTTAACATTAAAATTTTTAAATTTTTGAATCATTAAAATATTCAAATTCAAGAAACTTTAAATTTTTAAATACTTGTATCACAATTTTTCAAAAAGGGAAATATTTTTTTAAATTATTTGTAAACAGCCCTGCATTGAATTTTCAATTCATGGTAGGTAAGCAGCCCTGGGTAAACATTCACTAAATAGCAATCGTTTCTGTTTTTAGCTTAGATCAAACTAGCGAAAGAATTCAATCACCTCTCGGAAACGGCTGAACATTTAGGAACACTTTTTCTTACCAATTGGAGGTAGACAAATTTCCCAATAACTTTGCTACGCGACGACAGCAACAATCTGTTGTGGAACCCCTTTTCTGGATCGGTTTCTCAGCGCTCAGAAGAACTCGTTAGTGGAAAGGCCTTGTCAAATCCTGCAACGATTGCAATGAAACAAATGGAATTTAGGTATAATTTGATATTTAATTCAATTACCCGCTGATTGGAAACTTACCTCCGGTTGAATTGAAAAAATCGAACCAAAATATTGCTGCTCCCGCTCCTTGATTTCCGTGCGGAGAAGTTCATCTCCCACAGTCGGTGATCACATCAGCTAACCACTGCTTTTCACACACCGCACTTTTTTCTCGTCTTTAATTTCATTGCACAAATTATATAAATATAATATTCAAAACAATCAAACCGGAATACTAAAACTAACAACCGACAACTCCGAAACACGAAAATTCAATATGGCTGTCAGATTGTTTCAGACTGGGCATGAGCACGATTACAGCGTCGTTAGGTAATCTTACATCGATTCTACGTAATAAACCACCTGAATAGATAATATTGCATTTTATTTCCAACAAGCATGATGTGCACCGTTTTATGTGTAATAAATTAACGATTTACGAAGGTAATTTTCCGTACTTTAAGCGTAACGAAAAAATAATTTTGTCCGTTTCATTTTACGTTCAATTGTGTAATAAAGTATCGATATGATGTGAAAATACAACAAATTGACTTTTACGTAGATTTTTCAAGTACGTTGTGCAAAGTTACGCCGCGGCATATTCATATTTTTTTTGCTGTGCACATTTTTGTGCGCGCTCTATTTTATTCTGGTATGGTGGAGATAGTTCAATTGTTCGGATCATTTTTCAAAAGTTTCTGAAAAGTAACGCTAAGTGCGAAAAGTAAGATTAATGTTCAATTTTGAATAGTTTCCGATTGAATTCGAAGTAAGTTCGCGAGTTTTATGATGAATATTGTGAAAGACTAACGATTCATTTTCCATAGTATACTGCATTTTTTAACGATTTTCTAAGCCATTGTGACTATTTAGGTAAGCCTTTTAGTGAACTATTTTAAATATAAAGTCGATAGTGAAAATAGTGAATAGGCGTCGTCAAGCCCATCCAACGTGGGCGGTCTGTCTTCTAGGAGTGGGTCACGTGTTTTCCACGCGCACTGTAGTCGAAGGTTGTGCCGGCTACGCTTTACTACGCCTAGAGATGAAGGTTGTTTCGACTAGGAAAGTAGTAGGCCTGCGGTGGAAATTCGGAAACCCAAATTCAGCAAGCGCTTGCAATGTGTGCGTCCGAGATTCGTCGAACCATTTTTTGGCGATCGACGAACGAAAGGCTTGTTCCGTCAAAGCGTGAGGCGTAAGAGCAACACCAATTCGCTCTCTCTCCACCTATCTCAGGGACGCCTCTACCAGAGTGTATGTAATTAAGAGTGGCGACATGTGCCGCATTTGACAGGTCTCCTGCTCGTTTGGAACACATTTTGTATGGGAATGACAGATAAATTTTGTTCCAATTCTGACAGTGTCGCCACTCTTAATTACATACACTCTGGCCTCTACCATGTATCAACCTACGCGCGATCCTACGACGAGTACCGAATTCCAATTGGAATCCAGACCCACTGGCTTCGAGTCAAACGCAACGACGTCGTTGGAGCACCTCGCCGATGCGGAGCTAAAGCCAGATTGAAACGTGTACCAAAAATCTTCTGATCAAATCCGAAAATTGTAAATCTAGTTAATAAGCCAGTTAAATGCGTGACGTCACCAGTAAAGGTTTAGGTGCAACTGAATGTCACAATAAGCATTATTATTTTTATTTATTCAGACTAAGGCCGAAGTGGCCTGTGCGGTATATAAGAGTCTTCTCCATTCGGCTCGGTCCATGGCTACACGTCGCCAACCACGCAGTCTACGAAGGGTCCGCAAGTCATTTTCCACCTAATCGATCCACCTTGCCCGCTGTGCACCTCGCCTTCTTGTTCCCGTCGGATCGTTGTCAAGAACCATTTTCACCGGGTTACTGTCCGACATTCTGGTTACGTTGCCGGCCCACCGCAGTCGTCCGATTTTCGCAGTATGAACGATGGATGGTTCTCCCAACAGCTGATGCAATTCGTGGTTCATTCGCCTCCTCCACGTACCGTCCGCAATCTGCACCCCACCATAGATGGTACGCAACACTTTCCTTTCGAAAACTCCCAGTGCGCGTTGGTCCTCCACGAGCATCGTCCAGGTCTCGTGTCCGTAGAGAACTACCGGTCTTATAAGCGTTTTGTAGATAGTCAGTTTGGTACGGCGGCGAACTCTATTCGATCGGAGCGTCTTGCGGAGTCCAAAGTACGTACTATTTCCAGTCATCAGTGAGCCCAAGTACACAAATTCTTCTACTGCCTCGATTTCGTCACCACCGATGCTAACTCGCGGTGGGTGGCTCACATTGTCTTCTCTTGAACCTCTTCCTATCATGTACTTTGTCTTCGACGTGTTAATGACTAGTCCGATCCGCTTGGCTTCCCTCTTCAGTCTGATGTAGGCTTCCTCCATCTTCTCAAAGTTACGTGCCATAATATCTATGTCGTCGGTGAAGCCAAATAGCTGGACGGACTTATTGAAAATTGTACCACTCGTGTTAATCCCTGCTCTTCGTTTTACCCCTTCCAAAGCGATGTTGAATAGCAGACACGAAAGACCATCACCTTGCCGTAACCCTCTGCGCGTTCCGAAGGGACTCGAGAATGCCCCTGAAACTCGAACTAAGCACACCACCCGATCCATCGTCGCTTTGATCAACCGTGTCAATTTATCCGGAAATCCGTTTTCGTGCATTAGCTGCCATAGCTGGTCTCGATCGATTGTATCATATGCGGCTTTGAAGTCGATGAATAGATGATGTGTGGGCACGTTGTATTCGCGACATTTCTGCAGTACTTGGCGAATGGCGAACACCTGATCTGTGGTGGAGCGTTCGCCCATAAAACCCGCCTGGTACTGCCCCACAAACTCCCTTGCAATTGGTGCTAGTCGATGGCATAAAATTTGGGAGAGTACCTTGTAGGCGGCATTCAGCAATGTGATTGCGCGGTAGTTGCTACAATCCAGCTTATCGCCATTTTTGTAGATGGGACACACGACACCTTCCATCCACTCCTGCGGCAAAACTTCCTCCTCCCAAATCTTGGTAATGACCCAGTGCAGCGCTCTAGCCAGTGCCTCACCACCGTGTTTAAATAGCTCTCCTGGTAGTTGGTCTACCCCAGGGGCTTTGTTGTTCTTCAGCCGGCCAATCTCCTTCTGGATTTCTTGGAGATCCGGAGCCGGTAGAATTATGTCCTGCGCGCGTTCCCCCAGGTCCATCACCATACCGCCATCTTCGTTTGCCACATCGCCATTCAGGTGCTCTTCGTAGTGCTGCCGCTACCTTTGGATGCCGCTACCTCACGCTCGTTCGTAAGAAGGTTCCCGTTTATGTCCTTACATATATCAGGCTGTGGCACGTGGCCCTTACGTGAACGGTTCAACTTCTCATAGAACTTTCGTGTGTTATTAGCACGGTACAGTTGCTCCGTTTCTTCACGGTCTCGATCTTTCTGCTGACGCTTTTTCCTCCGGAAAATCAAGTTTTGTCTGTTCCGCGCCTGTTTATATCGTGCCTCGTTCGCCCTCGTGCGGTGTTGCAGCAATCTCGCTCATGCTGCATTCTTCTCTTCTACTAACTGCTCACATTCGCCGTCATACCAGTCGTTTCTCTGATCCGGGGGCACCGTTACTAGTGCAGCAGTTGCGGTGCTACCAATGGCGGATCGAATATCTCCCCAGCCATCTTCAAGAGACGCTGCGCCTAGCTGCTCTTCCGTTGGGAGTGCCACTTCCAGCTGCTGCGCGTATTCTTGGGCTAGTCTACCGTCTTGTAGCCGCCCAATATTAAGCCGCGGCGTCCGACTTCGACGCGTGTTGTACACCGTCGAGAGTTTTGAGCGCAGGCATACTGCAATCAGGTAGTGGTCGGATTCAATATTCGCACTGCGGTAAGTGCGGACGTTCGTGATGTCGGAGAAGAATTTACCGTCGATTAGAACGTGGTCGATTTGGTTTTCCGTTTCTTGGTTAGGTGATCTCCATGTGGCCTTGTGGATATTTTTGCGGGGAAAGAAGGTGCTTCGGACTACCATTCCGCGGGAGGCTGCGAAGTTTATGCATCGTTGGCCGTTGTCATTCGATACGGTGTGTAGACTATCCGGTCCGATGACCGGTCTATACATTTCCTCCCTTCTTACCTGCGCGTTCATGTCACCGATGACGATTTTGACGTCCCGCAATGGGCATCCATCGTATGTCTGCTCCAGCTGTGCGTAGAACGCTTCTTTCTCGTCGTCGGGTCTCCCTTCGTGTGGGCAGTGCACGTTGATGATGCTATAGTTGAAGAAACGACCTTTAATCCTCAGCTTGTACATCCTTGCGTAGATTGGCTGCCACTTGGGCTTGTGCGCTTTGAGCGGCACACGGTCGCTTTGGCGGAGCCTACTTGCGGATACATGCAGCTTCTTATAGAGGTTTAACAGAGCCCACTGTCAAACCCCACCACATCCCAGGCAGGCGCCACAACTCGCAGATAAATATATGGAATGGATACAATTACTTATCCACTGGAAATAAAAATCGCAATAGATTTTGTTCATGCTTCTACTGCTGCCATTCACGGCTGAAGATTCTAGGATCTAATAACTAAAAATCATAATTATGTAAATAGTCTTCATATTATCCACATATTAAATATTTATTTCTCCGTACGAATAGCAACGATAGTTGGGGATAGAAAAGCTAAAATTTAGTGGCAATACTGAACGGAACATCACCAACTTGTCTAACTAGTAAAGAAATTATTTTCATTCAATGAATATATGTTACATATATTATATCACTGATGCTCTCATGTAATTATCTATAGTTTTTATAATATATTGTACCATGAATATAAAATATGTTATGATACAAGCAAGCCTCCTACTTTTCATTTCGTAAGGCTTATCGATCTTCCATGAGCCAACATCTCTCGCTCCGATCAAATGTGCTTAATTTAAAGAGTTCAAGGTGGCACGCAGTGACACTCCGATCATTTTGATGTTGTATCATAAAAATCATAACCTCTAATAGTCGTGAAAAATTTGTCTATCAATCTAGAATTTTTCAAAATCAAAATTTTGAGTTGTCCTACTTGAAATGAATATAGTATGAAAGTAGAATTTCCATGGAGAAATAGTTACGGGAATACAATTTCACTCAGTCATTGTGAAGCTGATGAAATAAATTCCATAGCTTTGTAATAAAAAATTCATGTATTATTTTATCAGTTAATATACAAAATATGAATAGTCCAAATTTTATATTCTTCAGAAAATCGAAGTGTTGCATTATACTACTTTTCCTTGCCCTTCGAACCAAATCAGTTGTAAGGCAATTCATCGTCGATAGCATAGTGTTGATCCACCTGGTTCGAAACTTCAAGCCTATTAAACATGCACCAAACATCCGATTTGGTCAAACCGAACCGTAACGCATATTTTGTACAAACAGTTGTATCGCCTAATTTCAAACGACAAAAGTTCCTTTCATCCCGGTTCTTTAGGACACCTGGTTAAAGGTCCATCAATGTGCAGCTAGCAACTAGAAAATGCTTCCGGTGGGGGGTAAGCATTTGCTCAGCGGGGCCGACTGACTCCCGCAGGCCATCCATAAACTCCATATCAATGCAAAAGTGCCATTGCGGCGGTAACCTCAGACATACCGGAGTCGGCGGCACCTATTTCATGAAGTCCGATCCGGCCGAAAGGTGTCGGATCGGTCCGATTAGTTCTAACCTTGCGTCACAGTGCCGAACCGGGCACAATTTCCTCGCACCAACCATCGAACAATGGCTCATTAGAAACCGTTTGGCTTTGTTTTCCAATTTTCGCCTACGCCTCTGGCAAGTCTCCGGTTTCCGCAGAAAGGGCCGAAGAGCGCAGTGACATTCTTTCAAAAATTTTAATGGGCTACCATAAATTTTGCATTTTTTGGCACTCCCTTTGGGCACGCTCTCCTCGGGGAGTCGTCATTCGCTATGGTTATTTGTCCGTAATCGGTTCCTCATTAAAGAGGGCATCTTTCGAGACACTCCCTGCCTCTTCACAAACGCACTCGCATGAGCCTACGTCTATCGAAGGAAACGAGAAAAGAATTGCGCTGCCCGTTAGTTCTTCTCTAGGTTTCCATTTCTCATCTATTCAAACAGTCCTGCCTCCTTTCGATTCACGCCTTTGTCCGACGGAGCATGTGCCTCCGTTGGGCCATTGTTTTGGTCATTGTTCGGAGGACTTTTTTTTCTGCTGGCCCTTAGGATGCATCCCAACTCCGGGGCCCACATTGGGATTCACGGTAATTTCGGATAAATGCTCGATTGTCGTTTTGCAACCGATCGAGCGGCGGCAGCGGCGGCCAGAATTGACGGCGATTCTGCAGTTCGCAAGAGCATGGTGAGTCGGTGTTTACGAAAGTGATTTTGAACTGCCTTTCAATGGTTCGGTGATATCCCGTAGCTATCCGTTATTGGCTTGAGGGAAGTAGCTTTTCCAAAGAATTTCGATAATTTTGCGACGGTTCATTAATAATGTGTGTCATATGGGACTTCTTGGTTTCTGAAAAGCACCTGGTGTCAAAGGAATATTATCGATACACACTCCACTATGAACAAAATGAATGTGTCAAAAATAGCACTCAAATAATCATTGAGAATAAGGAATTAAATAATAATTTAGAATAAGATCATTAATTTCAAAATTTGTTAATTTTTAAATAGCCAATAAACGTTTTTAAATTTTAAATTTTTAAATCTCCAAATTTTTAAATTTTTAAATTTTAAAATTTCAAAATTTTAAAATTTTAAGAAAAGAAAGAAATTTTAAAATTTCAAGTCTTAAAAAAATTTAAATAATTTAAGTCTATAAATTTTTAAATTTTTAAATCCTTAAATTTTTTAATTTTTAAATTTTTAAGTTATAAATCAAATTTTCAAATTTTAAGTTTTTAAATTTTTAAATTTTTAAATTTAAGAATTTTTAAATTTTTAAATTTCTAAATTTTTAGATTCTCAAATTTTTAGATTTTTAAATTCTTAATTTTTTTAAATTTTTAAATTTTTAAATCTTTAAATTTTTTAATTTTTAAATCTTTAAATTTTTTAATTTTTAAATTTTAAAATTTTTAAATTTTTAAATTTTAAAATTTTTAAATTTTTAAATTTTTAAATTTTTAATTTTTTAAGTTCTGAAATTTTTAAATTTTTAAATTTTTAGATTTTTAAGTTTTTAAATTTTTAAATTTTTAAATTTTTTATTCTTAAATTTTTTATTCTTAAATTTTTGAATTTTATAAATTTTTAAATTTTAAAATTTTAAAATTTTTAAATTTTTAAATTTTTAAATTTTTAGATTTTTAAATTTTTAAATTTTTAAAATTTCAAATTTTTAAATTTTTAAATTTTAAATTTTAAATTTTAAATTTTTAAATTTTAAATTTTTAAATTTTAAATTTTTAAATTTTTAAATTTTAAATTTTAAATTTTAAATTTTAAATTTTTAAATTTTAAATTTTAAATTTTTAAATTTTTAAATTTTAAATTTTTAAATTTTAAATTTTAAATTTTAAATTTTAAATTTTAAATTTTAAATTTTTAAATTTTAAATTTTAAATTTTTAAATTTTAAATTTTAAATTTTTAAATTTTAAATTTTAAATTTTTAAATTTTTAAATTTTTAAATTTTAAATTTTTAAATTTTAAATTTTTAAATTTTAAATTTTAAATTTTTAAATTTTAAATTTTTAAATTTTAAATTTTTAAATTTTAAATTTTAAATTTTAAATTTTAAATTTTAAATTTTTAAATTTTAAATTTTAAATTTTTAAATTTTAAATTTTTAAATTTTAAATTTTTAGATTTTTAAATTTTAAATTTTTAAAATTTCAAATTTTAAATTTTTGAAATTTTAAATTTTTAAATTTTAAATTTTTAAATCTTTAAATTTTTAAATTTTTAAATTTTTGAATTTTTAAATTTTCAAATTTTTAAATTTTTAAATTTTTAAATTTTTAAATTTTTAAATTTTTAAATTTTTAAAGTTTTGAATTTTTAAATTTTTAAATTTTTAAATTTTTAAATCTTTAAATTTTTTTCCTGGAGGAACTTCCGGAGGAATTCCCGGAGGAACTTCCGGAGGAATTCCCGGAGGAACTTCCGGAGGAATTCCCGGAGGAACTTCCGGAGGAATTCCCGGAGGAACTTCGGAGAATTCGGAGGAACTTCCGGAGGAATTCCCGGAGGAACTTCGGAGGAATTCCCGGAGGAACTTCCGGAGGAATTCCGGAGGAACTTCCGGAGGAATTCCCGGAGGAATTTCCGGAGGAATTACCGGAGGAATTCTCGGAGGAACTTCGAAGGAATTCCTGAGGAACTTCCGGAGGAATTCCCGGAGGAACTTCCGGAGGAATTCCCGGAGGAACTTCCGGAGGAATTCCCGGAGGAATTTTTAAATTTTTAAATCTTAAAATTTTTAAATTTTTTAATTTTTAAATTTTTAAATTTTTAAATTTTTAAATTTTAAAATTTAAAATTTTTTTTAATTTTTTAAATTTTCAAATTTTTAAATTTTTAAATTCTTAAATTTTTAAATTTTTAAATTTTTAAATTTTTAAATTTTTAAATTTTCAAATTTTTAAATTTTTAAATTTTTAAATTTTTAAATTTTTAAATTTTTAAATTTTTAAATTTTTAAATTTTTTAATTTTTTAATTTTAAATTTTCAAATTTTTTAATTTTTAAATTTTAAATTTTTAATTTTTAAATTTTAAATTTTTAATTTTTAAATATTAAATTTTTAAATTTTTGAATTTTTAAATTTTTAAATTTTAAATTTTTAAATTTTTAAATTTTTAAATTTTTAAATTTTTAAATTTTTAAATTTTTAAATTTTTAAATTTTTAAATTTTTAAATTTTTAAATTTTTAAATTTTTAAATCTTTAAATTTTTAAATTTTTAAATTTTTAAATTTTTAAATTTTTAAATTTTTAAATCTTTAAATTTTTAAATTTTTAAATTTTTAAATTTTTGATTTTTTGAATTTTAACAATTATTTAAAAACCTTGTAGTCACTTTCAGAACGTTTATGTTGTCAAAATCGAATGGATTTTGATTCATAATAATATGTTACTTACATGTCTTTACTTATTGTGACCACTAGACACACTGACTGTGACACTTTTTTACGCGGATTTCGGAATCTGATAGTTTTTCATGTAATTCTTTTATTCGTAATTAAAGTAATTAATTTATTTTTTATTATTATTTATTTATTTTAGGTTTTTTTACGCCGATTTTTGTATCTAACCATTTTTACGAAGATTATGAGTTTACGCGGTTTAGAAGCAATTTCGAAAACAAACCAAAAATCTTGTCAAAATCAAATGGTTTTGTTGCCAAAATTTAATGGGTTCTGTAACTTGCTTTATATCCTTGAATTGAAATCTTACATCAAAACAAATGTCAAATAACTTGAAATTAGATTCAGAACAATAGTATGAACTTCTCTGCTGGACTTTTTAAAACATCCACCAAAACCTTTAACCGTTCAACATCGTTCTTGTGTATGTTTGTATATCCAGTTCTGCAACCATTAATCAACCCGACAAAGGACGGGTGTTTCGCGTCGTCACCGTGTCCACGCGTCGGCTGTTATTGATCCGTCATTGCGCTCGATGATGGTTGACGAGCCTGGTGGCATGCCGCCACGCTTACTCATCCACGAACAACCGGAGACGCCATGTGCGTCACATTTCGCACGCACATAAATTGACCGCAGAACGATTCATCACAAAACGAGCCGAGGCCTGTGCGCGCGCGCGCGTGACTGTCACGTTGTGCATGGTGGTGGGTACGCCTACATCTGTCGCGAAGGTGGTCCACGCGATTTGAGTCGGCTCAATATATAAAAAAAAATCTAATTTAGCTTCCGACGAACGAGTGACGAACCGGCGAAGAAAGTGAAATCTGCAACTTGAGTCAGAAGCTGAGAATGAACAATCCAAAAAAAATGCTGACGGGAATGCTAATTCAGCAGGTAGAGCACACACATGTTCTCTGCTGCTGCTGAAGCGAATCGAGAACAAATGAAAAGTAAATAAAAAGAATGAAGGTAAAAATACGAAAGAATGGCGAAATCGATTCCTCAAGTGGTGAGCTTCTGAAGATCTCCTGCTAGTCTAGAACAAACATTAAATTTCGGCCGGTAATTCTATATCCCATCACCTCAGCATGGCAGACTCAAAGGAGCGAACACACACTTTCTACCTCCGTTGTTGGTTCGTTTTGGCAAAATTTCCCGAATGTTTGCATAAGGTTAAACGATAAACACTCGGATCGGGATGTTCTCTCGATCGCATACCTTTGATTCGATGCCCGCCAGGTCGCCGATACCGTCGATGTCAGTCAGTAAGGCACGCATCAACCAGGCAGCAGGTCCTTCAGCAGATGTGATCCGCCCGTCTCTCGCATGCTACGAGATGCTGCTGCCTGGAAATGTGATAGCTCCCAGCTCCGGCGAAGAACACGGCCTGAGGAGCATCGATTTATGCTGGTAGGCAGATGCCGGCTGGTCGGCGTGCGTTTTTAGCAAATTATGGTGCCGTGCCGGGGCACTCTGTCTCTATTTGGCTTATGACGTCGCGCAGAACTCACCGGTTGGTTTAACGACGATGCCGACGACGGCGGAAAGGGATCAAACACAAGCGCCACCAACGTAAGCGCTCCTGTTTGCATCGGCTTTATCTGCAGAGCCTTTGAGATGGCCACTTGACTTTGCTTTCTATCTGGTGCGGGACGGATTAAGATAGCGCACCGCGTGTGTGGTGCAGACGCAAAAAATCCTGTTCTGGGGAGAGAGTTCTGATGGGATCAAGAATTGGAAGAAAGGCCTTCTCCTCTTGAGATTATAATTTATGGCACTGCAAATCGGTTTGCCACTTCAGCTAAATGAGATTCAGTGGCGGCTATGTTGTTTTAATTTTATGAGGTTTCACATAATTTTTTTCTGAAGCAGGAGGATGGGTTTCTAGACGGAACGTTCAGCGACATAAATGCTTTACGATAATAAATTTTCATCGGTCATGCATTTTAAGTAGCTCTTCTAAGTGAGTAAACGATTACGTTTGAATATTATTTCTTGAATGTCAGTCATTTCCATACCTTAAGCAGCGTTTAGTCGAGTTACAGTGATGATTATATATCCAACCCAAAATACATATCCACTCAGATTGATTCTCGCATATCGTTCGACTTCGACTACTACAGGACGATATTTCCTGACTGCGTAGTGAAAGCCACAATGATGCTGTTAAGTTTATCCAAGAAACCGTTTTAACTTACAATTAATATTCATAAAGAGTTTATCCTTAAAAATCCGCACGCACACAAAATCTATTTTCTAAATTCGAGTTTTTATCCGATTACCATCAAATTTTCGGGGAGTAAAACCAATAATTAAGGTTAGTTTAGGCATCATTCTGTTGATTTATTTCGCCTATATAACCGAAGGGACACCTTATGCATTACATGAATTGAAAGCGTATCAAATCGATTCAAAACAGATTTTTCTCCAAAATCTGCCACACCCAGCTAAACACCCGATTTCATAAAAATAAATAAAGATTTCCCAAATGTTTTTGATTTAAAAATGTTCTATTATCTACTATGTGGCCGTTTGCTGATTTTTCAGAATTTTAGATTTAAAAATGCTCCAGATTTTACACAATTTTTAGATTCTGGAATTGACTCAAGTTCTTTAAATTCTGACCATTTTCATTACCAAAACTTTTCGAAATATCTATTGATATTTTTGATTTTTAAATCATACAAATTCTAAATACAGTAATATCCCAATTTTATCACCCCCTTGGTAAATTTTGGGATGATAAAATGGGGAATGTAACAAAATCGGAAAATTTTGTATTTCCAATTCTTAAATTAATTTTCCATACATGAATCAGTTTATGCCTTCGAAAGGTATAATGCGTGAATGGTACCCGTTGTTTCTTGTCGAAAAGGCTTAAAAAATGCTAGACAGATACTCAGAAATGATTTATAATAAACCATAAGCAGTGAAAGTTATGTCATGAAAATTATTGTTTTTGCGGAATTATGCGGCACGCAACTCCAGAAGTTCCTCCAGGAATACCTCCGGAAGTTCCTCCAGGAATTCCTCCGGAAGTTCCTCCAGGAATTCCTCCGGAAGTTCCTCCAGGAATTCCTCCGGAAGTTCCTCCAGGAATTCCTCCGGAAGTTCCTCCAGGAATTCCTCCGGAAGTTCCTCCAGGAATTCCTCCGGAAGTTCCTCCAGGAATTCCTCCGGAAGTTCCTCCAGGAATTCCTCCGGAAGTTCCTCCAGGAATTCCTCCGGAAGTTCCTCCAGGAATTCCTCCGGAAGTTCCTTCAGGAATTCCTCCGGAAGTTCCTCCAGGAATTCCTCCGGAAGTTCCTCCAGGCATCCTCCGGAAGTTCCTCCAGGAATTCCTCCGGAAGTTCCTCCAGGAATTCCTCCGGAAGTTCCTCCAGGAATTCCTCCGGAAGTTCCTCCAGGAATTCCTCCGGAAGTTCCTCCAGGAATTCCTCCGGAAGTTCCTCCAGGAATTCCTCCGGAAGTTCCTCCAGGAATTCCTCCGGAAGTTCCTCCAGGAATTCCTCCGGAAGTTCCTCCAGGAATTCCTCCGGAAGTTCCTCCAGGAATTCCTCCGGAAGTTCCTCCAGGAATTCCTCCGGAAGTTCCTCCAGGAATTCCTCGGAAGTTCCTCCAGGAATTCCTCCGGAAGTTCCTCCAGGAATTCCTCCGGAAGTTCCTCCAGGAATTCCTCCGGAAGTTCCTCCAGGAATTCCTCCGGAAGTTCCTCCAGGAATTCCTCCGGAAGTTCCTCCAGGAATTCCTCCGGAAGTTCCTCCAGGAATTCCTCCGGAAGTTCCTCCAGGAATTCCTCCGGAAGTTCCTCCAGGAATTCCTCCGGAAGTTCCTCCAGGAATTCCTCCGGAAGTTCCTCCAGGAATTCTTTGGAAGTTCCTTCGAAAATTCCTTAGACGTTTCCTCCAGGAATTCCTCCGGAAGTTCCTCCAGGAATTCCTCCGGAAGTTCCTCCAGGAATTCCTCCGGAAGTTCCACCAGGAATTCCTCCGGAAGTTCCTCCAGGAATTCCTCCGGAAGTTCCTCCAGGAATTCCTCCGGAAGTTCCTCCAGGAATTCCTCCGGAAGTTCCTCCAGGAATTCCTCCGGAAGTTCCTCCAGGAATTCCTCCGGAAGTTCCTCCAGGAATTCCTCGGAAGTTCTTCCAGGAATTCCTCCGAAGTACCTCCAGGAATTCCTCCGAAGTTCATCCAGAAATTCCTCCGAAAGTTCCTCCAGGTATTCCTCCGAAGTACCTCCAGGAATTCCCCTGAAATTCATCCAGGAATTCCTCCGGAAGTTCATCTAGGTATTCCTCCGGAAGTTCCTCCGGGAATTCCTCCGGAAGTTCCTCCAGGAATTCTTCCGAAGTTCATCCAGGAATTCCTCCGGAAGTTCCTCCAGAAATTCATCCGGAAGTTCCTCCAGGAATTTCTCTGAAAGCTCCTCCAGAATTTCCCCCGGGAGTTCCTCCAGGAATTCCTTCGGAAGTTCCTCCAGGAATTCCTTCGGAAGTTCCTCCAGGAATCGGAAGTTCCTCCAGGAATTCCTCCGGAAGTTCCTCCAGGAATTCCTCCGGAAGTTCCTCCAGGAATTCCTCCGGAAGTTCCTCCAGGAATTCCTCCGGAAGTTCCTCCAGGAATTCCTCCGGAAGTTCCTCCAGGAATTCCTCCGGAAGTTCCTCCAGGAATTCCTCCGGAAGTTCCTCCAGGAATTCCTTCGGAAGTTCAAAACTTGTCCTCTGGATCTTCCGTAGTTCATGGAGGACCTTTTAGTGGGATTTGGCTCTCACGTTGCACGTGGAAAGTTAGATTAAAAACCCTGATTAATCCACCTAGCAGTGTTGGAGCCTTTCTCGTGCAAAAAAAAATAAACTAAAAAAATATGAGTGAGTGTTTTTTAGCGTGTTTTGGGCATAATAAACAGAATTTCGGCCATAACATCTGAGCCCATAGTCCGATCTGGATTATTTTAATAGCAAACAATGGGACAGGATTCTCCGTCGAATGGAACCTGTTGCGAGTGATTCGGCCAATGCTAAGTTCCAGTGTGTCATACATTCATACACACATACAGACATCACCTCAATTCGTCGAGCTTAGTCGATTTGTGTCTAACACTATGGGTCTCCGAGCCTTCTATCAAAAGTTCAGTTATGGAGTGATAATATAGCCTTTACGTATACTTAGTATACGAGACAGACAAAAAACTTAAGATGTTTCTCATCGCCTTAAGATCATTTCGACCGAGGCGAGGTGCACAGCGAGCAAGGTGGATCGATCAGATTGAGGACGATTTACGAACCCTCTGTAGACTGCGTAGTTGGCGACGTGTAGCCATAGACCGAGCTGAATGGAGAAGACTTTTATGTACTACAAGGGCCACTCCGGCCTTAGCCTGAGAAAATAAAATAAAAGACGGCTTTGGCAGGTTTTGTTATATTATTGTCAAGGGGGCTTTTGTCGACCAAATTTTATGAAATTTGGCCACAATATTCTTTGATATGCAAAGAATGTTTAGACCAAATTTGAGCATAGTCAGTCATAAAAACACCCCTGCCAATAATAGAACAAAACCTGCCAAAGCCGTCATTCCCCCTAAATAAATTATATCCATTATGCTTGGAATCTATTGAAAAGTGTTTCCCCCTCGGGGAACTCGTCCTGAAACGAAATTTCTGAGGTCAGCACGTCTGGTGGTCTGGAAACAATAAGAAGCAATCTGGCGATGCAATTTCAAGAAGTTTGATACTCACATTGTTGGGGTTCCATTGAAAAATACTTATGACCTCTCTCGCCCCTCTGGGAACCTTTTCTGAAATGGCCACTCGAATGTTCACACGTCCGATGGGCCTAAAATAATCATACGATCAACCAGCTGTGGAAATTTCAAGAAGCTTTGGTACCGAAATTCTAGACCAGTATTACCGAATCAGGACATGTCCCTGAAAATCCGGATTTCTTGGACATCAGGGTGATAGGACCAATCCAACCCAACAACAGCACAGTATAGAGAAAAAATCGAAATCGAATGAGCCCAAAACTGTTGAAATCTGTTGAATATTGCATAAGATTCAAGTATTTCAGTTTCATGGGTACCCTGCTGGCCATTTAAAGGGTAAAAAAAAGTCGGAACCACTTCCTTGATCAAAACTTATGTTAACTCCTACAATTGATTTTAATCGTCATTATTGCGGATCTAGATATCGTGAACTGAATTCCGTAAAGGTACCCGGATGTCCAGCCGTCCACATAAGGGTTATATCACCTTTTCGGCCAAATGAACCTTTTCGGCCATTTGTCCTATTTGGTCAAATGTCCAATTCGGCCAAATGTGTTATTCGGCCGAATGACCTATTCGACCAAATGTTCTATTCGGCCAAATGACTTTCGGCCTAATGGTCTGTTCGGCTAAATGCTACATTCGGCCAAACAACTTCCCGGCCCTTCCCGGTTTTTTGGCGCCGCATTTCCATTAAATTCCAAGTTAAACATGAAATGCGGGACAAGTTAGGCTGAATCCGGTACTGTTCCGCATAATCCGGGACGTCTGGTCACTTTACCTTAACACCAGCCATAAGGTTATACACTGTGGTTTGGAGGTTCAGATCTTTTGTCACGAAATCGACATCATTCGCATTCGATTGTGCAGGAATTTTGCACGGTACACCCTATGAGGAGGAACAATTTTTTTTTGGAAACTTTTGATTGGTCTAAAGAATGATAAAATAATTACTTGACATAACTAATTACACTGCAGTATCCAAGAAGAATTCTAAGGCATTAATATCTACTATTCCATTATGTTCATTAATGTAAGTTATATAATTGTTGAAAAGTGTCAAAATTTTAATTCTAGTTCGATAGTTGATTCCTATTAGTAAGATTTCGCCAGCCTCGGAAGAACACACTTGTTTTCTGTTGAAGTAGCTGCCACGCTGCAACAACTCGTTGACAGTCACTGAATTTATGCCGTAATGTTTCAATTGCTGCATTGCAATGCTCGCAATTCGCATTGTCAGCATGACCAATTCGAGTGAAAAGATCTCGGTGCTGGATTTTTTCATTCACCATCAAATATAGTTGACTCTTTACTTTAGATCCTAGTTGCCTTATTCCCACGTTTCTCCAGCATCTAACCCAATTTATGTTTGGGTATTTACGTTCCACTCTGGGAATATCCGTTTGGCTAAGGTGGTGTTGATGAATCAAATTGGCAATTGGGCACTGTTGTAAATTGGCAGGCAATTGTGCGAACTTTTGAGTTATTATTCTTATATCTGGAAGATCAGGAGGGATGACACGTTGGGGGTTCTCAGGAAAGATTAACGATTTATAGTATGGTATAGCGTCAATCTCCTTAACATGCCTACTTGTTAGCAATGCAGAACATTTTAGTGCTGGTAGTTGAAGCTTAAGACCTCCGTGACCATGGTCTCGAGCCAGTTGTTGTATCGCTATTCGTGCGGGAGCTCTGTTCCACAGGAACGTTCCTATGGTAGAGGTAATTTTCGCCGTGTTACTTGGAGGCAAGATAGACGACAGAAACCAAATTTTGGATGTCATGTATGTGTTAACTACTATAACCTTCTGATGAAGTGTGAGTAGGCGCAGTGATTGCAACCACGCGTGCTGGGCAAACCGACTGACGATAGCATCCCAGTTCAGTTTAATCATCAGCCTAATAGAATTACAATAGTAGATGCCGAGAATTTTAATTTTGTTCACCGTCTGTAGCCATGGAATTTCGATTTGGTTGCCGTCTATATAACCGACATCCAATGCCATCGTCTTTTGCTTGTTGATTTTTGCCCCAGATACCCGTTCAAACCTAGCCAAGAGATCCCTTATTTCAATGACTATTTGATGCGATGATACGACGACAGTAATGTCATCGGCGTAAGCTACGACGAGGTCATTTCCACATGTACGTTCTAATTGCCGAAGAAGTGGGTGTAGGTATGGAACGAATAGATGCATACTCATAGGATCACCCTGTATAACCGATCGTTGAATCGGAAACGATGTGGATAGGCGTCCGTTTACCATAAACTGAGACGATGATGTACTGGAAATACGCGCTAGTAGTCGAACAAGATCGGTATTTATCCCGAGTGAAGCACATGGTTCTGTGGAGAAAGGTGTGCCGAACTCTGTCGAATGTTTGTTCTAGATCAAAAGAGATGAGTTTAGCTCTCTGTTTGTTTTTGATCAATTGCGCTATCCGATCCTTGAGAGCCAGCGTAGCTTGGTAGATGTTTCCTTCGGGATTTGCACACTTTTGCACATTACTTATTAGGTGGTGCTGCCTCATGACATTTTCTAGTCCTGCCTTCAAAATCCGAGCTAGCAACTTGTAGTCGTAGTTCAAAAGGGAGATGGGCCTGTATGCTTTGATGGTATTGTCGGTGCCTTTCTTTTTATCCAGTACGATTACTCCGTTGACGAAGTCCGCCGGAAAGTTTGATTGTAGTGCCTCATTCAGAATCAGATTTAGTTCTCTGTGGATGACATCGAATGTACGCTGGTAGAACTCTTTTGGTATGCCATCCGGCTCTGGTGATTTCTTTGCAGCGCTAGTTTTGATTGCAGTGTAGATTTCAGCAGTGGTGATCTCTCGCATACAAGCTCCGTTTGCTTCGTCGTTCTCTGGAATAACTCTATCGCATAGAAATGTTTCGTTTTCGTGACGATTGTTTCTGTTTCTGTATACAGATTAGCAAAATACTGAAGCACATGACTTTCAATTTGTTCAGAGCTTTCCAGAAGTTCTGCTTGTTCGTTTTGCAGGCGGCTTATCGTAGTTTTTTTTCCTACTCCTCTCACCTAGCTGGAATGTCGATAGAGGCTCTCCGGCGACAAATGTTTCATTTATTTGTGTGAACTGGTGTGTAAAGCGACGTTGCAGTGCTAGCATTTCAGCTTTTAAACTGTTGAGCGTAGGTAACAGCTCCGGGTGCTGATAGTATCTGTTGTATGCTTGGTTCAGCTGTGCGCATAACCGTTGATGCTCATTGTGGAAGATGTTGTAGACAGCTCTTGATTTCCAACGGAAGAATTTCAAGATTTGCGGCTTGGCATACCTCACCCACCAAAGTATCCATGAATGATAATTCCGACGTTGTCGCGTCCAGTACTGCCATCGATTCTGGAAGTGTTGAATGTGTTCGGTTGTTAGTATGTGGGGACGAAGTGACCAGAAACCTCTGCCGTTCGGCCGTCCGAGGGATGGCAGACATAGTCGCATTGTAACCGCCTTATGATTCGTAAAAGAGCAAACATGGGTATCGATGGTTCTCAGTTGCCTACGAAGTCCATGATCTACGTAGAACCGATCTAATCTAGATTCCGAGTTATGGGTTATGTACGTCGGATCGATCGTTCTCGGCTTTAGTGTCTCCCACACATCGGATAGCTGCAGTTGTCGTATGGTTGCTTGTAGAGAAGGGCTCATATTGTAGCCTGTTGCGTCACATTGACGAAGTACACAATTAAAGTCTCCTCCGAGTATCATGTGACCGGTTCTATGCCGGAGATAGTAGGCAAGCGTGCCATTAAAAAACGCTCTCTCTCAGCGCGAGCAGCAGTGCCCGAGGGAGCGTATACACAAGCTAGAGTGGTGTTGTTAACCCGAAGAGATGTTATTCGGCTATCCAGGCTCTTTTCTACGTGGCTGAACTGTATGTGTTCTTTGAGGGCAATCGCTGTCCCCCTTCTCGCCAGATCCACGTTACTAATGACGGTATATCCAGGTAACGATATTAATTATTAAATATTGTTTGTTGTCGACTTCCTGAAGGAAGACGATGTCTAGCTCCATGGTTCGAAGAAACGTGAGTAGGACGTTCAGTTTATTCGTGTTCGTGATTGCGTTTATATTTATTGTAGCAAGGTTGTAACTAAAATTATCCATTATAGATTATTGTTATCAAGGGCCACTCCTTCGTCGTCGTCGGGTCGCATTTTTTTACCGGATCTTCGTGTGCGTCTGCTGCTTGAGGATGATGTGGAATCGTCTGTTTCTCCTCCATCATGCTTTCGGTTGGGGAGCGGTGCCGATGTTACATCGTCAACCACTGGTTGAGGGAAGAGAAGATGTTGTTGTTTGAAGATAGATTCGTTTGTCTGCTTGTTGGCAGTGCCACCGGAGGAGTGCGAACGTGGCTGCGATGAAATCGTTGTTGTTTTCCTGGTTACGGTTTGCCATGAAGTTGAGGCCGCTGGAGCACTCGAATTCGCAGTATTTTTTGTTATCTCCTTTCTGCCTCTGTTCAGTTTGCTTCGGTCCTAATGGTAGTCGTGTTGGCACTTTTGGTCCAGACGATTGTCGAGTGACGGTGGCGTATGATTTTGCATTTGTGTCCGACGATAGTTTTCGGAACATAAGCTTTTTGTTTTGTATACATGATATACCGGAGTGTACGAACTCGGAGCAATGACGACAAGTGAGTTGCTGGCCATAAAACGACACATTTGTAGTCTCGCCATCAATTGTGATATACGAAGGAATATTATGTTTTACTACCATTTTGACTAACCGAACTTCGGTCGGGTACCCACCGAAAAGGTTAGTATCTCCCCACATTTGTTAGCGAATTGAGAGCACTTCTCCATAGTCGCTTAAGAAGTTCGCGATTTGATCGTCAGTGATGTCTATAGGGAGATCGTAGAGCTTGACATCGACAGCTCCGTCCTCCATCTTTAGTCTTAGCCTGTATAATTTTCCATCGGATTCGATGTCGTCCTTGTCGTCGTGTTGTTCAATCTCTCTTTGAGCAATCGACAAGTCGTTGGCCGTGATGAAAGTACAGCCTAGTGTCCTACTGCATTAAATACGTTTCACTTCATCACGAGTCATTTCTAGCACTGTACCAATGAACTCGTGTAGCTCTTCGGAAGAAGGTTTTTTCGGCACGTTAGCATATTCAATGCGGAACGTGTTCTCGCGACGCCTCATTTCCGATTTTCACCGTTCCTGGGCCCGGCGATACCAAAGAAAATCAAAACTCGAAGGAATAGAAAGATGTTGTAGCCCGTGATAGATTTCCGTAAAAAGTGAACACATCCACTCGGTTTGGAAGTTCAACACTAAAAAAATTGGCAACAAACCCCTACATAAACTCGTATTTTGTTTAACCCTTTTGTTACCGACAAAAAAACACCTTTACGATACCGACAGGGTACCCGGTACCCACGGACTTAAAATGATCATAACATTGTCAGTTTTTCATTTTGACGATTTTGGTTTGTATGGATTCAGTATGTATAAAATGAAGTTATATATTCAACCAAATAAAGATTTCTTACGTCATGACTGAGGAATTTTGGAAGCATGATCTGATGAGTAATTAGACAATAAGATGGTTTGAGAACGGACCGGTCATCCTGGAACAGGTTCCCGTGGGGCCTAAAGTGGCCATAAACTCATACTGAAGAAACCCTGGCAATATGGGTATCAAAATTCTAGAAATTGTTTCGGAAGCATGATCTTATGTGTAATTGAATGTGAATTCAAAAACTTTATGCATTAGGTATTCATGGAACTTGAAAATTTTCAGAAATACACTCATATCATATTTCTTCAATTGTCATTCATTTCATTTCATTTATTTAGTCTACATCTATACAGATAACACTGAATCAACAATTTGACGCCACAATACACGGTTCGAGGCCGCATCTCTCCATCCTCGAATACGCCCCACGCTCGCCAAGTCGTTCTGCACCTGGTCTGCCCATCTCGCTCGCTGCGCTCCACGTCGTCTCGTACCTGCCGGATCGGAAGCGAACACCATCTTTGCAGGGTTGCTGTCCGGCATTCTTGCAACATGCCCTGCCCATCGTACCCTTCCGGCTTTAGCTACCTTCTGGATACTGGGTTCGCCGTAGAGCTGGGCGAGCTCATGGTTCATTCTTCGCCGCCACACACCGTCTTCTTGTACACCGCCAAAGATGGTCCTAAGCACCCGTCTCTCGAATACTCCGAGTGCTTGCAAGTCCTCCTCGAGCATTGTCCATGTTTCATGTCCGTAGAGGACTACCGGTCTTATTAACGTCTTGTACATGACACATTTGGTGCGGTGGCGAATCTTGTTCGACCGCAGTTTCTTCTGGAGCCCGTAGTAGGCCCGACTTCCACAGATGATGCGCCTTCGTATTTCACGACTAACGTTGTTGTCAGCCGTTAGCAAGCATCCGAGGTAGACGAATTCCTCGACCACCTCGAAGGTATCCCCGTCTATCGTAACACTGCTTCCCAGGCGGGCCCTGTCGCGCTCGGTTCCGCCCACAAGCATGTACTTTGTCTTTGACGCATTCACCACCAGTCCAACTTTTGTTGCTTCACGTTTCAGGCGGGTGTACAGTTCTGCCACCTTTGCAAATGTTCGGCCGACAATGTCCATGTCATCCGCGAAGCAAATAAATTGACTGGATCTGTTGAAAATCGTTCCCCGGCTGTTACACCCGGCTCTCCGCATGACACCTTCTAGCGCAATGTTGAACAACAGGCACGAAAGTCCATCACCTTGTCTTAGTCCCCGGCGCGATTCGAACGATCTGGCGGCGTCCACCGAGATCTACACACAGTTTTGCACACCATCCACCGTTGCTTTGATCAGTCTGGTAAGCTTTCCAGGGAAGCTGTTCTCGTCCATAATTTTCCATAGCTCTACGCGGTCTATACTGTCGTATGCCGCCTTGAAATCAACGAACAGATGGTGCGTTGGGACCTGGTATTCACGGCATTTTTGAAGGATTTGCCGTACAGTAAAGATCTGGTCCGTTGTCGAGCGGCCGTCAACGAAGCCGGCCCACGAACTCGTTCACTAATGGTGACAGACGACGGAAGATGATCTGGGATATCACTTTGTAGGCGGCATTAAGGATGGTGATCGCTCGAAAGTTCTCACACTCCAGTTTGTCGCCTTTCTTGTAGATGGGGCATATAACCCCTTCCTTCCACTCCTCCGGTAGCTGTTCGGTTTCCCAGATTCTGACTATCAGTTTGTGCAGGCAAGTGGCCAGCTTTTCCGGGGCCATCTTGATGAGCTCAGCTCCGATACCATCCTTACCAGCTGCTTTATTGGTCTTTAGCTGTTGAATGGCATCCTTAACTTCCCTCAAGGTGGGGGCTGGTTGGCTTCCATCGTCCGCTGAACTGACGTAGTCATCTCCTCCGCTGCCTTGACTTTCATTGCCTGTACTCTCAGCGCCATTCAGATGTTCCTCGTAGTGCTGCTTCCACCTTTCGATCACCACACGTTCGTCCGTCAAGATGCTCCCATCCTTATCCCGGCACATTTCGGCTCGCGGCACGAAGCCTTTGCGGGATGCGTTGAGCTTCTGATAGAACTTGCGTGTATCTTGAGAACGGCACAGCTGTTCCATCTCCTCGCACTCCGCTTCTTCCAGGCGGCGTTTCTTCTCCTGAAAAGGCGGGTCTGCTGTCTCCGCTTCCGTCTATAACGTTCCACGTTCTGCCGGGTACCTTGCTGCAGCGCGACCGCCCGCGCTGCGTCCTTCTCCTCCAGAATCTGTCTGCACTCTTCGTCGAACCAATCGTTCCGTCGACTTCGACCCATATACCCGACGTTGTTCTCCGCTGCGTCGTTAATGGCTGCTTTGACTGTATTCCAGCAGTCCTCAAGAGGGGCCCCATCGAGCTCACCCTCTTCCGGCAACGCTGCCTCGAGATGCTGCGCGTATGCAGTGGCGACATCAGGTTGCTTCAGTCGCTCTAGGTCGTACCGCGGCGGTCGTCGGTACCGAACATTGTTGATGACGGATAGTTTTGGGCGCAGTTTACCCATCACCAGATAGTGGTCAGAGTCGATGTTAGCGCCACGATATGTCCTGACGTCGATAATGTCGGAGAAGTGCCGTCCATCAATCAGAACGTGGTCGATTTGTGATTCTGTCTGCAGTGGCGATCTCCAGGTGTACCGATACGGGAGGCTGTGTTGGAAGTAGGTGCTGCGAATGGCCATATTCTTGGAGGCGGCGAAATCAATTAGTCGTAGGCCGTTTTCGTTCGTCAGCCGGTGAGCGCTGAACTTTCCAATAGTCGGTCTAAACTCCTCCTCTTGGCCAACCTGAGCGTTCAAATCTCCTATGATGATTTTGACGTCGTGGCTTGGGCAGCTGTCGTACTCACGTTCCAGCTGCGCGTAGAATGCGTCCTTATCATCATCAGTGCTTCCGGAGTGTGGGCTATGGACGTTGATTATGCTGAAGTTGAAGAACCGGCCTTTGATCCTCAACCTGCACATTCTCTCGTTGATCGGCCACCACCCGATCACGCGCCTTTGCATGTCGCCCATCACTATGAAAGCTGTTCCCAGCTCGTGTGTGCTGCCGCAGCTCTGGTAGATGGTATGATTACCTCTAAACGTTCGCACCATTGATCCCTTCCAACAAACCTCCTGCAGCGCTACGATGCCGAATCCACGGTCCTTGAGCACATCGGCGAGTATGCGTGTGCTCCCGATGAAGTTGAGAGATTTGCAGTTCCACGAACCGAGTTTCCAATCGCTAGTCCCTTTTCGTCGCAGTGGTCTTCGCCGATGGTTCCGGTCCGTACTCTCTTGTTGATTGTTCGTTGCTTATGATTTTTAAAGGCTGGCTTGCAGGGCCTGACACCAAACCCCTAAATTTCCGGAGGACCATTCCTCCTTATTTCCGGTGGACCATGGTGCACAGTTTCATAGAGTCCCTCGCTGGCACTCGGACGATGATCAGCCGCCCTAACATGGAGAACAGACGCTGTTGTGAGCCGATCCTGACATGGAGAACAGACGCTCAATAAGATTTGCACCTCCGGAAGGAGCAAACCCCCTTCCCTGTCAGCATACGACCATAGTTCCCACCGGGGTTGGTTACCCGATCTTCCCTAAGGTTGCTCGTATCCCGGCCAGCACCGCGGGGAGGTAGGGATAGGAGTTGCTGGGTAAGAGGCTAAGGACCGCGAGATGGGGTCTATTTTATTCCTTCAGGTACGCGAAGTACCAATGGTACGCTTTACCCAGCATTCGCCGTGCCTTCAATTGTATATTACACATTTATCTACATTTAGTTATATGAAGAAGACAAGTTGACACAGACACAGCGTTCTAAAGCAATCATAGCATCATTGGAAATCAGTTGTATTTTTCACGAATTTCGTAATGTTAGATCCAGAACGAATGAGCGATAAACTTGGTCAAACAAGTTCTATTGCAGCCCATGTGCGCAGTGCCTTACATCGGCTTCGAGCTGGTATCATGGCCTCCTCTAGACTGAAACTCTAGTTACGTCTATGCAGAAAACAGTGAAATATTAGCCTCAGTTTTAATGTAATAATTACGATTAAAAAGTAAATCTTTTCTATTTAGAAATAGATATTTTGTCTATAAATCAGTACGTACAAAACGTACAATAACTATTTTCAAATATTCTTGTGCTCCGCCCTACACCAGTACAAGCACCTTGCATGAGGCCTAATATTCTCACATGATAAGAATTCAATTTATGATCCTCTTGTGAACTTGAAATAGCCATTGGCTAATACATATTTAATCTTTCTCAGCAACCAGCCAGCGTGCCCGACATTAAATTTTATGCAAACAACCTGCCGAAAAGTATCCATTTCGGATGCAAATTCCACGAATGATCTCTCGCAATAAGATTTTTATGCACCGATAAGGATCACGCCGCAGCGATGATCGCCCGTCGGTCGTCGCCGTCGACGATGGTCGTGTGCCCAGCAGCAACAGAAATCCCATTTCCGATCGCACTTATCCTGTTGCTTCGTCCTACCGCAAACACATTGACCACGATCAGCAGCACGTTATTGTAATCGGAACGTGGAATCTAATTTCTGATGCTCGAAGACGGAGCATTCGAGTCTACAAAAGGCGGCCATTCCGATAAGGTGTTTGATTAAACGGCATGATCGGTGCAAACCGATTGGAATTGAAGCCACGACGGTGGCGGCGGTTTTGGTCGGTCTTCTGTTGATTCGGGGTGCGAGCCGCTCGTAAAATTCCGTTTGGTCGCGTCCGCCGCCAGGCAAATATTAGATTTGGCGGTTAACAAAAGGCAACGCGAACAGCAAACACTCGTACATCATAAGGAATATGCCGATTTGCGGTTTCTCTATCGACGGGCGGGCGGCGGGTGTGGACGAACGGGCGTCGTCGTCGGTCGGGCCAAGGATCAAAGCGGATAGCTCGGAACAAGGATCACGCCGAGCAAAGTGCATTCGAACAGATCCTACTTATCTGCGGCGTGGCAGTCCAGAGGCAGAAACTCGATTTGGGATTTGATTGCAATCTTGGAAGCCGCTTATGACCTGCGGCGCTTCTGTGGATCTTCCCCACAGTCGGTATCAGAGTCGGTAGTGCCAAATGTGTATAATTTGAATGTGTGCCAATCCAGAGCGAGATGGGCCGAATATGATAATCCCGTGGTGGCGCAGTGCCCACTAAAACAAATAGGCTTACCACCGCAATGACAGGGTTCATTCGTGAATTGGACCAAATTATATGTTTGTTTTTGAAAATGTACCAAAAGTATCACCCGACGTGTTGAGTGGGTCTAACTATGAAGGTGTTCACAGGTTGGAGCGAACCGGTTTGATAATGGGGCTGGATTTGTTTGTACAACTGCAAGTATGTAATTAAGGCCTTGCGTGAGATGAACGACGATGCAGAAATTGATTAGGATCTAATGCAGTAGACGGGGCGATTTCGGATTTGTGAATATTTAATTATTTTAATCATGATTTAAAGTTCAATCCAGTTTATTTTTACTCAAGAAGGAGAAGACTACGATTGTAGTAGCATGCAATGTGTATGAACTAGCCCACATATTAGGCAAAGTCAAAGACAACGTTAAAATATGTTAGGAGAGAGGGCTGTATGTCAGGATGAGGCTTCTTGCCGTAATTAAGCACCTAACGAAGTGTGCCATGAATTATAAAAAGCTTTGAATAGTTCTAGAAGGAATTACCAAATAGTTCCGAAGTAATGTTCTGAAATTAATTTCCGGACGAAAATCTCAAGTAAGTTTTAAAGGATTTGAAAGGAAATTCATCCAATGTTTTGAAGGTACTCCCAGCACGTGTGAAAACAAATTCTGAAGGAAGACTTAAAAAGATTGAAGCAGAATTCATGACTGGAACCCAGCGGGACATCGCAGCAGGTGCAGACCCAGATGCTCACGACGGCGCAGTTTCGATAGAGAAATAAATGCAGTCGAGCGAAATCTAGCCAGGCAATAGGTATAAGCTATTACAGGTACAATCAAGCTTAGCTTAAAATATTCATCTTCATGAAGGAACTTCGGTCCGAGTTTTGACAAACATCGCATGATAATTCAAAACATAGAATGACATAGTCAGACGACTACTCCGCAAACTCATCCATTCGACTGTCACTGAGTGTGTTTAATATGTGCAGAAAAAAACATAAATAGCATTGTTTATTTTGATACTTGCTATTGAAAGTGCCTCGCGGATGAAAATCGGATTCAGCTCTATTTGATAAATTACTTTACTCATTTAAAACGTGTTCAGAATTCAGATAATTTATCAATTTGTAGAATGTGCATAAATATTCAATGACCAATATTCAAGCGAATATTGACAGCCCAGAGCCGACTATGAATGTGTCTGGAAGTGAGGTGACAAGTGAAGAAAGGTAGACTACACCAAAAATTTTCGATTGTTTTACACTCTGTACGGGACCCATAAGTAAGTAAGTAAGTGAACCAATGGCAGATCCGGAGGATTTTTTCAGGAAGGGCCAGAGAAATTTTCCAATTCTTAGAAAGCTACACTCAAGAAACAAATCTTACAATTATTGCTTATAGAATCTTGGCTGTTTACAATGAACATTGCGAAGCACTTGACTGAACAATGTCTCAGCATAATATTAGACAATATTTATAAAAAATAAACATAAGAATTTCAGTAGTATAAATTTAAAACAAAATTATCTACAGCTTCACTGAAAAACCATGGCTCACCGAAAATTTCAGCGGAATGGTTCTCTGAAAATTTACGGGGTTGGTGTCAGGCCCAGCAAGGCTGCTTTATAAAAAACAGCGACGAATAATCAGCGAGAGAATACGGACCGGAACGATTCGATTTGCTTGACTGCGGATGTCATAGATTGACAAGGGCGTGTGTCATAAATAATTTATTTATAAATTATAACTAATTAATAAAAAGTAAGAACTAAAATGTGTTGAAATATACGTTAAAAAGTAATGAGTAACAAGTAATGAGTGATGAAAATGAGAAATGAGAAACGGCAAGAGGTAGAAATCGAGAATTCCACTAAAAAAGACTAAATAAGTTTGGAATCAATCGAGAATTGTAAAATGGGAATTGGGACATGGGAATTGAGTCGTGAAATGGTGGAAGTGAGAAGTAAGAATGAGAATTTAAAAGTTAGAAGCAGTACAGTCAGAAATGAAAAACGTGATGTAAGAAGTGTAAGAAGAAATAGAAAACGAAACAAAAAGTTAAACAAAGGGGAGCTAGAAGTTTAATTGGAGAATTGAGAAATAAAACGCGAAAAACTGTTAATGCTACGAAAAAGTGTTAATGCTACCCAAAATTAACTTTCTTCAGAACAGGTTGTAGCCTTCTTTCAAGAGGCTCGGAAGCCTCCTTTCAAGAGGCTCGGAAGCCTCCTTTCAAGAGGCTCGGAAGCCTCCTTTCAAGAGGCTCGGAAGCCTCCTTTCAAGAGGCTCGGAAGCCTCCTTTCAAGAGGCTCGGAAGCCTCCTTTCAAGAGGCTCAGGCCTCCTTTCAAGAGGCTCAGAAGCCTCCTTTCAAGAAGCTCAGGAAGCCTCCTTTCAGAAGCTCGAAGCCTCCTTTCAAGAGGCTCAGGAAGCCTCCTTTCAAGAGGCTCAGGAAGCCTCCTTTCAAGAGGCCCGAAGCCTCCTTTCAAGAGGCCCGGAAGCCTCCTTTCAAGAGGCCCGGAAGCCTCCTTTCAAGAGGCCAGAGCCTCCTTTCAAGAGGCCCGGAAGCCTCCTTTCAAGAGGCCAGGAAGCCTCCTTTCAAGAGGCCCGGAAGCCTCCTTTCAAGAGGCCCAGGAAGCCTCCTTTCAAGAGGCCCAGAAGCCTCCTTTCAAGAGGCCCGAAGCCTCCTTTCAAGAGGCCAGGAAGCCTCCTTTCAAGAGGCCAGGAAGCCTCCTTTCAAGAGGCCCAGGAAGCCTCCTTTCAAGAGGCCAGAAGCCTCCTTTCAAGAGGCCAGGAAGCCTCCTTTCAAGAGGCCCAGGCCTCCTTTCAAGAGGCCCGGAAGCCTCCTTTCAAGAGGCCAGGAAGCCTCCTTTCAAGAGGGCCCGGAAGCCTCCTTTCAAGAGGCCCGGAAGCCTCCTTTCAAGAGGCCAGGAAGCCTCCTTTCAAGAGGCCAGGAAGCCTCCTTTCAAGAGGGCCAGGCCTCCTTTCAAGAGGCCCGGAAGCCTCCTTTCAAGAGGCCTGAAGCCTCCTTTCAAGAGGGCCAGAAGCCTCCTTTCAAGAGGCCAGAAGCCTCCTTTCAAGAGGCCTGGAAGCCTCCTTTCAAGAGGCCCGGAAGCCTCCTTTCAAGAGGCCCGGAAGCCTCCTTTCAAGAGGCCCGGAAGCCTCCTTTCAAGAGGCCCAGGAAGCCTCCTTTCAAGAGGCTCAGAAGCCTCCTTTCAAGAGGAGACTCGGAAGCCTCCTTTCAAGAGGCTCCGGAAGCCTCCTTTCAAGAGGCTCAGGCCTCCTTTCAAGAGGCTCAGAAGCCTCCTTTCAAGAGGCAGAAGCCTCCTTTCAAGAGGCTCGGAAGCCTCCTTTCAAGAGGCTCAGAAGCCTCCTTTCAAGAGGCTCAGAAGCCTCCTTTCAAGAGGCCCAGGCTCCTTTCAAGGAAGCCTCCTCCTTTCAAGAAGGCTCCAGGAAGCCTCCTTTCAAGAGGCTCGGAAGCCTCCTTTCAAGAGGCCAGGCCTCCTTTCAAGAGGCCCAGAGCCTCCTTTCAAGAGGCCAGAAGCCTCCTTTCAAGAGGCCAGGAAGCCTCCTTTCAAGAGGCCAGGAAGCCTCCTTTCAAGAGGCCAGGAAGCCTCCTTTCAAGAGGCCGGAAGCCTCCTTTCAAGAGGCCCGGAAGCCTCCTTTCAAGAGGCCAGGAAGCCTCCTTTCAAGAGGCCAGAAGCCTCCTTTCAAGAGGCCCGGAAGCCTCCTTTCAAGAGGCCCAGGAAGCCTCCTTTCAAGAGGCCCGGAAGCCTCCTTTCAAGAGGCCAGAAGCCTCCTTTCAAGAGGCCCAGGAAGCCTCCTTTCAAGAGGCTCAGGAAGCCTCCTTTCAAGAGGCCCGGAAGCCTCCTTTCAAGAGGCTCAGGAAGCCTCCTCCTTTCAAGAGCTCAGGAAGCCTCCTTTCAAGGCTCGGAAGCCTCCTTTCAAGAGGCTCAGAAGCCTCCTTTCAAGAGGCTCAGGAAGCCTCCTTTCAAGAGGCTCAGGCCTCCTTTCCAAGAGGCTCAGGAAGCCTCCTTTCAAGAGGCTCAGGAAGCCTCCTTTCAAGAGGCCTCGAAGCCTCCTTTCAAGAGGCTCAGGAAGCCTCCTTTCAAGAGGCCCGGAAGCCTCCTTTCAAGAGGCTCAGAAGCCTCCTTTCAAGAGGCTCAGAAGCCTCCTTTCAAGAGGCTCAGAAGCCTCCTTTCAAGAGGCTCAGAGCCTCCTTTCAAGAGGCTCAGAAGCCTCCTTTCAAGAGGCCTGGAAGCCTCCTTTCAAGAGGCTCAGGAAGCCTCCTTTCAAGAGGCTCAGGAAGCCTCCTTTCAAGAGGCTCAGAAGCCTCCTTTCAAGAGGCTCAGAGCCTCCTTTCAAGAGGCTCGGAAGCCTCCTTTCAAGAGGCTCAGAAGCCTCCTTTCAAGAGGCTCGGAAGCCTCCTTTCAAGAGCTCAGAAGCCTCCTTTCAAGAGGCTCAGAGCCTCCTTTCAAGAGCTCAGAGCCTCCTTTCAAGAGCTCAGAAGCCTCCTTTCAAGAGGCTCAGGAAGCCTCCTTTCAAGAGGCTCAGGAAGCCTCCTTTCAAGAGGCTCGGAAGCCTCCTTCCAAGAGGCTCCGAAGCCTCCTTTCAAGAGGCTCAGGCAGCCCCCCTTCAAGAGGCTCAGGAAGCCTCCTTTCAAGAGGCTCAGGAAGCCTCCTTTCAAGAGGCTCAGGAAGCCTCCTTTCAAGAGGCTGAAGCCTCCTTTCAAGAGCTCAGGAAGCCTCCTTTCAAGAGGCTCAGGAAGCCTCCTTTCAAGAGGCTCGGAAGCCTCCTTTCAAGAGGCTCGGAAGCCTCCTTTCAAGAGGCTCGGAAGCCTCCTTTCAAGAGGCTCGGAAGCCTCCTTTCAAGAGGCTCGGAAGCCTCCTTTCAAGAGGCTCGGAAGCCTCCTTTCAAGAGGCTCGGAAGCCTAGTAGCACATAAGTTCTAAATAAGCTTATATAACTGACATACGTCCAAATCCAGTCATATATGAGCCACTGCAACCAAATCCGTCAAAATTGAGCTGCCAGGAAAGCCTCCTTTCAAGAGGCTCGGAAGCCTCCTTTCAAGAGGCTCGGAAGCCTCCTTTCAAGAGGCTCGGAAGCCTCCTTTCAAGAGGCTCGGAAGCCTCCTTTCAAGAGGCTCGGAAGCCTCCTTTCAAGAGGCTCGGAAGCCTCCTTTCAAGAGGCTCAGAGCCTCCTTTCAAGAGCTCAGAGCCTCCTTTCAAGAGCTCAGAAGCCTCCTTTCAAGAGGCTCAGGCCTCCTTTCAAGAGGCTCAGAAGCCTCCTTTCAAGAGGCTCAGGAAGCCTCCTTTCAAGAGGCTCGGAAGCCTCCTTTCAAGAGGCTCGGAAGCCTCCTTTCAAGAGGCTCAGAGCCTCCTTTCAAGAGGCTCAGAAGCCTCCTTTCAAGAGCTCAGAGCCTCCTTTCAAGAGGCTCAGGAAGCCTCCTTTCAAGAGGCTCAGGCCTCCTTTCAAGAGGCTCAGGAAGCCTCCTTTCAAGAGGCTCAGAAGCCTCCTTTCAAGAGGCTCGGAAGCCTCCTTTCAAGAGGCTCAGAAGCCTCCTTTCAAGAGGCTCAGAAGCCTCCTTTCAAGAGGCTCAGGAAGCCTCCTTTCAAGAGGCTCAGAGCCTCCTTTCAAGAGGCTCGGAAGCCTCCTTTCAAGAGGCTCAGAAGCCTCCTTTCAAGAGGCTCAGAAGCCTCCTTTCAAGAGGCTCAGAAGCCTCCTTTCAAGAGGCTCAGAAGCCTCCTTTCAAGAGGCTCAGAAGCCTCCTTCAAGAGGCTCAGGAAGCCTCCTTTCAAGAGGCTCAAGCCTCCTTTCAAGAGGCTCGGAAGCCTAGTAGCACATAAGTTCTAAATGTTTCATATAACTGACATACGTCCAAATCCAGTCATATATGAGCCACTGCAACCAAATCCTTTCAAAATTGAGCTGCCAGGAAAGCCTCCTTTCAAGAGGCTCAGAGCCTCCTTTCAAGAGGCTCAGGAAGCCTCCTTTCAAGAGCTCAGGCCTCCTTTCAAGAGGCTCAGGAAGCCTCCTTTCAAGAGGCTCGGAAGCCTCCTTTCAAGAGGCTCAGAGCCTCCTTTCAAGAGGCTCAGAAGCCTCCTTTCAAGAGGCTCAGGAAGCCTCCTTTCAAGAGCTCAGGAAGCCTCCTTTCAAGAGGCTCAGAAGCCTCCTTTCAAGAGGCTCAGAAGCCTCCTTTCAAGAGGCTCGGAAGCCTCCTTTCAAGAGCTCGGAAGCCTCCTTTCAAGAGGCTCAGAAGCCTCCTTTCAAGAGGCTCAGAGCCTCCTTTCAAGAGGCTCGGAAGCCTCCTTTCAAGAGGCCTGGAAGCCTCCTTTCAAGAGGCTCAGAAGCCTCCTTTCAAGAGGCTCAGGAAGCCTCCTTTCAAGAGGCTCAGGCCTCCTTTCAAGAGGCTCAAGCCTCCTTTCAAGAGGCTCAGAAGCCTCCTTTCAAGAGCTCAGAGCCTCCTTTCAAGAGGCTCAGAGCCTCCTTTCAAGAGGCTCAGAAGCCTCCTTTCAAGAGGCTCAGAAGCCTCCTTTCAAGAGGCTCCAGGAAGCCTCCTTTCAAGAGGCTCAGAGCCTCCTTTCAAGAGGCTCAGAGCCTCCTTTCAAGAGGCTCGGAAGCCTCCTTTCAAGAGGCTCAGAAGCCTCCTTTCAAGAGGCCTGGAAGCCTCCTTTCAAGAGGCTCAGGCCTCCTTTCAAGAGGCTCAGGAAGCCTCCTTTCAAGAGGCTCAGAAGCCTCCTTTCAAGAGGCTCAGAGCCTCCTTTCAAGAGGCTTGGAAGCCTCCTTTCCAAGAGGCTCAGGAAGCCTCCTTTCAAGAGCTCAAGCCTCCTTTCAAGAGCTCAGAGCCTCCTTTCAAGAGGCTCAAGCCTCCTTTCAAGAGGCTCAGAGCCTCCTTTCAAGAGGCTCAGAGCCTCCTTTCAAGAAGGCTCAGAAGCCTCCTTTCAAGGCTCAGAAGCCTCCTTTCAAGAGGCTCAGAGCCTCCTTTCAAGAGCTCAGGAAGCCTCCTTTCAAGAGGCTCAGAGCCTCCTTTCAAGAGGCTCGGAAGCCTCCTTTCAAGAGGCTCAGAAGCCTCCTTTCAAGAGGCTCGGAAGCCTCCTTTCAAGAGGCTCGGAAGCCTCCTTTCAAGAGGGTCAGAAGCCTCCTTTCAAGAGGCTCGGAAGCCGCCTTTCAAGAGGCTCGGAAGCCTCCTTTCAAGAGGCCTGGAAGCCTCCTTTCAAGAGGCCAGGTAGCCTCCTTTCCAAGAGGCTCAGAAGCCTCCTTTCAAGAGGCTCAGGAAGCCTCCTTTCAAGAGGCTCAGGAAGCCTCCTTTCAAGAGGCTCAGGAAGCCTCCTTTCAAGAGGCTCAGAGCCTCCTTTCAAGAGGCTCGGAAGCCTCCTTTCAAGAGGCTCAGAGCCTCCTTTCAAGAGGCTCAGGAAGCCTCCTTTCAAGAGCTCAGGAAGCCTCCTTTCAAGAGGCTCAGAAGCCTCCTTTCAAGAGGCTCAGGCCTCCTTTCAAGAGGCTGAAGCCTCCTTTCAAGAGGCTCGGAAGCCTCCTTTCAAGAGGCTCGGAAGCCTCCTTTCTAGAGGCTCGGAAGCCTCCTTCCAAGAGGCTCGGAAGCCTCCTTCCAAGAGGCTCGGAAGCCTCCTTTCAAGAGGCTCGGAAGCCTCCTTTCAAGAGGCTCGGAAGCCTCCTTTCAAGAGGCTCGGAAGCCTCCTTTCAAGAGGCTCGGAAGCCACCTTTCAGGAGGCTCGGAAGCCACCTTTCAAGAGGCTCGGAAGCCTCCTTTCGAGAGGTTCGGAAGCCACCTTTCAAGAGGCTCGGAAGCCCACTTTCAAGAGGCTCGGAAGCCTCCTTTCAAGAGGTTCGGAAGCCCACTTTCAAGAGGCCCGGAAGCCTCCTTTCAAGAGGCTAGGAAGCCTCCTTTCAAGATGCCCGGAAGCCTCATTTAAGAGGCCAGGAAGCCTTCTTTATAAGGATCGAAAGCCTCTTTTCATTAGGCTTGGTATTCTTCTTTCGCGAGGCTTGAAAGTCTGCTTTCAAGAGGTTCAGAGGCGTCCAAGCGTCCAAGCAAGCCAAGAGGCTTAGAAAAGTTTATTTTAAGTGGCTCAAAAGCCGCTTTTTGAGAGGTACGGAAATCACCCTCCAAGAAGATTGACCGCCGCTTTTCAAAAAGCGCAGCAGGCTACTTAAAATACGCTCGGAAGTCTCCAATAATCATTTTAAGATCCTATTTTCATATATTCTATGAGTTACGCTTATTTTTATTCGTGTCTGTGTTTACAATCATCATTACAATCAAACTCCCACTGTCTGGCAGTGGCATTATGGTTTGAATATACCTGCAACCATTTTATTTTATTACAATTGCAAGAATCTTAGTTGCGGAAGCTAGAAGGTGATAACTCTATTGTAACTCCTGTAGCCCATTCCAAGAACGCATGCATTCCGAAGCTACAGTCGTGAACAATAATCCTCGCGTAATTATACCCACATATCATAAAGATATCTGAAGTGCATTCACACTTCCTGGATCAAAATTTTGTAGTTTGATCTTGGCGCATATTGCGTAATAAAATCAATCAATAATTGGAAATGCATTTATGATTCATCAAAAATTACTCACCATTTTTATAACATTATCCCTACACTAAATATCTTTGCGCATTTATATTACTTGATTACATTATTAGCAAGGGCATTGCCCGATTATAATGATTATATTGATTATAATGATAATGATTTCGTGAAAATATTTCGATTTTTGCACGTCTTCTTCTTCTTCTTCTTATTGGCATTACATCCCCAAACTGGGACAGAGCCGCCTCGTAGCTTAGTGTTCATTAAGCACTTCCACAGTTATTAACTGCGAGGTTTCTTAGCCAGGTTACCATTTTTGCATTCGTATATCATGAGGCTAGCATGATGATACTTTTATGTCAAGGGAAGTCGAGACAATTTCCAATCCGAAAACTGCCTAGACCGGCACCGGGAATCGAACCCAGCCACCCTCAGCATGGTCTTGCTTTGTAGCCGCGCGTTTTACCGCACGGCTAAGGACGGCCCCATGTTTGCTTTTGAGCTTGAACAACTAAGCATTTTCTTCAATCGAACAATCCATTCATGAACTCACCAAACCATTCATTCACAAAACCTTCATTGTCCCAGGGCGATACTCAACGCAATCTGTCTTCTTCATCCGGCCTTCATCCTCTGCTGGCCGACGCGACGGCCGGACAACCGATGACACTTCTATGACGTCGGCATTGTTTGGCGGCCCGACCCGCGGCGGTATTACCGACGCGGCGTCCGACTGGCATTTGACGCGCACTCGAAGGGACATCTTTCTAACGAAATTCCCCTTCCGCGCTACCAGCACGGTGTGCGCGATCTGGACCGCTCACTCACCAGCGGCGCGGTCCCGCAGTCATAACTCATTTTTTATAGCTTTGTATTACCGTAGCAAAGCGTATCGTCGTCGTGTCTACGGTTCTGGGATCGTCCATCGCACCAAACTACTGCTGTCTAAACTACTCCGGCGAACAGCAGAAGACAGCTTTTGGGCATGGGCGTCAGTAGGGCGAATAATGATCACTATAACCTTTTCAAAAATCAGTTTCAAGTAATTTTGAACAACATTTTCCAAAACTGTTACAAAATAATGTTTTGATTGATAATACGTTTAAAAATTAAATTTCAACAGCAATCAAAGGGACAGAATTCTCTTTCGAACGCAATAAGTTTCGGTTGGGCTAACACAATACTATAGCTACGAACGCTCTATGAGTCTCATGGATTCCTCTGATTTCGATAGATTGACCCTCGATTCGTCCTCCTTCCAGCTACGTTCATGCTCATGTACTGAGACTCGGCCTGCCAGCTTGTGAAAGGGACTCTCCCCCGGCCGTATTGTCCGAGCAAATCAAAACACACACGCATCCCGGTGACATCGTCGTCCGCACTGGACATGCCAACGGGCGAGGGAAAGCGAAAAGAAGATTCTGACCGTTTTTCCAAAATTCTATCCCCCGAGGAACCAAAGAACTTTCGAAGGATAATTTATTTTATTGAGCAAGTTGTCATTAATAATGGAAGCAAAGCAAGAGGGGTCCGAGGCGCAGTACAATTGCTTGGCAGTTTCTTACGTTTTGGCCAAACAGCAATAAATAATCTTCAACTTTTCCTCGATTGAACAGTGGAACACGAAATTCAATTGATCTCGCAAGTTCGACGGCTCCGGAATGGACTGCGCTCAAGGGCGAGTGAAAAGAAAAAAAAACGTGTCATCGGGGACAAAGCGAAAACAAATTTTATATAAAATTTCATGAAAGACATCATAAAGACGAATGTTAGGATAAGTTATGACCCTTGTTGGTTTAGGTTCTTTTATGATTATGGCTGCAGCGAAAAAAAAAACTGCCTCGATTTGGCAAATATTGATTTTTTAGCTTGGGAATTTCGGCGGAACAATAGTGCAAGTAGCTTACGGTGGGCTTGAGCTGTTCTCTTTCTGCCTCAAGCTATGATTAATGACGGCCGGCAAAAAAAATCCTGTGTCCAGGCCGACTTGAATGGATTCGTGCGAAAAACAAACATTAGGACCTTAAATTACGCTGCATCCACAGTCCCCGAGGCTATTTTGAGCCTTGGAGTGCGAATGTTCCAGCGCCTTGTCTAACAACCGCCACTTTATTCATAAACAAATGAGTTCGGCTCAAGGGGCTCAAGCCACAGCTATCAACGCAACGCGGCGCAAGCATCCATCCTCAGCCCGTCAGAATCCGGCGTGGTTACAGCAAGCAAGAGGTGCAAAAAATTAGGCCACTTCAAACGCCAAATGCAAGTCGTTAACTGCTGGCTGTCTGCCTCATGTTGGTGCATTTAAAGATGACCCAAGATTAGAGGGTTCCGTTCCGGACGGATGGAACCCTTCATCAATGTCCAGACGGCGTGCCTAATGTTACTACTGTTTTTGCCCTACACGTGCAACTCGACGATTTAGAAAGGCTGTGTGATCAAAACGATAGTTCGATCCAGAAGACCGAGTGTTATATATAAATCGAATAAATAAATATGAACGTATTTCACGTAACGTAACGTGGGATTAATAGCGTTCAATTTTAATTAGTAGGATTTAATTTGCTGTGTAATAAAAATTTAATCACTTTTAAGTCGATGAGATAAAAACATTTTCCAATCGAATTTTTATTATTGGTCAGGTATTTTGCCTATTTTGGCTTAATAAATGTCAGGAAAACAACATGCAGAGAATATAAAAGCTGAAGCGTTAAATACAATATGGATCCGAACGATATGCGAAGATGTCTAATATTCAGACAGGCAATCAATCAACAATCAATTTGAAGAAACACCGCGGGGTTTGTTCAACCGAGATCTAGGGGGCTATCCTCAGTGCCGGACGCATAATCATAAAACAGCAAATAAATTAAATTAGGAATCCCAGTTTCTCCAAGTTTCGTCGCGTTACTGCATTCGGTTTACGATACCTGCAATCCTTGCAAGCACGCGCAATACTGCGCCGAGCTGACGCAGACAGCTACCACCAACTCAGTATTCGCAACGATACCGTTTCTACAGTCTCCACCGAAGAATTGCAACGTGCTGAACTTCATTTGTGTCCGCTAGCCCAGCAACAGTCGTTTCCTGCAGAGATCTCTCACCTGAATGAACCAGCCCGAGCAGCACAAGTCAGCGAAAAATGGTTGCAGCAACTTGATTTTGACTAAATCTGGTCACTTAAGAGTTGCAGTAGCTTATGTGAAACATGTGTGTTGCTAGGGAGTCGTCAAATCATCCCCATGAAGTGGCTGAAGCCATACATCGACGAAGATCGCACTATTCGCGTCGGTGGCCGACTGCGGAACGCCCCTCTCTCCGATTACGCCAAGCATCCTATCGTACTCTCTGCCAAATACCCGCTGTCGACTCTACTGGCTAGTTTCTTTCACTTGAAGCTACTGCTAGCCACACTGCGCCAGAAGTTTTGGATTCTTGTCGACAGAAATTTGTCCAAATCCGTTTTCCACCATTGCCACACTTGCTTTCGTAGCAACCCCACACTAGTCCAGAAGGGCACAGCAGATCTTCCAGAATCGCGAGTCTCACCAACTCGCCCCTTCTCTGTTTGTGGCGTCGACCACTGTTGATCATTCTTCCTGAAGGCAACCGTCCGCAATCGTGCTCCAACCAATGTTTACGTGGCAATTTTCGTTTGCTTCGCCACGAGAGCCGTACACATCGAGCTTGTTAGCGATGTCACAACAGCTGCTTTCCTAGCAGCCCTCCGTCGTGTGGTAACTAGAAGAGGAAGAATTGCCGAGCTGCATTCGAACAATGCGACAACTTTGAATGGTGCGTCTCACGCACTCTACCGCATCTACCGGATGCTGAAGGTAGACAACAACGATCGGGATTTGATTTTCAATTGGTGTGCGGAGAACGAGATTCGGTGAAAGTTCATTCCGCCACACGCACCGCATTTCGGGTCTTTGGGAGGTTGCGGTCAGCAAAGAAGCACCTCATGAAAACAGTAGGCAATACCAACATTGCCTACGAAAAGATGTTGACTTTACTGGCACAGGTCAAAATGGGCCTCAATTCCCGTTCGCTGACTCCGATGCCGAGTGAACCGTCCGATCTGGGGGTCCCAACTCCAGGACGTTTTCTCGTCAGGACCAACCTTCAAGCAGTACCCGATGCCGAATTTCGTGGGTTCCTGAAATTCAATTGGAAACTTACGATGTGCTCCAGAAGCATCTTTAGAATATCAAGGCCCGCTGGTACCCAAAGTACCTTCAACAGCTGCAGTCACGGGCAACCAAAGGATGCGATCGCCCGGTCACCATTAAGGTAGGCCACATCGTCGTCATGAAGGAGGACAACGTTCCTCCTGCTAGCTGGCCGCAGTCATGAAGCTGCACCCGGGCAAGGACGGGGTCGTCCGAGTCGTGACCCTACGCACTGCTCCAGGGAAGGACATCGTTCGTGCCGTAGCAAAGATCGCTCTACTGCCATTGTTACGATGGACGGGGATACCTTCGAGGTGGTCGAGGAATTCGTCTACCTTGGATCCTTGCTAACGGCTGATAACAATGTTAGTCGTGAAATACGAAGGCGCATCATCTGTGGAAGTCGAGCCTACTACGGGCTCCAGAAGAAACGCGGTCAAAAAAGATTCACCGCCGCATCAAATGTTTCATGTACAAGACGCTGATAGGACCGGTAGTCCTCTATAGGGATCCTATATTAAGAGATGTGCGAATACTTTTCCAGACGATTTAGCAACGCTGTAACTTTCGTAAACAAACGCTGCCAGCACTTGCCGCAGTGAAAAATGTTTAGGCTTGCACATGACTTTACATTCGAAGACACTTTTTGATTATTTTGTCTATCCTCTAGCAGTGCATTTTCGCTAAAATTAAAGAGCAATACGAATGAACATAATGTAAGGCATCAACTAGACTACCTTTACTTACGAAAGCAAAACAAATTGTTTATTCGATAAAACTTTTCATAAAATCTATTTTACCAAAATCGCAATACCTTTCGATCTGCAACAATAACGATGTTCATTTGGCTCAGATTTTGACAGTTCTCAATGCTCGATTGGCTCAAGATGGCCGCTTTCGCATATCTCTGAATGTAGGATCCCTAGTCCTCTACAGACATGAAATATGGACAATGCTCGAAGAGAACTTGCAAGCACTGGACATGCAATAAGACGGTGTGTGGCGGCGAAGAATGAACCACGAGCTCGCCCAGCTCTAAGGCGAACCCAGTATCCAGAAGGTAGCTAAAGCCGGAAGGGTACGATGGGCAGGACATGTTGCAAGAATGCCGGACAGCAACCCTGCAAAGATGGTGTTCGCTTCCGATCCGGCAGGTACGAGACGACGTGGAGCGCAGCGAGCGAGATGGGCAGACCAGGTGCAAAGCGACTTTGGCGAGCGTGAGGCGCATTCGAGGATGGAGAGATGCGGCCTCGAACCGTGTATTGTGGCGTCACAATTTTGATTCAGTGTGATCTGTTTAGATGTAATCTAAATAAATGAAAAATTCTGAGTTGGTCAATTACTGCTGGTTGATTGATCGATTTATTCTTTAATATGATTCCTATGTTTCTCGAACTTAAATTGAAATAGTGCCCATGCACTAATATTAGGGTGGCTCAAATTAGTATGGGAAAACTTTTTTCATTTTTTTTATGGGCCGCCCTCTTATTCAGTTCTTTTTGATGCCCTGATGCTCTGGACAAAATTCAGCCAAATTGGCCAATGTTTGGGCGGTGCTAAACTCGTTGGAAGTTTATATGGAAAAATGTATGCAAAAACATCCAAAAACAGTGAAATGCAGTTGGACGGCACAACTTACGATTAAGAACTTTGATACTCATTCGTGAAGAATTTAATACAGAATGTTATGTAGAAAACCGCGAGAAGATTAAAGTTTGCACGGCTAAGTTATTAGCATTTCTCTGAAGTGGGGTTTGAGCTAATTTCGTTTCTTTTACCTTTGAAAAGAAACAAATTCACCCCTACAACACTCCAGCAAAATGCTAATATCTTTGCCTAATAAACTCTAATCTTCTCGCGGTTTTCAGCATAACATTCTGTATTTATTTCTACAAAAACTGAATGAGTATTGCAAATCATTGTTTTTGGATGTTTCTACACACATTTTTCCATGTAAACTTCCAATGAGTTTAGCACCGCCCAAACGTTGGCCGATTTGGCTGAAATTTTGTCCAGAGCATCAGGGCATCAAATAGAACCGAATAAAAGGGCGGTCCATCAAAAAATTTGTAAAAGTGTTTTTTGAGCCACCCTAACTAATATTCATGAAGTATAAGTATTGAAGTAGATTCAGAATAAGAAATATTGCACATTGAGAAATATTGCGATAGTTGTGAAATAGATGTAAAAAATCAGAAGGGTTGTGTACAAGACACGACCGCAAGGTAGACGTTTGACAACGCGAGCGCGTAACAAGTATGGTGAACTGCCAACTGTGGTGAAAAACATCGGGCCACTACGAAAGGCTGTCCGAAACGCGCGGAGGCAGGGCCAGTATATCATTGCCGGTGACCTGAATTCCAAACATCAAGCCTGGGGCAACAGTCGCGACAATCGAAACGGCACCATCTGGAGCAACGACATGGAGGAAGGTCACTACACGATCTTGAGCCCGGATTCCCCCACTCGGCTAGTTCGGTCCGGTGTCCACGCAACCCTCGACCTATACATAACCAACATGAACGACCTCGTCTCGCAGCCGGTCGTCTACCAGGAGCTCAGTTCGGATCACTATCCAGTGGTGGCGGAAGTGGGCTCCTCGGTCAATCAGCATCAGCAGTTCCGGCGAAACTACCACCGAGTCGACTGGGACCGGTTCCAAAGATGCGTTTTTTTAAACTTTATTAATGTGTTTTTTTAATTCTAGGACTAAGTTCAACCTAGCCCAAAGATGCGTGGACAACAACGTCGACTACGAGGCGCGGCCGGCAACGCCTGAAGCAATCGATCGACAGCTGCGTTCCATCGAGGAGGCGATCTCGGTGGCCCAAGAGCAACATGTACCGACGGCTCGGCAGGTAAGCAACTCCCTAAACATCGATAATTCACCAAAGATTTGATTCAATTGCGGTATGTTACTCGCAGGCAGTTTCAGCGGGCTTTGGGACAGTTCGTCGAATGACATTTGGTCGAAGAGACATTTAGTCGAATGGACATTTAGTCGAATGGTAATTACGTCAAATGGACATTAAGTCGAATGGACATTTGGTCGAATGGACATTTAGTCGAAAGGACATTTAGTCGAATGGAAATTTAGTTGAATGTTGAAAGTGTTTAGTCGGTAATAGGTAATTAGTTAAATGGGTTTTTCATTGAATTTGAATAAATAATCCACAAGATTCATAGTTAAACTGATAAGAGGAATTCAGTGAACATGAGGAAGTTCAATCAGCAGCAGAAGAAACGAATACGAATGTCTATGAGGATTTTTCACCTGAGCTAATAGAAACTTCTGGAGAAATAGCAAAATATTAGATACTGATGGTGAAATACCCTCTATTCTATTTTTCGGCACACTATCAAAAACCAATGATATCAATGTACTTCATCGTAGCCGGTTTTGAAACATTTCGTTGATTGACATGTCTGATGACATTTGGTCTAATGATATTTCGTCGAAAAGATGTTTAGTCAAAGGGACATTTGGTCGAATGAAAATGGTTTTCTTATTCTTTTCATAGAAACTCTTTCTTTCGCTCAATATTTATAGAATAATTAGTAAAGAAAAAATTGTCTTCCAACCTTAATTCGTTTATGATTGATCGAAAATTTAATTCCGACCGAATGAACTTCTGGTGAAATGGTGACTGAATTTCTTTTGACCAGGTGGTATAGATTCATTGTAGTCGGATAGAGGGCCCAACAACCAACGACAAGCTACAAATAAGCATCTAAGTCGAATTATTGTTTATTTGCAATCTTCATAGCTGATTAAAATGGATGCTGAATAATTCGCTAGACAGATTTCATCTCAGCATTTGATCCAACTTATATTCGACTTGGCCTCCCTAGTAACATTTTGGTTTTATGCTGGGTTTATAACACTCTTGTAGAGCAAATTATGGTCTTCAAGAGCGTTATAAAACATAAAATGTTACTTGGGCTATTTATTTGTTTACCACCTTATTTACAACCTTATTTGAGGTCGAACTAACGTTTTAGTTTTATCAGATTTCAGCACATTGGAGAAGTTCATCAATGTGCTGAATTAATGATTTTCAAAATTCTCTGTTCGACGACTATGTGATGCTCTAAGAAGGTGGTCGAAATGAGTTTGAATAGTAGATTAATAAGCAAGCATTAGACATCCATCTTAACCGTTGTCCATTGGATTTAAACTTTACCGGATCTATAGCACAGTGGGAGAAAACATGATAATAGTTTATGCTTTTTTCCGTTTGAAAGAAAATCGTGATGGCTTGAATTGATGATATTTGGATAGGAAAATAATAATTTATTTTTAATACATTTCTGGATTCATTCACGCTCAGGCTTTTTATATTCGTGGAGCAATGTATAATTGTTTCGTGATACATAATTAATTCCTGATCTAGGATAAAGCTGTTGGAGATTATAACGAACAAAATTGCTGGTGCAATGAAGAAAATTCAGTTGTTGTAAAGTTGAAAAGGAAACGAACACAAACAAATTCATAAAAAAAATCGACCGTATTGCATGTCTGTTACAGATTTCCTATATACTAGTTGTTTTTTATATGTAAATGAATGTCGATATGTGTAGTTATTTACTCGCTGCATGTGTGGTATTGATGGCAGAATAATATCGCAACCGGTTATTCAGAGTATCCGAGAAAGGTCGAACATAAATTCATTTAATTTTCATAAACCCCATCTTGGAGACGAATTTTATTTTATCGTTTTGACATTATTTTCTTATATTTTTTCCCAGTGTTGAATGGTTATGACTGGCTGAACAATGGTTGAAATAAAAATCTTGTACAGTTATTAACAAACTGTAGTTTGACAGATTGACTTGTTGATTAAGAGGCCAATTATGATTCATATTCAGCCATACGATTATTTATGTTTTGCATTGAGTATGCCATAACTTACAAATCAAGGATGGCGTGGATGGCAACGTTACCGGCGGATGATCAAATGTCAGCAGTTCGAGACCCGATTTAGGAAAATTTTGAAATGATTAGGGTAGTGAGCTAATTCCCGTCGTAGTAGGTAGTGCTTGGTTTTCAAATCTAATTTATACGGTATCCCAACTACTTACTCTAACTAAGTTGTATGTAACACGTATTTTAGAGTTCCTAGTTTTCATTGTGTACTATTAGCGCATTGAACAAATCATAGTTTATTGAGAATCGGCAAACAAAAACACCCTTCAAAATTTTAAAATTTGTCTTATGAAAATCTGTTTACGTCCATGAGAATTTTCATTCGTCCAGTCTAAATTTCGATGGATTGCTGTCAAATAAATCTGTTGGTATTGGTGTGCGATTTCTACAAGTACACCAAATTAGTTTTTTATGCGGTATCATACCGTGTTAAATAAAAATAACATAAATTCAATTAATATTGGCCTGTTCTGAATATGATATGTGTACATTGTGAAACATAGAACAGAATATGTGTATGGAGCATGTTCGCGGTTATCCAAGAAATCCCTGAAGTGAAAGCCTTCAGATCTACACTCGTAACCAATGATCTACAGGCCTATTTTGTAAATGTAATGTACCCGTAGTGGTACATATGATATAATGTGCGTATGGAAGATCTTCACGTTTATCCAAGAGATCCCTGAAGTGAAGGCCTTCAGATCTACACGCGTAACGAATGATCTACAGGCCTGTTTTGTAAATGTAATGTATCCGTTGTGGTACATCTGATAGAATCTGCATACGGAAGATCTTCTTGGTTATCCAAGAAATACCTGAAGTGAAGGTCATCAGGTCTACAGGCATAACCAATGATCTACAGGCCTGTTTTGTAAATGTAATGTACCCGTTGTGGTACATATGATAGAATCTGCATATGGAAGATCTTCGCGGTTATCCAAGAAATCCCTGAAGTGAAGGCCTTCAGATCTACACTCGTAACCAATGATCTACAGGCCTGTTTTGTAAATGTAATGTACCCGTTGTGGTACATATGATATAATGTGCGTATGGAAGATCTTCACGGTTATCCAAGAGATCCCTGAAGTGAAGGCCTTCAGATCTACACGCGTAACGAATGATCTACAGGCCTGTTTTGTAAATGTAATGTATCCGTTGTGGTACATATGATAGAATCTGCATACGGAAGATCTTCTTGGTTATCCAAGAAATCCCTGAAGTGAAGGTCATCAGGTCTACAGGCATAACCAATGATCTACAGGCCTGTTTTGTAAATGTAATGTACCCGTTGTGGTACATATGATAGAATCTGCATATGGAAGATCTTCGCGGTTATCCAAGAAATCCCTGAAGTGAAGGCCTTCAGATCTACACTCGTAACCAATGATCTACAGGCCTGTTTTGTAAATGTAATGTACCCCTTGTGGTACATATGACAGAATCTGCATATGGAAGATCTTCACGGTTATCCAAGAAATCCCTGAAGTGAAGGTCATCAGGTCTCCAGGCATAACCAATGATCTACAGGCCTGTTTTGTAAATGTAATGTACACGTTGCGGTACACATGATAGAATCTGCATGTGGAAGATCTTCGCGGTTATCCAAGAAATCCCTGAAGTGAAGGCCTCCAGATCAACACTCGTAACCAATGATCTACAGGCCTGTTTTGTAAATGTAATGTACCCATTGTGGTACATATGATAGAATCTGCATACGGAAGATCTTCTTGGTTATCCAAGAAATCCCTGAAGTGAAGGTCATCAGGTCTCCAGGCATAACCAATGATCTACAGGCCTGTTTTGTAAATGTAATGTACCCGTTGTGGTACACATGATAGAATCTGCATGTGGAAGATCTTCGCGGTTATCCAAGAAATCCCTGAAGTGAAGGCCTCCAGATCAACACTCGTAACCAATGATCTACAGGCCTGTTTTGTAAATGTAATGTACCCCTTGTGGTACATATGACAGAATCTGCATATGGAAGATCTTCATGGTTATCCAAGAAATCTCTGAAGTGACGGTCATCAGGTCCACAGGCATAACCAATGATCTACAGGCCTGTTTTGTGAATGTAAGGTACCCGTTGTGGTACATATGATATAATGTGCGTATGGAAGATCTTCACATTTATCCAAGAGATCCCTGGAGTGAAGGCCTTCAGGTCGACACACGTAACCAATGATGTACAGGCCTGTTTTGTAAATGTAATGTACCCATTGTGGTATATATGATAGAATCTGCATATGGAAGATCTTCGCGGTTATTCAAGAAATCCCTGAAGTGAATGTCATCAGGTCACAGGCATAACCAATGATCTACAGGCCTGTTTTGTAAATGTAATGTACCCCTTGTGGTACATATGATATAATGTGCGTATGGAAGATCTTCACGGTTATCCATGAGATCCCTGAAGTTTAGGCCTTTAGATCTACACGCGTAACCAATGATCTACAGACTTGTTTTGTAAATGTAATGTACCCATTGTGGTACATATGATAGAACCTGCGTATGGAATATCTTCACGGTTATCCAAGAAATACCGTAAGTGAAGGCCTTCAGGTCGACAAGCGTAACCAATGGTCTACAGAACTGTTTTGTAAATGTAATGTACCCATTGTGGTATATATGATAGAGTTTGCATATGGAAGATCTTCACGGTTATCCAAGAAATACATGAAGTGGAGGCCTTAAGGTTTACACGCGTAACCAACCATCTAAAGGCCTGTTCTGAATATGTAATGTACCCATTATTAAGAGAGCATGTACCATATTTGAAACCGGAAAATTGATCTTCAGTTCCACGTTTAGATCGAAAGGCCTTACTCCAGGAATTTCTTGGATGACCGAGAACATATGCTGTGAACACATTCTATTCTTTGTACTACAGAGAGCATGTACCATATTTGAAACCGGATAACTAATCCTAATCCTAATCCGGAAAATTGATCTTTAGTTACGCGTGTAGATCGAAAGGCCGTACTCCAGGGATTTCTTGGATGACCATGAAAAAATGATGTGAACGCATTCTGTTCTTTGTACTACAGAGAGCTTGTACCATATTTGAAACCGGAAAATTGATCTTTAGTTACGCGTGTAGATCAAAAGGCCTTACTCCAGAGATTTCTTGGATGACCAAGAACAAATGCTGTGAACGCATTCTGTTCTTTGTACTACAGAGAGCATGTACCATATTTGGAACCGGATAACTAATCCTTAGTTACGCGTGTAGAACAAAATGCATTACTCCAAGGATTTCTTGGATGACCAAGAACATATGCTTTGAACTGTTCTGTTCTTCGTACTACAGAGATCATGTACCATATTTGAAACCCGAAAATTGATCTGTGGTTGCGCGAGTAGATCAAAAGGCCTTACTCCAGGGATTTCTTGGATGATCAAGAACATACGCTGTGAACGAATTTTGTTTTTTGTACTACAGAGAGCATGTACCATATTTGAAACCAAAAAATTGATCTTTATTTCCGCGTGTAGATCAAAAGGCCTTACTCCAGGGATTTCTTGGATGACCAAGAACATATGCTGTGAACGCATTTTGTTCTTTGTACTACAGAGAGCATGTACCATATTTGAAACCGGAAAACTAATACTTAGTTACGCGTGTAGATCGAAAGGCCTTACTCCAAGGATTTATTGGATGACCAAGAACATATGCTGTGAACGCATTCTGTTCTTCGTACTACAGAGAGCATGTACCATATTTGAAACCGGAAAATTGATCTGTAGTTACGCGTGTAGATCAAAAGGCCTTACTCCAGAGATTTCTTGGATGACCATGAACATATGCTGTGAACGCATTCTGTTCTTTGTACTACAGAGAGCTTGTACCATATTTTAAACCGGAAAATTTATCTTTAGTTCCGCGTGTAGATCAAAAGACCTTACACCAGGGATTTCTTGGATGACCAAGAACATATGTTGTGAACGCATACTGTTCTTTGTACTACAGAGAGCATGTACCATATTTGAAACCGGAAAACTAATACTTAGTTACGCGTGTAGATCAAAAGGCCTTACTCTAAGGATTTATTGGATGACCAAGAACATATGCTGTGAACGCATTCTGTTCTTCGTACTACAGAGAGCATGTACCATATTTGAAACCGGAAAATTTGTCTGTAGTTACGCGTGTAGATCGAAAGGTCTTACTCCAGAGATTTCTTGGATGACCATGAACATATGCTGTGAAAGCATTCTGTTCTTTGTACTACAGAGAGCATGTACCATATTTGAAACCAGAAAACTAATACTTAGTTACGCGTGTAGATCAAAACATATGCTGTGAACGCATTCTGTTCTTTGTACTACAGAGAGCATGTTCCATATTTGAAATCGGAAAATTGATCATCTACGTATCCTTTCTCTGTACCACAAGGAGCATGTACCATACTTAAAACAGGACTGCAAATCTTTGTTCATTTCTTAGATAACTGGATGACTTATCTGTGACTTCATGCAGAATAACTATCATTTTGGTCAATTTTGAAAGTCTAATTTGAAAGTTTATTTCAATTCCAGTTAACAAAAATTTCCTAGTGCAATCCCATTTCGACCGCATAAAAATGGTTTTGATTGTGCTGCCATTCAATTGAATGCCTCAGTCTGTCAAACAACTAACACACATGCTTAACATGTACGTGGGTAGTGCTGCCAACTAATTTCTATTATGAAATTATTTCTCCTGTTTCAAACTTTTGGAATAGTAGAAAATTTTAGTATGAATGACGAGTGTGTATGAAAAAAATTTATTTGGAAGACTTTACTTTTATTACGCTAGCGGAAAATAATTGAAAAACCTACTTTAATTGACTGCATGATGTACTATCAGATGTGTAATAAAGATTATTTCAGTTCAAACCGCCAGTTTAGCAACGCGTTTTTCGACTATAAACAAGGCGACGAAGAAAATAAATTTCAAACGCTTTAAAGTTTGAAAAAACAGATCATTTGAACGCCTTCCGGTAGTTATTTTTCAATTATTTTTCACTTGAGCAATAAACATTGCTTTTATTTAGTGCGCAGTGAGGAATTTATGTGAAAAAGTGCGGTGAAAATCAGTGAATTACGTTGATTTTGGTGACGGTGTTGCGCGTGTTCTACAGCAGTGAACGAACTGGATTTTCCTTCGTCGCACGGATATCGTAGGAAATTGTGAAAAAAGTCACAGTCGCAAAGTTAAATTTAACTGTATTTCAAGTAAGTAACACCGGAATGTAATTTAAAGGGATGCAGATCGTAGTGTACACTTTTTTCTATCGCGCCAGATGATTAGTTCATTATTTCAGTTTACTATTCGCGAGTATTCAGTGATTTATAATTTGATATGACGGATACTAGCGCCATAGACGAATTAGCGCATAACCCTATATGAAAATAGCAATTGCAATACGTTTAATGGGGATCTTGATCATGTTACTCTCAATGCGTTATTATTTTCGAAGAATTTACATGTAGCTGAATTAAGGCTAAGTAAAATGCTTATTAAAGGTTTAACGAATCAGGTAATAAAGTTGTTTTTCAAAATGAGATGTTGTAGCTGTATAACTTCTCCAAAATTGTGTGAACAAAGCCTGAACAGAAGTTGCGATAAGAAATAGTACAGACATAATTCAACACAGTGCTGAACTGAATCATCACACTGATGTTAGTTAAACTAGTGAATGTTTGTTGAGGGGTTCGCCAAAGTCAATCTCCAGTTGGGAATATTCTCGATATATATTTCGTCGAATGACAATTAGTCGAATGACATTTGGTCGAAAGGACAATACGTCGAATGGACATTTGGTCGAAGGGACAATTACTCGAAAATGAATTTTAGTCCACTAGAGGCATATGACATTTGGCCGAAGGTCGAACGGACATTTGGTCGAATGGACATTTAGTCGAAATCAGATTTTAGGAAGAAGAATCTTCGTACATTTGGTTAAATGAATTTTGGTCGTGGGACATGGGGACAAACGAATTTTCGATTTTATAATCTTGGTACATTTAGTCTTTAGTACGTTCGGTCGAATTGACATTTGAAAGAAAAGAAGTTTAGCCAATAACGATTAAATAATTATTTTTTTATTCGGGTGTTTCTAAAAGTCATATAACTATTGCTCCAATATTGTCCAAAGAATGATGGGTTCATAAAAACTAAAATAATGAAGACAATACACAGAGAGCTGGATTGATACTAACCCTACTGTCGCTACTAACCCTACTCTCCTATTCAATACCTACATCCGAGATTATTCCAGACTGGATATTGACTTCGGCGAACCCCTCTAACCGACTACATTGAATCTATACTGCCGCTAATCGCAAGTCAGACTTATCTGTATATGGGTGCCATAAACAGATAAGTCTGACTTGCGGTTAGCGGCAGTATACCACATGGTCAAAAGAAATGTACTCGAATGATGCTTCGTATACTGCCCATGATCGCATATTTGTAACAATTGCATTTTTTGCGATTTTGAGTTAGGCTCATGAATTGTCTTCAAATTGTTAGTTCTTTCATCTAAGTTGGTGAAATCTGAAAGTTGGATCTTGAAAAAACTACCAAGTTGTTTTGACACATCGAGCATAGTGACCGCATAATTGTAACACTGGAAAAGTATTTCACCGGTGTGCCATGTTCCTTGTACAAAACTTAGCACAATTGATTTAGACCCAAATATTAGGTAATGCAGATATAGCTGCCGATGATTTTAACTGCAAAAAGTGTTTGTGCAATTTTTAGATTTTTTTTGAAAATGATTTAGATTTCCATACTAATGCATATCACAAACTTCATCGTTCCATTGCTCCCATGCCTACTTTTGTCGATTGTTACAAATATGCGATCATGGGCAGTATAGTCGAATAGACATTACTGCCGTTATACGCATAACTGTCCCATGTACATTGGAAATCCCAGCAAACATGGGACAAATATGCGTATGACGGCAGATAAGGTCATATGACCATTAGGTCGAAATTAAATTTTCGGCCAATAATTAACGAATTATGGTTGGAAGACAATTTCATACTGAACTAATTATTGTATAAATATTGAGTGGAAGAAAGAGTATCAATGAAAAGAATAAGTAAACCATTTTCATTCGACCAAATTTCAATAAATTAGGTCGTCAGCTTCGTCTTGGGCAGAACATCGACAGTCCACATGAAGCAGCCGTCAACGAGCATGCTAACAACATCCATTTGATTCCTAACGACTTCTCGGAGGAGTTGAAGATCTCAGCTGGCGAATTGACGGCCTATATCAAATTATCGAAGAACATGAAGGCCCCAGGCTTCGATAGCATCCTGAAACTCGAGCTCAAACACATGAGTGCTCCATTCTTTGAGCACCTCTCGCTGATCTTAATCAGTGTCTCCGGCTCAGCTACTTCCCATCATCCTGGAAGGCAGCGAAGGTTATCCCTAGCCAAAAGTTATCGTCCCATCAGCCTTCTCTCAGGATTATCCAAGCTATTCGAAAAAGCTATTCATCACTGGTTACTTGAGTCTGCCGAAAATCTCAACATCTTGCTCGAGGAACAGTTTGGTTTCCGACGCGGTTGGTCAACTGTACACCAACTGACTCAAGTTACCAACGTCCTCAGACGGAACAAGTTTGTCTCAAAAACATCCGCCATGGCCTTACTCGATGTCGAGAAGGCATTTGACAATGTATGGCATGATGGCCTGGTGTACAAACTACAACGCTACAATCTTCCCAGCTACCTGGTGGAATTAATCATCAACAATTACCAGTCGGCAAGGACATTCCGGGTCTCTATCAGCGGAGCGAGCTCCAATGCTCACAACATCGTCGCAGGCGTCCCCCAGGGCAGTATCCTCGGCCCCCTGCTTTTCAATCTGTTTATCTCCGACATGTCAGAACCTCTAGAAGGCAGCATTATGTCTCTGTTCGCAGATGACACCTCCATCGTCTACGATTCTAGAGTAATCAGAGCGCTAGTGGCAAAACTCCAACGAGGCCTGGATGCCCTGACAGAGTGCCTCACCAGCTGGAAGATCTGTATCAACGCGGCGCAGACCCAGGTCATCGTTTTCCCCACTCTAAATCCCCTAAACATGTTCCGCCAATGGCACGACTGTGGAATGGGCCAATGAGGCCGACTACCTTGGCTTGACCCTCGACAGCAAGCTTATTTTCAGGCAACAGGTTGACAAAACGGTGACAAAGTGTAACGTTTTGTTGAAACTACTGTACCCTTTGATCAACCGCCGGTCGTCATTGTCCCTGAAAAATAAGCTAGCTGTCTACAAGCAAATCATCCTCCCTGTGATCGAATACGGCATGCCGGTCTGGAACAGCTGCGCTAAAACCCACCACCTCAAACTTCAACGGATCCAAAACAAATTCCTGAGGATGATCCTCAACACCCCTCCCAGGACAAGAACATCCGAGGTCCACCGTCTGGCCGGGATTAAAACCTTCCTGAACTGGCTGAACGCTTTGGTGAGTGTGAATAAAAGTTTTGGGTCCGTTGCTTACATTCGGATCAGGCTTCAATTAGGGCGCTAGTTCCAATCTAGGTTATCAAATTTTATTGTAAATATTAGTGTACATAATAGTTAGGTTATCAAATTTTAAAATACACTAGCGCCTCCTAAAGGCCGTCATGATCAATTGAAATTATAAAAAATATCAATTAACATTGAAAACATTTAAAAATCGAGTAGTTTCGGGTAAGACTTTGTCCAAAGCTAAAAAAGTTTCATCGAATCAACAATTGGTTTTAATTTCGTGAGTAGAAGTAATTTGGTTTATACATCGTACTTCGTTCATTGATGTTGCACTTTTATTTTAGTGACAATGCTCATTTGAACACTGTTAGTGGATAGAAAAACATATTCCAAATTATCATTAAATGCAAAGTCATTCTATCAAACTATGACATTTTGCGCTGCGGCAAGTGCTGTCAGCGTTTGTTACCAAAAATACCTAACAGCGTTGCAAAATCGTCTGAAAAAGTATTTGCATTTCTGTCATTATAGAATCCATAGTCTAACTTTATAGACCGTTTCCCAAACCCCTAGATAGGGAGTTTATCAGAACCGTAAATTTGTTACAATCCTCCAACACAAGTCCATATTGAAAATTATTTAAACAAAATAATTCCATGGAAATGCTAATATCATCTTCCAAACTTAGACGTAAATGTTCATGATAGAATTAGAGGCGAAAGTATAGAATTGATAGTTTCGTCCGTATCATTGTAAATCGTTTAACTTCACGTAGAAGTAACACACACAAAATCATTAATTTAGTTAAAATAATTACGTTGGCGGACTTCGATCATACTTGGAGCAGATCAGCTTGAGCCAGGTCCATTCGTGCAGCTTTATTTTTTACATCAAACTAGGGGAACTTTTCCAATGCTTCAAGTTTCATTACCTTCATACGAGCTTTGGCCTTGTTCTCTGACTGGAAAGAAATCCAATAAGAAATTATTACTATGTTTGGCACACGGAATGAATGAAGTAGTAAGTAAGCTTAAATCCATGATGGCTTTTGCAGCTATTGTAATGATGTAGTACAGCATTAAGAATTTAGTTACAATGAGATTGCGTCCATAGTTTCATACAGGTTTGAACCTGTTTCAATTATTTTATCACGCTCATTATATATTATGATAATTTTATTCTCATATCAGCCAAACGTATGGTACAGCTCGTGGACAGTTCATAAAAGCACATAAAAGCACTGCATAAAATCATCTGCAAGGAACGACTAGAAACTGAAACTGGGAACATTTTTCTGCTACTAACCGATAGGTGGCACCACAGCTCCGAAATTTTCACTAGTCGTACTTCGTACAGAAGTTGTATGTCCTGCGTTAGGCTCCGCACATAATGTTTCCGATTGCTGTAAGCAAAAAGGCATAGCGTTGTCGTTGTCTGGGAGTCGTTATTATTCGCATGATATTGGATAGGGTACCTATATGCCTCAAACCTTAGCCGATTATGCTGTGGCCGAGAACATTTATCGTTGTAAATCCAAAATTGTTCCACCAGACTGCTTGACTTTTTAAAATTATTACGCAAAGTAATCAAAAACAACAATAATTGTTCAGAATCTTTTATTTAAGTGATAGCCTTAAATAGAAGATTCTGAACAATTATTGTTTATTTTTGATTTGATTAAAGTTACATGCGAAATGGACTTTATGTTCGGCAAATTTATCTAATCTTAGCTGTGGTCTTCATCTTCCTTTTGGCATTATATCCCTCCTCCACTGCACAGTGGGGAAAATGCGACCCAAAAAGGTACCTATTTATTGCGGCTACTTGCTGCGCCGGAAAATACCATTCCTAAAGGGAAAATTTACGACAAATCGAACGGTGCTATTTTCATTCGCCGGAAATTATGGGAACTGGTCGTTTGGCCCCATTTACCCCTGAAAATCATATTTTTTCCATGACAGCTACAATTTAAAATCGATTGCGGCTAACTATTTCTATGTTTTCTGATGCTAATTAAGTAGAAATTGACTGGAAGTGGCAATTTTGCCCCATTTACCCACGAAAATCGATTTTTTCTATGACAGCTACAATTTAAAATCGATTTCGACTAACTGTTTCTATGTTTACTGATGCTAATTTGATAGAAAAATAGTATAAACTATTCCAACCTTATACCACAGACAAACAGACGTAACACTGATGAAATTCCCATCGTCCACGCTTTGAACGGTCGTTTTAAATTACACTGATTACTTGTTTCACACCTAGAGGCGCGCACATCGTTTACCTTTCGATTTGACATCTCACACTAGCGCCGTCTGTTGACAATGTCGTACTAAACATCATTTCGTGCAACATGCACGCGAGATGGTGCTAAAGTAACTGGGCGATGAATTTTTCAGGAAACTGTTCTAGCTGTTACGTCTGTTTGTCTGTGCTTATACCATGACTGGAAATGGCCGTTTTGTCCCATTTACCCCAGGAATTGTATTTTTCTATGGCAGGTACCATTTAAAATCAAAAGCGGCTGATTATTTCTATGTTTTTTATGCTAGTTTAGTAGAAAATACGAATGGTATAAATTTCGGCCTTGAAAAATTACTGGAAGTGGTCATTTTGCCCCATTTACCTTCATTTTTTTCTGGAGGCTACAATTCAAAATTGATTGTGGCTAATTATTTCTATGTTTTCTGATGCTAATTTCGGCCTCGAATCATGACTGTAGGTGACCGAGTAGAATCTATTACCACGACTGGAAGTGGTCGTTTTGCCCCATTTACCCCCTGGAATCGTTTTTTCTATGACAACTACAATTTGAAATTGATTTAAGCTAGCGATTTCTTTGTTATCTGATGCTAATTTAGTAGAAAATACAAATGGTATAAATTCCGGCCTTGGGTCATGACTAAAAGTGGCCATTTTGCACCATAACACTCGATATTTTTTTATTCCTGTTACAATTTCAAGTCGATTGTGGCTAATTATGTCTATGTTTTCTGATGCTAATTTGAAAAAAATACAATTGTCATATATTTCGGCCTTAAATCATGACCGGAAGTGGCTGTTTTGACCCATTTACTACTTAAAATCTATTGCGTTGCGGCTAGCTAATTCTATGTTTTCTGATGCTCAAAGTAGCCTCACACCCAGGGCCGGATTTTGCGGAAGGCCGGGGGCCGTGGCCTCGGGCCCCCACAAATATTATGTACCTAAACCAACCTTTTTTGTACATTTTGGGGCCCCCACAAGCTGTCGGCCTCAGGGCCCCCTTCCGTCTAAATCCGGCCCTGCTCACACCTCAGGAAGATTTTCCGCTCTTCTCAATAATTAAAATGGAAATAGTAAGGCGCAATCTATTTCAAATAGTAGCTGTGCTAGAACGGCCACTTGCAGTCATGATCCGAGGCTAGAATATGTAACAGCCGGGGCAGCAGGGACTATGTCCAAGGGCTTGACGATCCCTCCCCAGGCCATCTGCGAGTTGTGGCGCCTGCCTAGGATGTGGTGGGGTTTGACAGTGGGCCCTGTTAAACCTCTATAAAAAGCTGCATGTATCCGCAAGTAGGCTCCGCCAAAGCGACCGTGTGCCGCTCAAAGCGCACAAACCCAAGTCCTGGTGTTAGGTGGGACGCTAAACAGCCCTGACACGATGGCCCTCCGGCGAGACAGGAGGTTTGCGCAGGCCCAATAAGCCGCCTGGAAAACCAATAATTACGAACAATATAAGAGATAATGCGACTCGATATAATCGGCAAAGACGTAGGCGACGAATAAAGGATCACGATTGGAAGCTTGGAACATGGAACTGCAAGTCGCTAGGTTTCGCAGGTTGAATGATGAATTACATCCTCGCAACTTCGACGTCGTGGCGCTGCAGGAGATTTGCTGGACAGGACAGAAAGTGTGGAAAAGCGGGCATCGGGCGGCTACCTTCTACCAAAGCTGTGGCACCACCAACGAGCTGGGAACTGGCTTCATAGTGCTGGGTAAGATGCGACAACGCGTGATTGGGTGGCAGCCAATCAACGCAAGGATGTGCAAGCTGAGGATTAAAGGCCGTTTCTTCAACTATAGCATCATCAACGTGCACTGCCCACACGAAGGGAGACCCGACGACGAGAAAGAAGCGTTCTACGCACAGCTGGAGCAGACATACGATGGATGCCCACTGCGGGACCTCAAAATCGTCATCGGTGACATGAACACACAGGTAGGGAGGATGGAAATGTATAGACCGGTCATCGGACCGGATAGTCTGCACACCGTATCGAATGACAACGGCCAACGATGCATAAACTTCGCAGCCTCCCGCGGAATGGTAGTCCGAAGCACCTTCTTTCCTCGCAAAAATATCCACAAGGCCACATGGAGATCACCTAACCAAGAAACGGAAAACCAAATCGACCACGTTCTAATCGACGGTAAATTCTTCTCCGACATCACGAACGTCCGCACTTACCGCAGTGCGAATATTGAATCCGACCACCACCTTGTTGCAGTATGCCTGCGCTCAAAATTCTTGACGGTGTACAACACGCGTCGAAGTCGGACGCCGCGGCTTAACATTGGGCAGCTACAAGACGGTGGACTAGCCCAAGAATACGCGCAGCAGCTGGAAATGGCACTCCCAACGGAAAAGCAGCTAGGCGCAGCGTCTCTTGAAGATGGCTGGAGAGATATTCGATCCGCTATTGGTAGCACCGCAACCGCTGCACTAGGAACGGTGCTCCCGGATCAGAGAAACGACGGTGACGATATGATGGCGTATGTGAGCAGTTAGTTGAGGAGAAGAATGCAGCATGGGCGAGATTGCTGCAACACCGCACGAGGGCGAACGAGGCACGATATAAACAGGCGCGGAACAGACAAAACTCGATTTTCCCGGGGGAAAAGCGTCAGCAGGAAGATCGAGACCGTGAAGAGACGGAGCAACTGTACCGTGCTAATAACACACGAAAGTTCTATGAGAAGTTGAACCGTTCACGTAAGGGCCACGTGCCACAGCCTGATATGTGTAAGGACTTAAACGGGAACCTTCTTACGAACGAGCGTGAGGTGATCCAAAGGTGGCGGCAGCAC